>NW_022196915.1:40675136-40684797 GCF_008632895.1 Mastomys coucha
TCATCGCCGACTGTTGGTTTGTTAACTGGAAACATGATGAGCACAAGCCGTGGACATTTTCAGGAGATGAAACTTAGCATTTGGAGCTTTTCTGTACAGCAAATTTCTGCTCCTAGTAGCCATTTGGTACCAGAAACAGAAAGAGCAGAGGGGCCAGGGGTTTTTGTAGGACATGATATCACTGTGTCCTCCAATACTGACAAAGTCATCTTTGGGACAGGGACCAGATTACAAGTCTCACCAAGTAAGTGTTGAGACTGGGGAGCAATTTGAAAAGGTGTTTTCTATAAATCCCCAGCTTTAACTGGGATGTCCAGGCCTTCCTTCTATTTCCGCGCCTCTAGCTGTTGTGTCCATGGGAGCGCAGGGTGCCATTGCTCCCAGGTTCCACCTTCTGTAAACAATCTGTACGAGAGCACAGTTCTCTGGAAAAGGAGACACTAGAGAGTCAGCTGCCTTAGGATGCCAAAAGAATGATCTATTTCTCATTTCCATTTTTATGTAGAATATCAGGGAAGATAAAGTGAACTCCACTGCTCTAATTTAAGAAAAGTTCTTGCCTCCCTTGTATGCAGGAAGACTGAGGCTGACTTTGAATGGTTTAGTCATTTGATTTTGTCATTTGTGTCTGGAATCCATAATGGGCAAGGGAATCAGATGTAATTAAATGAACAAATAATCTCCAATCGTCAATATTCCTACATTGTTTTATGTGCTTTGCTCTGGAGTTTTTTTTTTTTTTTTTTTTTTAAATCAGGGCTTTATCTCTAATAGGCTCCCCAGAAGGACAGTGAATGTTTTTGTTAAGGTTTTTGTGTCTGTGTGGATAGCAACTATCAGTTGATCTGGGGCTCTGGGACCAAGCTAATTATAAAGCCAGGTAAGTCTCCGATATATGACAGTAAGAAAGAAGGCACTGGCTGAATAATGCATGAAGTGTAGCATGCAAATTGTATTTTTAAGAACAATCCTGCCTGCTGGAGACAATGCACTCAGCCCGATGGGGTCTTCACTCCCAGAGAAAGGCGATGTCAGCCACTAACTCTCTTGTTTAATATAGCTGCTTCCAGAATGAATAATGCTTGACTAGCCTTCTAAAATAGAAGAGCCAAGTGGTGAGGGGATGTCTAATTCCCTCTGGTATGTTTAGAATTCTTTCCCAAAGATAAGCCAGCCCATCCCACTGGAAAAAAAATAAATGAGAGAGAGAGAGAGAGAGAGAGAGAGAGAGAGAGAGAGAGAGAGAGAAAGGGGGAAGGTAGATTAAAAAGTCATGTGGCTGTACCTTTCCCAGTGTCTGAGAGCAGAAGCCTACAAAGCTTTTGGTCTCTTGCTGATTGCTTGGGCTTTGGAACTATAGCCCAAACCCCATAAAGACACAAATTAAAAGGCAGTTTTACACCAGGCAGTGGTGGTGCACGCCTTTAATCCCAGCACTTGGGAGGCAGAGGCAGGTGGATTTCTGAGTTCAAGGCCAGCCTGGTCTACAGAGTGAGTTCCAGGACAGCCAGGGCTACACAGAGAAACCCTGTCTAGAAAAAAACAAAAAACAAAAAACAAACAAACAAAAAAAGGCAGTTTTGCTTGAATATGAAGGTTAAAGGGTTCCTGGCTCTTGACTTCTGCCACAGTGGTACTAAGATAAGCTTCCCATGCAAGGCCACAAGGTTGTCCCCACCCCATCTCCCACAGCCCTTCTTCAGAGTTATTGTAAGGCTCTGCAGGGCTGTGTGAATTATGGGGGCAGCGGCAACAAGCTCATCTTTGGAACTGGCACTCTGCTTTCTGTGAAGCCAAGTACGTGAGTAATCGGGTCTGTGTGCTCCGTCTCGCCCGTGGCAAGTGGGAGGGAGCCGTCACACCTCGCTGGGGAGAGCTAAGGCTGACTTGGTGTCTTTGCTGTGTCTTCCTTTGTCTGTCACATCATTCCAAGACACAGTACTCTCAAAAAACCCTCACTCTTCTGAATGGCAGCTTCAGTCAAGGAAGAGGAAATTGGGCTAATTTTAAGATAAACCTTAGGAAAAGGAGGGAATCTATGTGGGAAGCTTGTGACCTCTGTATGCTGCAGGGTGCCTGCTCCTGAGTTCTGCTCTCTAGCCACCTATCAGCTGTGGTCAGCCTGTGCAGTGCAGCCTCTCTGTGGAGCTGTTTATACACATCTCAGCTTCCTTAAGCTAAATCTCTTCTTCACCTCCTCCTCTTCCTCCTTCTCCTCCTCCTCCTCCTCCTCCTCCTCCTCCTCCTCCTCCTCCTCCTCCCAATAGAGACCCCAGAGTCTCATTGATGAGATTACTGGGAGAGGATGGAAAACAAAGGTTAACTCCATATTTGAACTGTGATGCAGCTAATGCTGCCTGCCTTTGCTTCCTTTCCACTCTACCTGGAAGAAATCCTTTCTCTTTATCTGGACCTTTGTTTCCCTCTGACTAGAAAGGGGACAAGAAAATCCATCCTGAACTCATCATCAAACCTAACAGATCAGTATCACAGATACCTGGGGATGGATAAAGTCACCATCTCTTCAAACTTTAAATGTTCTCATTGAAGCCCTACTTCTACCCAAGAAAGTCAGGGCCCTGCTGTCCTGACCTGGTCTGCTCACCTTCTCCCTTTAATAAAATGACTTCATGCATAGTAAACCCCAGCCGAAGTTCAAGTCTGAGATAAACTTGAGTTCTTGGCACCCTTGTTTTTGCTTATCCAAACTCCCATAACTGAAGATGCTCAGTTCTTTCAGGCTTGAGTCTTTCTAAGGTTGTGAGAAATTGTGGACCTTTACTCCCAACTCTTTCTGGCTGAAATCACATAGCAGCCTGTAGTGGGATTTCTTCAGAAAATGTCTATAGCCAATTACTTAAGCATTATGGCACACTGAGAAGGCTCCAAAATAAGTAAGTAGGTAGGGACAGGACCACGAAGACTAGGTCACACTTGGAGGCGACCTAAGCTGCTTTCCCTGTGGGTACAGGAATACAACATTTCTATTTGTTCATTTCTACAATCAGCTTCTCCAAGCCTTTGCCTCCTCAAGCCTTCATAGCTCGTTTTTTCTCCTAAAAAATGTCCCTTATCTCTGAGGCTGATCCCATACAAGGGACAAAATTGTTAACAAATTATTTGATTCAGCTTGGGCAGATTTTAGCTCAGAGATGCTGGGGTGGGGGAGTCGTAGAAGCTTGTAAGTCTCTTCTTTATAAAGGACAAATGGTTAGCTTTGTATGGCAGAAACACTCTTTTTTCTCCCTGTGATAAAAGGCCAATTTCCAGAAACATGGAAGTAAAACAAAAAAAAGTCTAACAAGTTTAACTGCCTGCTCTCCGAGATGCTTCATATTTGATGGGACTCATGAAGGGTTTCAGTAAAGGCAAGAAATACTGTGGGAATAACAATAACAGATTCTTCTTTGGCGATGGAACACGGCTAGTGGTGAAGCCGAGTGAGTATCCATGTTCTGCTTATATCTGGCCAAACAAGTAAATCCTGGGACTAGCAGAGTAGCAATTTAATACGAAAACAATTGTTTTTTTTTTTTAAATGAATCTTCATTTTAACACATGAAACATTCATGATGCTTAAGAATACAGCAAAAGCAATAAATAGGTGGGAAGTGAGACCATTCCAAATCGCCTTTGATATAGTAGCTATGTTCTCTTTTTCCAGACAGATACTGAAACCATGAGTTATTTATAGCCTCGGTATCTCTTAAACTATATTCTGCAATGATTTGTGTGTTTATTATGAATTTGCCTACAGAACTTGTATTAAGAATGAGAATGTATCTCATTTCCAATGCTAATAATATTTATAGTGCACCTTCTCTTCTTGTGCCTAGCACATTGTTCTTCAGTAGTCTAACAGGAATCCATGCACTTTCCTGTTTTGGTAAATACCTACATCTGGTCTCCTTGCCCATGTCAAATTCCACTAAAAACACAGCCTCACAGTTCAAATGCAGTGGGGTGGGGAGGGGAGCAATCCAGAGAGGAACTGATGTTCAAGGTGGCTTTGTAAATACCTGAGAGAAAATTCATCATGAAAAAGGTCGCGGGCATGACAAGATTCTTGTTCAATAATCAATGCTTCCTTGTAGGATAAAATCTTATAAGCATACGTCATTGGAGAGGTGGCAGAGAATGGCATTCAAGAGCCTGGCTCTCCTAAGGGGTGCTCCTAGGATGTCAGTTTTCTCCATACTGCCATTTTAGGAGCTAAGACCCTCACACATGTCAGACAATATATGTATTAAGAGGCAAGTGTTATCAAACTGATTGGCCCAGGTTATGAGACCCTATAATAGGCGCTGATCATGACTTGGAATGAGCAACCAAGGAGTTTTAAACTAGGTAGTTTGTCTTCTGGCACTTTGCTGAAGGAAACACTGAGAGACAGGGAAGTGGGCTGCTGGCTCCCTAAATTTGTTTCAGAGCTGATAGTTTAACTATCTGGAGTTGATCTCTTTCAATGACTGTAGTAAGTTGCATCTGTGGTGGGTGAGGAGGTGGAAAGAGACCCTGGAACTTGTTCTTTGAGTGTCAAAGCACAATCTTTTCAGGGTTGGTGAGCATTTCTTGGTATACATGAGAATGTATACATGAGCTACATACACATATTTCCCCAAAGCCAGGGGGTCCCTATGGGCCAAAATGAGTGATCTCCACTGTCCCCAGCTAGGGATGGCTATAAAGGATGCAACAGATACTTGCTGACTCAGGGATGGTGTCCTCAGAGTTTGGTAATATGGCTTGTCCCCAAGCTTGTAGTGCTGAGTGTGAGGTGAGAGCGCTGCAGTGCAACGCCTCTCAAGTGGACCTCCAGCTGTGAGACCCAAGCTGCCCCTTCCTGTCCACATCCTTGTTTAGGCCCTGGATAGAGGGTGTCTAGCTTGGTAGCTGCCTGCCAGGTATCTTTTGCCTGCAATAACAGCATTGTGTTTGATATCCTACAGGAGTGTGTTGAGCTGCTGCTTTTGTAATTCACTCTCAGTGTCAAATGAGGTCAATAGGCAGCATAAAATTCAGGCAAAATAACAAGGAGGAACAGAGGTGGGTGGCCAAAGAGATGAGGCCTGTTTATTAGAGCAGAAGAGGCCATGTGGGATCTTCATGGGATCTGCCCATGAAGGTGAAATATCCAACAAAGAATACATAGCTTTACCAAAAACTGTCACTAGAAGTTTTGGGTGGGGCCCCAATCACAGTGTGACACAAATGCTTACAAAGTCTTCTTTGGAAAAGGGACACGTCTTCATGTTCTCCCTAGTAAGTGATGTTCTGTTTTCTGATGTTCTGAAATTCTCTCCCACTGAGTTGAAGGTGTGGTGAGTGTAGGGTGGGAAAGCTTCATACACTGAGACATGGGGGCAGCACTCTAGTCCAGGGCACTCCATAGCTCAGCCAGACATCACATCCTCTACTACAGAAGAAATTGCTCCCACTCTTCCACCTGATACCAAGATCTTTTTCATTGTTTACCTAGCATAAAGAACGAAAGGGAAAATCAAGAAACTTTGTCCAGAATCCATTTTCAAGTCTCCCCACCCCGGTCCACTCTACCCCCACTAGTCCCCAGGTGACTGTAAATTTAATGTGATTCTTGGCTCCTACTAAAAATAATGAGAGTTTTTGTTTTTAATGACTCCCACAGTCTCTCTCTCATCCTTTATAAAAGGCCTGCTTTTCCGTGTTTGACCTTTGCTGGTATCCTGGCTCTGTCCCCATGCTTCCTTAAGCCCCTGTTCCAGGGACAGGCAGGAGACAACTTCTTTAAGAGCAGCTTTGATGTCGCAGACAACAGGGATGAACTGCTGGCCAAGTGTAACACAGCACATGGAGTCTTCTCACTCCATACCACTTCCCAGTTGTTTTCTTCTATTCAGAGGCACGGCCACTCCTATTTTATGTCTGTGATATATTCAGACACAGCAAAGTGCTCATTTAAGGCCAGGACCAGGGATTTCCTTTGGGATCTTTTTCTCAGGCTAACAATGGGGCTGGACATTCTCAGGGAGCTCAGAAATGTCTTCCTGGATCACAGCTCTGTCTATGGAAATTCTATGGTCAGGGTAGACAGGCAAAGCCAGACATGTTTTTATTATACCGTCTTTTACAAAGATTGGAGATAAGGACTCAAAGGGAAAACAAAGGCTCTGGTTAAACGGGGAGGTTGCTGGATGATTCCACCAGGAAAAAATGATTAACAAGAAGAAAGGCCCAAGAAAAACATTGGGCCAGGCACTGGGGTGGGTGGGGTGGGGGATGAGTAGGAGGATGGTCACTGTGGGAATTCAGGAAGCAGGGAGCTTGTCTTAGGAAGGCAAGCAGGACTTTCTATGATTGAAAGTGCCTAGCCAGCTCTCTAACCTTAACCAACAAGGGCATCTTCCCTCCAGTGATTTCCCAGTGCATGTAGAAATGCCTTTGCCCCCAACAAAGGTCTGTTAGGAGGTGGGGAGGGGTGTAGATTAAGAGTATGTTTAGCGTAGGAGTATGAGGCCTTCTGTTCAAACATGAGACTTCCGGAGTCTGTTAGAGGAGCTAAGTCACTAGGGCCAACCAGGAAAATGCAGCAATCAAACTCCAGCCCGAGGATCATGAGCAAGCACAGAACAGGACCACGCTCTGCACTGTGTCTCACACCCCTAGCTTCTCCTTACCACACATCCCACCCAAGTTCCTTCTCCTGACCCCAGGAGTCCAAAGTCTTAGACAGAGAACCTGAGATTCCTTAACCTGGTCAAGTACAGAATGGATGATCTGAGGTCCAGGGGTGATTTTTAAATACGTTGTAGATTTCCATTTAATTTCCAATTTATAACAAATTTTAGTTTTCCTAAGCAATACATAAAATGTTCTTATTGTGAATGATTCCAATTAAGGATAAAGACAATATTTACCGAGGCCCTCTCCTTCGATGTCAGTTTCCTCCCTGGGCTCCTATGCTGTGAGGTTTGATTCTCTCAGCATCTGTGGAGTTTTTGTAAAGAAAGGAAATTCTGTGTCTACCAGGCACTGGGAGTAACCAGCTCACTTTTGGGAAAGGCACCAAACTCTCTCTCACACCCAGTAAGTCCCTCTTGCTAGCTAATTATTTTCCCTCAAGAAGCCCACCCTCCATCACGCGGAAGCTGTCAAAACACAGGTGGTGTTTTCGTTGCTCGGTTTGTGTTGGGTGGTTTGGGATACCAGTTAGAAAACAAGGTTATTAATGCATGTGTTCCCGGAGGCATTGTACTTGGGCTTTTAATATCCATGTAGTCTCTCCCTGAGAAATTATGTGAACCTCCAGGAGGGGGGAAGTCCAGGGAAAGTAAGGAGTGGGGGAGGCAAGAACTGGAGGCAAATGGAAAAAAATCCTGTGGGAGGAACAAGCCTCAGCCCCAAGAGACAGGCAGTAGCCACTCTGTGAATTTCCCAAGAGGGGGTTCTCTCCAAGACTCCTTTCAAGGAAAATTATGGCAGCTAGAATGGAGCGGGGAAGTGGCTGGTTATCAGTATTCCTCCCACGCTCTAACCTAATTACAAGGAGATTGTTTTGGCCATGGGCAGTCATTTCAGGTTTTGTTTTCCGGCTCGCCTCCCCCCACCTCCACCTGTCTTCTCAGAGGCTCCAGTCAAGGTTATTGCAATAGCACTGAGCACTGTGTAACACCAATGCAGGCAAATTAACCTTTGGGGATGGGACCATGCTCACAGTGAAGCCAAGTAAGTTGCCCTCTTTTTAGCCTGGGCCTTTGGGGAAAAATCAATCAAATCATTAGTTTGAAAAATACTTTAATCTTATGCATCTGCTTGGGCTCTTTATTAATGTTCTTTCCTCGGGCCAAAAAAAAAAAGCTGTTTCTCTTCCCCGCTTTAAAATGAGGTAGGAGTGGAGATGGAGGGAGTAATGATATAAACAATATTTAAGCCAATGAGGACATTAGGAGGGAGCTCTAGGGAATCCAGTACCCCACCACTTTTGACTAGACTTCCTGGCAGGCTCCCTGGTCATGTGGGATGCACTTTGGTTCTGTCTAATGGTCAAGAGCAAAATAGTCCTCAGGCTGCTCTCTGTAATCACTTCCAAAATCTAGCAACCCTCACTGCCAGAAAGTACTTTCTCTCCTTTAATTCTGATCCCCTGCTACAGTTTAAATAACTGAAAAGAACCAGGAGGATTTGGTTCATGCGAACTGAGAAAAATATTTATCCTCTGTGGAACATGGGCCTTCAGCACTGAGTTCAATCCTACGGCTCCTGAGAAATGTACTATGCCCCCTCCAGACATTTTAAGCTGGAGTAATGATGAGTTGGGCAATATAGTATGAGCTCTGGAAAAAAAAAATCTAAATTCAAATTCTTGTTGTACTCCTTAACCAGCTGAGTAATCTGGGGTGAGTTTCTTAATCTCTCCGAGCTTTAGTTTTTCCATCGATAATATGAAGATAAAAATATATCTACCTTGATAAATTATTGTGAAGATCAAATGAAATAATACAGCTCACATATTTAACATAGTGACCAGAATACAGGGAGCCATCATTAAGCCCCAGCCATTAGTAATAATGACAAGCGTCATCTCTGATGCATGGTGGAGATTTTGCTTCACCCTCTGGGCTCTTCTGTCAAGACTCTGTCATGCATCAGGAGCAGGGCTGGAATAGAGAGATGGGGGTTGGGGGGCAGGGAGGAATGTCAGCCTGTTCTGTGAAATCCTTCACCTGGGATTTGAAAGTGAAAACAGAAAGAATCCTGACTCATTTCAATAAAAAACATCCCGGTGTCAGAGGCAGAGGCAAGGCCTCTGTAAAGCTGCATGGACAAGTTCTGGGGGCTGCACACCCACCCTCTGAGCTAAGACATGGTCCTGGAGACCATGACAGAGTAGGCATGGTAGAAACTGAAGCTTCCCACTACCATCACCAACCTGACCCCAGTACAGCTTCCTCCAGGATACATGGATCCCCTTCCCCGAAAGACTTCCATACCACAAAAACAGGGGAACCTTTAGAGGAAGGGCAATCTGTCCCAAATTACCCTGCTCATCTCAATGGTGAAGCTCATGAGAAATTTACCTTCCAAAACTGTTTTGTCTCTGACAAAGCTCTCAAGCCTGGAGACGGAGGCTCAGCAAAGTCCATGGAAGCGAATGGGGACTGTTCATTTAGGGGAAAGCTGGTGAGAGCCAGGTGGGAACAGAGTCCCAATTTTAAGTCTAGGGAGGGACTTATTAGACAAGACGGGGGAGGCTTTGCTCTCCAGCCTGGCCAGGACACAGAGCACAAGATGCAGTTGATATTGCGGGAAGGGAGTAACAGTAACGTTAGTGGTAAAACCTTCTTAATGGGTTTTTGAACAGTGAAAATGAGCTGTCAGGAGTCATTGCCAGAGCACTTTCTCTAGAGGATTTTTGGAAGGAGATAGACACCTTCTCTCAGGGGTGAGTGAAGTGTGGCCCTACCTCCGGGCAGTTGAAGGAATGAGAGAACCTCTTTATGCTTTCTGCAGCCTCCAGGGCCTCTCTGTGTGAAAATACAAGACTGATTAAGGCAGAGCTACAGCCTTCGGGGCACATGCTTACTGGGCTAGGTTTTAGAACCATTACTTGCTTGGTTCCCAAACTCCCTTTGTTCCCAAGACTCCATGGATAAATGGGATGAGGGATTTTTTTTTTTTTTTT
>NW_022196915.1:40684807-40690737 GCF_008632895.1 Mastomys coucha
TTTTTTTTTTTTTAATTCTAAAGCCAGAAGCACAGGTTCTGCCTTGAGTCCTTTGTAGTGTTGCGATGCCTTAGGATGCAGAGAGGAGGCTCTAGTGAGTTTTTGCTGAGAGCGAAAGCACTGTGGAAATAACGATGGCTGGAGAGTAACCTTCGGTCTTGGCACCAGGGTATCTGTGCTTCCTTGTAAGTACACCTGAGTGAAAAGACGCAGTGAACACAGTGCTGGTGGGGATAAACTGGGGGTGAGGGGGACCACTGTGATCTCAGGAGGGACTGACAGACAAGCTTAGACAGACAAGGACAGAGTAGGAGAGTTTGCTTGTGTGGGCAGGGGGTTGGGGTTCAGGCTGTGACTAACACTGGGGGACTTGCGTTAGAGGTCCCCTTCTCTGGGATTCTTGGTGGAGGGGAAACCTGAGCTGGTTTTGATATTGAGACAAGCACTGTAGAAGGACAAAGTCTCCTCTGTCTCTGGGACAGGGGCAAGGCTGCTGGTGAAGCCAAGTAAGTGGCAAATAATTTGAATTATGTGCTGAATAAGATTATCTCCCAAGGACAGGGGACTCCTTGAATCAAAAGGACATGGGAGCATAGATGAAGGCCCAATATCTTGTCACCTTCTTTATCAGAGAAGGAGGCTAGTGTGGAAAAGGGAAGAATCACACAAGAACATCACCAAAAAGCCAGCTCTGGGGTCTGTCCCTTCTGCAGGACTTCCAATAGTCTCAGTGTCATAGTCTTGCTCAGCAGGAATCTCCAGCAGTAATTATCCTCATTTAATAGATTTAAAAACCGAGACAAAAGGGGATCAGAGATGGGTCTTGATCAGGCACTGACAGAGGTTTTCCACTGGACTCCAGAATCTAAAACGCAGGCTCTTTAAAGGCAGTGAGATCCACTGTGGCTGAATTCCAGTGCCTCTGAGGAAGGGATCTGGGATCAGATAAACTCTGAGCAGGGAGAGTTCCCATCAATGTGGAGTCTTGACACAGTGCGGGCTTTACTAACCCCACGATGGCTCTCTCTGGCTATACTGCTCAGAGAGCATGCCTCTTGGCACACATCATCCTCAACGTCTTGAAAGAAGAGAAATTAAAAGAGAAGAGGAAAATGTTTGTATCTCACATCATGTAGTTCCCTCATTTTGTAGCAAGATTGTTTTCCCATGAGCAGTTTGTCTTCATTTAGCAGCTGTCTTCTCTGGGGACGCCATTTTGTAGAAGTGTTTGTCACAGTGTGACAACTACCAGTCTGGGGAAATTTCAGTTTGGAACAGGAACCCAGGTTGTGGTGACCCCAGGTAAGCCCAATTCCTTGGAGCCTTGCCTTCCCTTCATCTTAACCTTTGTATACCATTCATTTCCAAGTAAACCTTTGAGAAGTGCATTGGGAAAGAAGCCATTTCCCCAAAGGACAATATTCAGAACCATTAAGCAAAAATAAGAGACCATTTTGGCATTAAATAGAAACATTTTTGGATAAGACTTTTTCATTACTATCTCTCAGACTCCTGTGTGTATACTCTTATTCTCCTTATAAGAAGAAGTTACAGTAAGAAATGTTGCCGTGACTCATGCTGTGGTGTGGGAACTGTCGGCTGTGGATTTGGGAGTGGAGGATTAGAAATGTGTTCAGGCAGATTGGATGTGTTTTTGACAGGGTATGTAACACAGTGTGAATTATAACCAGGCAAAGCTTATCTTTGGACAGGGAACCAAGTTATCTATCAAGCCCAGTAAGTATAAAATTTTATCCTTGGATTAAGCAATGTCTATGGATTACCAGCTGATTTTGACTCAATTATACACTATATAAAGAATGCCTACTGAGGGAGAATGAGTGTCAAAGAGGAGGCCAAAAGTCTCCCTGGTTAGGAGCTGGCAGCTCCGTGCAGAATGAGCCGTGGAGGGATGTCTCTGGGAATTGCTCCCAGAATGTATGTATTGGGACTAAGGATACATGACTGATTACCTTGGGCTTTGGCTAGGATCATAGGCCTGGATTTGTGCAGTAATCAGTGACAAGATTTCTAATTCCTTAATGAGCTCTCTAAGGCGCCATTCACTCTGAGGTTCTGTCCATGTTTAGAATGAATCCTGGAAATAATTACTACTGACCAAAGTAAGTGACTAGTCTTTCTGTCAAAGTCTGAGAAGTTACATGGGAAAAAAAATATGTATTCATGAATACCGAAGGGTACTTCCTATATCTGCTGATAGACATGAGTCCCCTTGTTTTCTCCCACTGATCCTACCAGAACCCCTCCTGAGCATGGCCCTTGCACACTATCCTTACTACCTAGGAAATATTAAAAGTGACTTTTAATGGGAATGAGAAATAAAATGCCTAAAATTTAAATTAAAAACTACCAATTTTCTAATAATTTAATCTTAGCAAAAGTATTTCAATAATGAAAGTAGGAGCCAAATTAACTTGATGCCAGCCAGCTCTATGCCTACTGCATTTACGTTCTATATAAACCCAGGCTCAGGAAGATATAAGAGATAGGATAGGGCAGGTTTCTGCAAGCATATTTTATTGATACCCATAGTGGAGCTCTCCTCTGCTCTAACTTTGTGAGTTTCTTTAAGTGGGAAAATCTGCGTGGTGGTTTGACATCTAAAATCAAAGAGCATTTACTATATAGGGATTTAGAAACACCTATCTGATGCTCAAAACTCTGGTGAAAAACGGAAATCAGAAATGTCCCTCAAGGAAAATGGAATTAGAAAGACAAAGAAGGACTCATTTAGAGTTTGTAGCTAAGTGATTTGGTACTCAGCCAGCCTGGAGGTTCTCTGTGGAGGTTCTTGTTGTTGGGCAAATCACAGTGCATCTACTAGCAGAGGCTGGCAACTCAACTTTGGATCTGGAACCCAACTGACAGTGATGCCTGGTAGGCCACTACAATTAATTCCTATTTACACCAACTGACCAAGGCACAGGTGTGTGTAAATTATTTTGAGAGCCTGAGGTTGAGAATGAGAAAGAGCTACCAGCAGAGTCTAGTGGGCAGGGGAAAGTAGAAGAGAGATGGTCATCAAAGAACAAGATGAGAGAGGGAAGCTTGGGTAGGGTTCTACAGAAGTGAGTGGAGCAGAAGCCGGATAGGGCCCGGAAACTTGCTGCACCCTGGCTGCAGACTGTAAGGGAAGCTGCGGTTCTCACGATATTCTCTCACTAGAACCCACCAAATGCTACAAGATCGCTTTGCCCAGAGCTATCTAAGCCTTAAGGATTCAACCAAGTTAGCTGGCTACATTTCTAACTTAGTCCAGCTTATTCTACACAAGTCCTTAAACACAAGGGTGCCTAGTTAGGATATTTAAATTAGGTTCCATCTTCTGTAGCTTTCTGGTGCCCTACCAGCAAGACATTCCTGCAACGCACTGCTTATCATTTTTACAAGTCAGAGCAAGTAAACCCCTTGCCCTCCAACGCCGCAGAAGTCCTAGAATCACTTGGCTTAGACTGAAGTCACCTCCACTGTCTCTCTCCTAACTGTGCTCGTTTGTTGAGATCTGTTGAAATTCAAACAGCGTGGGCGTGCCCCTGATGGCGCTGAGGCTTCCTTTCTCTTGAAACTGCCAGCAAAATATTTTGCCCATAAATAATGTTTCATCTAGACTTGCAAATGACAGCCAACGCCGCAGCCTCTTTTTTGCTTTTTTTTTTTTTTTTTTTCCTTTTTCCTGAAGGGAATCTGCAAGAAGAAAGCAAAAATAAAGTGAAGTGTAGAATGTTTTTGTTTTCCCTGTGGGGTTAGAAGGAGACGTCCGTGAGGATGTCAAGATACATTTGGTTGTATAAAATAGATATTCTGATGGGACGAGATCGAGTGGTCTCGGTAGGTCATGCTTGCAGAAGGCCCTCAGATAGCTTTGTGTGGCCCGGGATATCCTGACGAGACACTCCGGGCCAGTTGCCAAGAACAATCCAGATCCAGGGTCTAAAAGAGAGGATTCAGATAGCCCAGGAACTCCAGGCAAAATAAGGACTTTCCTCAAAGTCAAATCTACCTGAGGGGAATTTTCACGTATAATTAGGATGGCAAGGGAGGACAGAGTGTTTACTGGGAGCACCTTCGTTTCACATATTGTCTACATAGAGCACAGAAGACAGAAGAAAGAATCCAAGCCGAAAACTAGAGAAAAGGAAATCAATAGGCACCGGGGGAAAATCAGTCGACCTTCTCTTGCCTGTCTCTGATAATGAATGGGTCGTCTCTGCTCATTCTTCACTGTTCTTCGCATCTCTGTGGAACTGCGTAGCATTGGTAGGCTTCCTTTACTCTTCACATAACTTGGTTAGTAGTCGCGTTTTCATAACGAACCTCTCTTTGAAGAAGAGGGGTTTTTTGTAATAGTGCTAAACGCTGTGTGTCTGGTTACAATGTGTTTCACTTCGGATCTGGCACCAAACTCACTGTAGAGCCAAGTAAGTTATCCTTACCCTCCCATTATACTAAATTCCTCTTCTCAGTCTAGATTTGCTTTGAGTTCTCTTTAGCTTGGATCCTCATCAGTGTCTTATCAGTCACTCCTTGTCCCTATCTCTTGAGCAGATATAAACATAGCAAACAAATACTATGATCCCATTAACAATCTGAGGCAGACCACTGTGTTCTTGACATCCTCCATAAGGAAGTTTTCCAAAGTAAGGGAAGCCACTACTTTTACTAATTAACACAAAAAGAAAAAAGAAAAGAAAAAGATGGATGCAATTTAAAGTACCTCTGAGTACCTAGGATTTCAGAAAGCAGACATGGCTCAGTATATGCATTCACAAAAGATTCCATATCTAACATGCATTGAATATTTGCTATACGCAACACTCTGTGGTAAAATACCCCTTGTGCCTTATCTCATTTAAGGGGCTGATGGCCCTCTGTGTCAGATATTATCCCACTTTCAAAGGTAAAGTTGAAATTGCTACCAAATGGTTCAGAGAAAATGGAGGACCAAGCTAGACCAGCAGCAGGCCTGAATGTCCCCACTGCTAACTCTCACAACCAGAGCCTTTGTACAGGATGAAACAGCCTGTGGCTCTGGTAGCTACAAGCTTGGTGTTGAGTCAGGAACCATGGTGTCTGTAAGAGCAGTATGTGAGATGAGACTCTCGGTGCTCTCTGGATTCAGAATGCTTTAAAACAAAACAGTGAATGCGAGCATGAGCAATTTCACTCGGGAAGTGTGGTGAACGGCCAATAAATTAAAAGTGTATCTTCCCTTTGGGTTAGAATCCTAGCCTTTCTACATCCCTCTTTCCTTCCTCAGCAGCTGGACTTCTGCCTTAGGGAAGCCCTTACATCGATATCTTTGTTGATGATGAAGTCAGATAAAAACTGAGATAGGCTGTCTCCGGGCCATACTAAGAATCTTAGAAGATAACTCTTTTCCCAATATTTGAAGAACTGTTGTGTAGATAATGGAAGGGGTTGACACCAAAGGCAGAATCAAAAGCAGTAGATGAAAAGGCACCCCCAGCTTCCCGTGGGTACTTCTGAACAGTGCGGAGGAGGGCAGGCAGGCTTCCCTGTGAAGTCTGGAGAGCACCCTTCCAGATCTTCACTCTGTGTCCTCGGGGCCAATGTGGAGGGCATTGTGGAAGGGGTTTCTGTGGCATTTTAGATTTGGGACTCGATTAGCTCTGACATCCTGTGAACTCTAAATGCTAAGGCCCATGACCCTAGCATAGAAGATAAAAGGGTAGGCTACATCTGATTTTTCTATTTTTATTATTTTGATAGCCAAGAAATGGGCCATCAAACTGTTCGCAAACTGAAGCCTACAGAGATTTCTACACTTAAAAGATATCAAACTATGATTTCTCAGTGCAGTAAATGGGGAAAGAAGTAGAAAGAGAGAGAGAGAGAGAGATAGAGAGAGAGAGAGAGACGGAGGGAGACAGAGAGAGAGAGAGAGAGGG
>NW_022196915.1:40690747-40702243 GCF_008632895.1 Mastomys coucha
GAGAGAGAGAGAGAGAGAGAGAGAGAAAGAGAAAGAGAAATGCCCTGAAGGAGGAACAGAGGTTGAACAAAGGAAATGAGAGGACAGATCTGATCTGTCAAGGTTTTCATAAGTTCAGCTCTGGAATAGGATCCAAGCATAATATAAGTCCTAGTAACCGAAGCAGCCTTTTAGAGTGGGAAATAGGACCAGGGGAGCGAAGGTCCTTCCAATTTAAACACTCTCAAAAGGCTGTGTAATTGCTTTCTGATAGCAGAGGACTCTAGCTGTAGAAAGACTATTGTTACCACAGATCATTTGTCCCTTAAGATACAGCCTCTGAAGGGAGACCAGCTGTCTGTCTACCTTAGGCTGCTGGATGATTGGGGAAGAAAGACTTAGGGCAGCTCAGGGCGGACAGAAGAAAATTTTTAGCCCAACACTCCCAAGCCAGGGAAAGAGGATGGGGAACGGTAGGAGCAGGTTTGTGTAAAGAGGGCTAGCACTGTGTAGATAGAGGTTCAGCCTTAGGGAAGCTGTATTTTGGAACTGGAACTCAGCTGACTGTCATGCCTGGTGAGTGGGTTTCTTTCTACTGCAGGGAAACATTACTGTGAAGAAATTTTAAAGGGAGACAAACTAATTTCATTATTGTCAAAAAAGAATTTTTTTTGAGGTTTTTTTGTTTGTTTGTTTGTTTGTTTGTTTGTTTTTTGCATCACTACCTCCCAGGCAGCCTGGTATGATAAAGCAGAGGGAAGGGCCAAGATAGCCTAAAATTGCTATTAGGAGCCCATGAATCTGAAGAGAAATAGCAGTTCCTACCAAAGGGAAAATAGGCAAGCAGCTGTACTAGAAAGGTTTGAAGCATCCCAAAACACCTGCTCTAGACCATGACCAACATTTGAAAAAAGGCTGAAGCCTACAGCCAGGACAGGCAAGGCAAACGGAAGGCTGGACTTTCACAGGACTGGTTTTTTTCCTTGGTCCTGTAATTCTTGGCCGTCTCCCTCTGAGAGGCCCTATTGACTACCATTTGTGGATAAAGACCTATGCATGGTACACTGTAAACTGCCCCCAAGACTCTCGACGGCCTTCCCTAGCCCTCACTGCATCAATAGATGGTCTCTGGAAGAATTAGAGAAAATCTGGACCTAAACTTTAATGTCAGAGAGTAAAGCTGAGTCACAGTGCACAGTAGAACCAGGACCAAAGTCTCCCTCTTCTTTGAGACTTCCTTGGGCACCAAATGAAATGGAGACACTCAGTTAGAAGTGCATTGTCCAGAACATTCAGCATTTCCACACTAGATGAGTAAGCCTGGCTCTGAAGGCTCCAGAGTTCTTGGTTCTTTTCTGTGTTAAAACATAGTCAAATAGGCTCCCGAATAAGGTTATGATTCAGCCTTATTATCCTTGAATATTGAGGTCTAAATAGCCAAAGCTGAGAATCAAATTTGTAAACATAAATGTGTGTCCACTCACAACCATCCCAAGCCTATATAAAGTGTGTACAGTGGAGAAGACAAGCTTACCTGAACATTGACAGCCCTCCATCCGTTCAAGCATAGGGAAGATCCTTTACCAAGTATCTTCTGAGTGTGATTTCCTTAGTCCCTGTGTTTTTGCTTGGCCTCAGATCACTGTGTGACTAACAGTGCAGGAAACAAGTTAACTTTTGGAAGAGGCACCAGGGTGCTAGTCAGGCCAGGTGAGTGATTTGGACCTGAACCACGGCTCTACTCCCAAACTCGGAAGAGGAGCCTGTCATCAGTTTTTAAGTGAAGTATGATAGTTTGGCCCAAATTAATCTGTATTAAACTAGGTTTGAAAAATGTTTAGTTTTTCTCTTATGTAAGTGTGGGTAAATGGATGGATGAAGTCAGTACAGATAAAAGAAATTGCTATTTTAACGTATCCTTAGATTAGATTCCTAAAAGAAGCCTGTTACTATCCCAAGAAGCAGAGCAGGGCGGGGTTGTGTGTGTGGAGGGGTAATCACCCCTCTCTGCTTGAGGTAGTTAAGTGAGTCAAACATTTTCACAATGGCAGGGCAAGGGCCCACATTTTCTAGGGTTCACAGTACTGCTGTGTGTGCCCAGCTGAAGCCTGTAGAACCATCATTCTGATTTATCTCCTCTGGCTCTCATCTTTCCCAATTATCGTAACTGAAATATTGATAACCCTTCTCTCCCAGCTCACAGAATGTGTGTAAGAATTAAAAAGACAGTGTGCTATGAAGAGAAGGTGGCTAGAGGGGGGGCTTCATTTTATTTATTTTCTTGGTGAGGGAGAGACTGTGTATTAGATTGGAAGAGGGGATGAGACAGAGACAGTACTTGAGAGGCAAGATGTTAAGATCAATACATGAATGTGCACAGCATAATTAAGGCATTCAATTAGGAGACAAAAGACCAGCAAGCCCAGTCCATCCTTTTGGGAACCATGCCTCCATGAGATCTGTTGAGATGTCTAAATGTTGGCTCGTGTGGAACAGGCGCTTCATGGTTCCAGCTCTGTCTACCCCAGACACTCCATGAGACTGGGATGAGGCCATGTTTGTGAAATGCCCTTGGCAAATACGAGGCAGTCAGATGGTTCCTGATGGTTAAGTTACATTTGAGGGTAAACCTAAAAGTGAACAAGCTTGATAGACCTTGGCTATGGGTAAGAAAGACTTGGATTTGGAAATAAGGTAAGACTTTCCAGTTGTGAGGGGGGAAATAATCATAAAAATGAGTGACCAAGGCCTTCTCTGGAAATCTTCAAGACCCTGCAATCACTGTTGGGCAAGTGTACTGAGTGACTCCCCGGGATTCCCTTCCATCTGAAACAACATGGGAGTTTAATATTTTTCCTGAAAATATGTGCTTAGTATAGGATTATATCTGAGCCAAGCAAAGAAACCTGGGAGGTTTTGTGCTCTAGCACCATTTAGTTTTTGTGGTGGGAAAGATCACTGTGGCATATTCAAGTGGCCAGAAGTTGGTTTTTGGTCAGGGGACCATATTAAAGGTGTACCTTAGTAAGTATTTCTCTTTCTATGGATTCTGAATTGGATTCATTGTTGAAACAAGTGGCAAGCTTTCTGGACATGTAAGTGGGCTATCAAATGTCTCCATTCATCCAGATATCACGGGAAGCAAGGTACTCTCTTATGCCTTCCCCATACTGACTAGAAAAGTGGGTACTAGTTTATATTGTTTGCAAGCATAATAGGGAAGCAGATTGGAAGGCACCTCCTATGCCCAGCAGCCAGCCCCATCAGAGGAAGCTGCTCTGAAATGCCATCTTCCTTTCCACTTGGCATCATCTTATGACTGTAAAGACCTAAATAGGCAAAGCCACGTCTTTCAGTTGCCTACAGCATCCTAGTCTCTCTCTCACACATGTGGCTGTGCAAACATTCATATAGAGGGCAGAGTTCACTGGATGCTATTCCTGGGGGTCTTCTATGCTGCTTTCTTTTGAGATAAGTTCTCTCACTGATGAAGCAAGGCTAGATGACTAGGGAGCCCCAAGAGCCTACACATCCCTGGTGCTGGATTACAAGTGCATACAAATATACCTGTCTTTTTGTGAGTTCTAGGCATGGAGCTCGGGTGCGCATACTTGCATGGCAAGCACTTTCCTGGCTAAGCTATCTTTCTAGTCCATCTGTCTGTCTTTATCTTCTTCTAAGAAAGCATTTTTTGGATGATATTCACATCTCGTACATCAGCAGAAAGAGGCATGATGTAGATGTCCCTTGTTGGCACACTGTAATTTGGAGCCAAGCTTTGATCCTTCCGCCCTCCATTTTCTGTCTGTCAGTGAAGGTGATGATTAGTTCCTGTATCTCTCCAGGGAGCAGACTAGCCTGCCAGCAAGCACTGTTGCCTGGATGCCCTCTAGCCTGTTACCCAACCTGACTTTAATGCATGCCGTTCGATCACCCGACCTTATAAATCTATATGCTTATTTATTGTTTCCCCACCCCTAAATGTCACTGTCATAGGACAGTGACTGCTTTTCATTGTTTCCTCGGTGTCTAGTGTTGTTGCTATATGAACTAAGATCCGACCGCCAAACTGCCTTTCATTCTTAAAAATTATAGTTCTGAAAAAAAAATTATAGTTTTGTTACTGCATATACAGACATTGAAAACTCAAGAGTCTGGCCATGGCAAGGATAGAATATGATTTCTATTCTGTCTAGTTGCATACACAATGAGCTTGAATGAGGGAGCCAATGATGAATTCGCAGGGCCTTGTCTCACTGTGCCTACCAGGCAGGCAGAACTCTGATATTTGGGAAAGGAACCATGGTATCAGTCAGTCCCAGTAAGTACCTGATAGCTATTAACTATGACGCCTCCCCTTATCTCATAGCCTACACCACATAGATGACCACATTTCTTATCATTTAAGGAAAGTAGAATTGGAGTTTAATGAGGAAAGGAATTAAATCATATTAGTGGATGCAGTCCTTCATCCCATGTCCCACTGTATGTTCATAATTATTTTGATAACTTAAAGTGATAAAAGGAAATTTACTAGAAGGACGATTACAACTTGCTAAACACTGGTGAAAATGAAAGTGTCTACAGGTGCTGGTGCCTAGGTTACAATGGGGATCAGAAGGACCAGGCTTTGGCTAGAAAAAAAAAATGTCTACTTAGTGAAACTGTATAAATCTTTTTTAAAAGCAGTGTGTTTCAGAATTGGCTGGAGAATATCAGCTGCTCTCCTCTCAGGCTTCCTGCTACATCTATGGTACCACTGCTGTTGAGCCTTAAAAAGAGGCTTTCGCAGGCTTAATTCCATGGCTTAGCCTTTATTCCAGTAATCAAAAAGGGGGAATCCCCAGCAAAGCTCCCAAGAGGGAGGAGAGCTGAATGCTGATCACATTAATCTATGATCACAGCAGACTGAGCACTTTTGTCAGACGGCACGGGACCCCAACTTTACAACATATTCATTTTGGGGACAAGATGTCACTAAAGAGATGCTTAATGGGGACGCTAAGGCCCACTGAACTTGCCATGGTATTTGTGAGGCATGGTGGTCAAAGAATTAATGGCTCGTGCAGACAAGTGCACTCCTTGTATAGGAAAACTGTTAAAATCAGGGCACAGAACTGGCTGTGAACAAGACAAGTCGTGTAGGAACCCTAGAAATAACAGCTCCCGGAGAGCTGATCCTAAAGAAAAGGCAGCTTAGCTGAACACATCCAGGTCCTCTAGATCTGCTTTGACTAGTGCACTGGACCAGTTTTATCTGTAAAAAGAAAGTGTTTAATAATACTTTGTAAGTTATTATAAGGATAAGTTATGCATGTGAAAATATTTTACAGATTCTGAAGTGCTACCCACATATAATATACGGGTCTATAGCACAACAAAAAAAAATATATTAAAAGCTGGGTCAGACATAGAACTCTTTTAAGATGAAGAGACCATGTGTGTCCTCAGTAAAGGCTGTTTTCATGTGGATCTGTCACCTCAGGCACTGGTTTAAAACACCTTCTCTTTCATGGAAGTGTATGAGTTGAGAGTGACTCTGGTGAAAACAGAAAGGGAAAGAAGCCATTTTGTAAAGCCCTCACTTACAGTGCAAATTCTGGGACTTACCAGAGGTTTGGAACTGGGACAAAACTCCAAGTCATCCCAAGTGAGTCCATGTCTGAATTGTTTTTTTGTTGTCTTCTCTAATATGGCATTTGGAGCTCAAAATGGGATGCAATAACCCTCCCCCTTCTTGGCCATTTTCAGGACATGTAAGCAAAGGCATTTATAGGATCCTTCAGCCATCCCTTAACATTTTAATAGTCTCATTCTGCTCTTGTTCTTTTCCAATGGGAAAAAAAAGCTAAGATGTTTCCCATGAGACCAAATGTTGAACAGCAGATTCACAAAGCCCAAGTAGAGATGTGGTGAAAAGGGAAGCATCGTATTATTGGGGGTCACTTGATGCTGAAAGCAGAATTCAACTTGAGTAAGCCCCAGGCTTATAGAATGAGTTGACTGAAGTTGGGGAACCTTTCCATGTAGTGATCTAAACCCTTCTTCATGAAGTTGTCAATTGACTGACATTAAAGTTTGGGAGACACTGTGGCAAGAATCTAAAACAGTAACTGTTGTTACACCTGTTAGATAAATAGAGTTGAAAAGTTGGGAGTCTGGGTGACAATAGATCCAGAGACATGGGCAGGAAGCAAGTTTGTTTTTAAACTTGGTGCCACAAATGCCCCAGGTTTGAATTAAATGACCCATGTGCTTTGTGGACTGTAAAAGAAAAGTGAGGTGCAGCCTGTTTGTCGATGGAAAGCTATGACTCTGAGTCTGGGTGTGTGCTCACCTGTGGGTGTTTTTGACTGACTAAGAAGCACTGTGGAGAGTGGAGGCTATAAACTGGTCTTTGGAAGTGGGACTCAATTGCTGGTGAGCCCTGGTAAGTGAGCTAAGGACGGAATGATGGGAAGGCTATGAGTGAAAGGTCTTTATGGTCCCAGGAATGGCCCTGTAATGAAGGACAAGCTGGGGGGCAGGGTGACTCACTGTTACTAGAGTCCCACTAGTTTTAGCAAGAAAAAAATAGTGTGTGTTTGTGTGTGTGTGTGTGTGTGTGTGTGTGTGTGTTCGCAACCCCACACTAGAAGGAATAATGGAGAGTCCTCTGAGATTTGTGAGTCCTCTGCTGAAATATGATGTAGATCCAAAATGTCTGAATGTTTATTGGCAGTAGCAATAGTGGAGCCTGCTTAGCCTTAGGTCACCTGCTCCTCATTCATTAAATAGGATAATAACATCCAAGGTCACAGTCCCAGTGAGGTGATGTAATCTATGTAGATTGTCAAGCCTCTTGGCATATCCTGTGTTCTCCATAAATGATGAATTTTCCTTCTCCTTCCAAACTATATGTCATGGGCTGAAAAGCCCTACGCTGCAGGCCATTTTTGTGTAGAAGTTTGCTACTGTGTGAATCAGGATACAACAAACTCACTTTTGGAAAGGGCACGATGCTTCTAGTCTCTCCAGGTAAACACTGCTCCCATCTTAGCTTTGTCTCCCTTTGAGTTGAGGTTCCTGCACATTCTTGCTGCATTTTCCCCATGAACTGCATCATCCTTGTTCCGTCGGTTGATAATCCATGAATTTAAGGCTGTAGCTTCCTGGGTTCTTCATTTAAACAGGAAAGTAGGAGATGAGCCATAAATAACTGTAGAACTGGTTCGCTAGAATAGGATGGAGTCCAGACTAAAACTGTAAATAATCAGGAAATAGTACTTTCTCTAGAAATAACCCGGCTCCCTGTGAGAGGCCTGGACTGTGTTCTTTCCTTGGATATCCTTCAGATTCCCCTTACCTTCTGTATGGCAAATTTAGCTGTACAGTGTTGGTCTGCAACACGTATAGCTATAGAAACTCATTGCTACGAATAGCCACTGTTCAAAACGAAGGGTGGTAAGAGCCAAGGTTCTTTATATCCCTGCAATATCTAATACGGCTCTTCTACAAAATATTTGATAAAGATTTGTTTAATTGAAACTGAGCACCCAGAGATATAAGAATCTCCAGTCCAAAGGGAAGGAAAAATATATCAAATGGCACAGGGCATTCGAGGACGGAAAGAAGGAGGGAACGTCAGACTGAGATCAAGGAGACCCACACTCTATCCCCGCTATCAATTAGCCATGTCCCTCACAGCAGCCTTTTTGCCTTGGAGATTTCCTCTATATATTTTTTTAAACTGGGACATGGGCTCATTTCGCCTTTGTTGCCCCATTTCCACAAACCCTCTATGAATTTGCTCCATTGGAGGCCATAAAGCAAAACCTTTTCCTTTCTATGAATAAGTCAAGGCCAACCTGGTCTACACAGTGAGGTCCAGGACAGTCAAGGCTACACCAAGAAAACCTGTCTTGAAAAGCCTTGGAAGAAAGGAAGGAAGAAGGAAGGGAGGGAGGGAGGGAGGGAGGGAGGGAGGGAGGGAGGGAGGAAGGAAGGAATGGGGGGGAAACCCTCCAGTGTTTTCCAGTCGTTAGTGTAAGAGAGCAGTGATTTGGGAGACTGTTTACTGTGAGGCCTCAGACACTGTGGGAGCTGGGCAGGAGCAAACACTCCCACCTTTGGAAGGGGAACCCTGCTAAGAGTGGACCTGAGTAAGTGGGAGGGGGCACTGTACTAATGCAGTGTGTTCAGTGAACACATGAAACAGTGAACTAGACAAGCTGTGCTTTTATCGTTGTATCTTATTTCTAATTTGACTGTAATCAAATCCTGAAAGATTAATATTATAACCTCCAGATATTGTCTGAGAACAATTTGAGCATATTTTCTCTGAGGTGGAATTTGGTGTTCCATTAAGACTTTTCCCAAGAATTGAGGCTGGCAGAAGCTCTGTCTAACATTAGAGTTTTAACCTGAGAATGTTGCTAAAGTGGAGTTGAGTGGACAGAGGAAGCTGAAAGAGCAGAAAATGACATATCTAATAGACCCTTTCTGCTTGCACTATCATTGAGGGCATCCGAGGTCCTTTTACCTATGCCCCAAATAAGAGAAGCCAATTCACTGCAGAGACTAACTGCCCCTTTACACAAACCATGGCCCTCACAGAGTCAGTGAGGTACAAATGAAGGAGCCCAGGGACGCTAGCTTCAGACAAAAATGGTAAATTTGATTTGGCACCAACTCACTGTGTGATATTGAAACAATCATTGCCCTTCTATGAGCCTCTTGACTCTCTCAGGAGATAAAGGTGTAGACATCTGTAGTTTAGAAGTTCCCTCCTTTGTGAACCTAAAGCTCAAGCTGTTCAAGTGTATGGGTTTGGGACTATGTCAGAAACAAATTCTGAGTGGAGGGAGCATATTCTGTAACTTTAATGAAATAGCCTCACTAATGAATAATCTAACTCAGCATATTAATAATAATAACTGGCCCGTGAGATGCCTTAGGAGGTAAAACACTTGATGCATAAACCAGATGATGAGAGTTCAATCCCCAGGACACACAGAC
Source organism: Mastomys coucha (assembly GCF_008632895.1). Classification (NCBI taxonomy): domain Eukaryota; kingdom Metazoa; phylum Chordata; class Mammalia; order Rodentia; family Muridae; genus Mastomys; species Mastomys coucha. The sequence continues at coordinate 40,699,724 of NW_022196915.1, forward strand.
ATACCACACACATACACACATCATCCTCATCCTCATCATCAACAAGAGAAAAGAAATGGTAACAATTCTCATATAACTGCCTATGATGTGTGGGTATAGTGTTAGATACCATTGAGTCCATAGCTCTATAAGGTAAGGGCAGTATCTGTTTGTTTGTTTGTTTGTTTGTTTGTTTGTTTGTTTGAGACAGGGTTTCTCTGTATAGCTCTGACTGTCCTGGAACTAACTTTGTAGACCAGGCTGCCCCCAAAATCAAAAATCCTCCTGCCTCTGCCTCCCAAGTGCTGGGATTAAAGATGTGCGCCACCAATGCCTGACTAAGGGCAGTATTTTTTATTATGCACGGGAGAAATGAGGCTCAGAAAAGCTTTTGCCCAAAATTCTATGGCTAGTTATCTGAAAGGCCTAAATTCAAACCTGGTCAGCCTGCCTAACCCCAAAGCTCTGTTCGTTCTATTTCATGTTGTCAGAGGCTCTGTCATGGTTCGCTTAAAAATGAGGGAAAGTGTCAATCAGAGAGGAGGGAAATACATGGAGTTTAGCGTTTCCATCCTTAGTCGATGCCAAGAGTTAAAGATTCAGAAAGTCGTGATAGAGGGTCCTCTCCTCTCCATAACAGAGTAAGAGCAGAGCATAGGGCTCTTCTGACCACTCTGCTCAGGTCTGTGGGCGGGGAGAAGGACACAGCAGACACTCCTCGTGCTGGCTCCCTCCCCTCCCCTCACCGTTCCTCAAACCTTCCCAGGGCACAGCAGCCACTGGCCACAGGCCACTTAGCTCTTATTCTAGAAACCATCTCATTCAGGACTTATTTTCTCCCTAAAAAGCAGTTCAGATGCAGAAGGGTTATTTTAATTATCCAATATTATTTTAAAAAAAAAAATCAATGTGAGCAAGGCTAGGTCTAGACGCTGGGACCTGGCCCTGGGGCCACATTCCATGACCACTGTTGAACGAATGACCGTCTTGCAGGCCACGTGCAAGATTCATTCATGAACAGAAAATTGACAAAGCATTTTGCTAAAGACGTATCGTGGGCTTCCCAGACCTATGCCCAACTGTGTTGTGAAAGTGGCAAGTGGAGGAAACAGCCCATTTTTGTCACAGGACAAATCACTGTGAGGAACAATGAACTCCAGACTTATCTTTGGGACAGGAACAAGCCTGCTGGTTGATCCAAGTAAGAAACTTGATTTATAATACAGTAGAGGGGATATCTGTCTTCGTTCATTTCTCTTGTTGTCTTTTGAGGGGAGATAAGGGGGTACCTGTGGCTTCCGGTGCTGTTTAAATAAGAAAATAAGTAGACAACAGCATGACATTACATAGAGTATCCATGAATATCATGCCTGGAAACAATACATAATAAACAGGACACGCCAATAGAGAAAACCGTGGCAGGTCCCGCCAGAGTAAGAACTCTGTGTGAACAGGCTTTCTTCTGAATACTAGTAAGAGCTTTTATGATGCCTGCAGACTCTCTTACTGGGTTCTGCCTTATTTCTTTTCATCTTCCAATAGTCTTGGGCCGATGAAGGTTAAAGCGAAAGGCCTCGTATTGCTTTGGTGTACCGCACACAGACCCCGGAACACTTAATAACACACCTGAGTGTGCTGTCAGAATCCCAGGCCTGGCTACAGGTGCCACCTTGGATGGATTAATGTCACAGTGACCCCTGGTAAATGGTGGAAACAAGCACCCGGATGCTTTGCCTTGCTTTGTTGTGTTTGCAGCTGTTGTACTCGTGTGTAAGGGATCATTGCTAGGGCTATCTTGTTTGCAGTCACAGCGATGTTGCTGAGTGTACATTTCTGCTATATTACTCTTTTTGCCCCTTAAAGGGAATCCGTGTCAAGATACTGCAGGGGAGGGCATTTGTTCCTTTGAGTGATTTCTCATTTGCTCATTCAGTTCTCACCTCTCTGCTCAAAATCAGCATGGAAGTCACAGTGCTTGGGTGTACACTGTCTCCTCATTATCTCTCTTAGAAATGCATCCTTGGTTTTTCCTTGCCTAAGCACTTGGATTTTGCAACTCAGAGTATACTAAGCTCTTAAATTCTTCCAAAACTGGCCTCTTTGCCCCCAATAATAATGTTCAATGAAAGCCAGTTCAACTTAGTAAATGATTATTGAGTATCACCAACACACCAAGGACTGTAGTTGACTTGAAAACAAAACCAAAACAGAGATATGATCTCTGGTCTCAAGAGCTTCAATCTTGGGGTGTGGTGGGGTGCACCTTTGATCTCAGTGCTTTAGAGGCTGAGTTCAAGGTCATCTTTTTTTCTATTCGGTCAGTTCCCGGCTAACCAGAGCTACCAACACCCTGTATCAAAATAAATAAGTAGAAGAAAGAAAGAAAAAAAAATCCCTTAGTCTTATTAGCAAATTGGGGTTGTTGAGATGGTCAGAGATAACAGTGGATACTTTAAATTCCTTGGCAGAAGACCAACACAATTGTACCCCACTTTTCTGGGTGAAGGGCGGATTCAACTCTGTTCAGTACTGAGATGTCTG
>NW_022196915.1:40702253-40744960 GCF_008632895.1 Mastomys coucha
AAGCAAGTGTTTCACTCACAAAGTTTCATAAAGACTCTTTCCAAGATGAGGGGAAAAGTGATGCTCATTGGTGGCTGTGATGAGGGAAATAATGGAGGCCGTGGGTATCACTGGGGGCTGGCACTGTTTGCTCTCATGACAAGGGCTCCTTTGAGTCCTCATACCACTCCTTATAGGAACTTTCAAGATCACCTCTTTCTGGGTGTGTCCATGAGAGGGTAGAGCCGAAATGTGGTCGTTTTTGTGAAGCACTTACTCAGAGTGGGGCTATGGAAACAACAGACTTACTTTGGGGCAGGGAACCCAAGTATTGGTGATACCAAGTAAGTGAGCTCGGTCCTCTGCCACAAATGGCCCTCTATGATAACCTCCTTCACCTTGGTAGCTCCTTCTCCTGACTCCAGGCCATGGAGAGCATATACCATCCATCTGTGATGTCACTCACAAACGAGGTTCTCAGGCAGCCCTTAGCCTCCTCTAGCCTTGCTTCCTCCTACCTTCTCTATCCCGCATCTCCGATGGCCTCGTTTACTTGGTAAAGCTTCCTCTACCATTCCTTGAGGCTTGATTTCAAATTTTACAGTGGATCACAGAAATAAGTGCTGGAAGGAACCTCGGGGACACCTTGCTGCTGTGACTGTGGCAGCCTGAGGTCCCAGTCAGTACTGTCAAGTCCCAGCCCCCTCCTCTCACCCTGAGTTCAGCAGAGCCACATAGCCTTTTACTAACAATTCTCAAGCGCAGGTAGAGGTCAATAGTGAGCCAGCTGCATGCAAGGGCCAAGGAGTGCCCATGCCAGCTTAGGGCTGCAGCCTGGTCTGTGATCTCTGTGAGCTTTTCCATCTCTGAAGGAGGCATTAGGACTTCCATTTCCTCTTGTCTTTCAAAAGTTGCAACTGTTTTCTCTGGGGTTTCATAGAAACAAGGCCCTGTCTGAGTCGTGGTCACTGGAAATAAAGATGATCGGACAGTGTTGGGTGCCCGTCTCCAGGTTGTAAAGAGACCAGGATAATAACTCGAGTCATAGGAAGGGCCTTAACCTTGCAGAATCTTGGTCAGACAGGGTTTTGCAGGAATCAAATGCCTGGGACTCTCACATAATGGGAAAGCTATGAATGGAAACCTTCAGGGTTCAGGAAGGAAAACCAGAGAAGAGCAAAGAGAGCTTCTGACAGAAGTTTAGGGGTGCTTCAGCGCCAGCCTGGGTAATATCCCTAGAGTCCCAACTCCCATGGCACCTTCAGAAGCCCTAGGATCAGACCAGACTGTCTGCCCCCACGGACCAGGTGATTGATCGCGGTGGTATCCAGATCTTCCTGCTTCTATGCTGAAAAGAAAGTGATAGGTTTTTAGTGGAACTGGGTGAGGGGCCCAGTGGGCCCAGGGTTTCCCTGGATTGCTGCCCCAACCCAACAGGACCAATGGCAAAGGGAGGTCACAGGAGATAGGTTTCATCAAAGGCTTTCCTCACTGTGTACCTCGGGAGGAAACTACAAACCTACGTTTGGAAAAGGGACCAGCCTCGTGGTTCATCCACGTGAGTACTGCAGAAACAATCATTGGGGAATTGTTGTGAGCAGAATGTTAGGGAAGGGCGTCCTACAGTGAGAGAGTGGAGTGGTCTGCACTCATTAACAGACTCCTTTGCTGAAGAGGAGTAACTGTCGGTGTGTCAGGTCTAATGAGGCTGCATTGAATAATGGATAAGGGTTCTGCTTCAAAGGACAGATATCCAAATTTGAGAACCGAGGTTTTACTCTTGTCAGGTCTCTGAAGAACTTTTCTTCGTAGCAGACCCAGAGCTACCCAGTCCCTATTGCCCCCTGTCTGAGAAACTCACCATCTCCTGTCCACTCAATGAGATCTTCCCTTCCCTCCTCTCCCCACCCCCATCACAGCCAGGATGCTGAGGAATCCTGGACAAAAACCAGGCCTCCTATGGCTTCAAGAAGCCTCAATCCCTTTCCCCATGTAAAGCACTGATAGGAATTACATTACAGCGGGGCAGTGGTGGCACACAACTTTAATCCCAGCACTTGAGAGGCAGAGGCAGGCAGATTTCTGAGTTCAAGGCCATCTTGGTCTACAGAGTGAGTTCCAGGACAGCCAGGGCTACACAGAGAAATTCTGTCTCCAAGAAAACAAAACAAAACAAAACAAAACAAAACAAAAAGTTAAACCGAGGCTTGGGATTATTAGCAAGTTGCCCAAGACCACATAGCTCAGAAAAACACAACTGAAGTTGAGTTAGACCTATTTGACTAAAATATTTATTATTAGTGTGAAGGAAGTCCCCCACACCACAAAGGTTACCTGGGTGTAAATTTTTCCTTCCCCAAGTGAGGAGATTTGGTCCAACCTTGTACATCCTGATCCTCTGGCCATAGTAGTAGCCATGCAGAGTGACTCAACATTTCTGGGACCTAGGTAAAGTCACACTTGTGTTAGCAAGATGCAGGAACTTTGGAGAGGGAAAGAGAAATATTAGGAGACTGTTCACTGGGTATTAACTACAAAGAAAGAGGAATATTAAAACCATGAGGGAGGCCATAAAAATGTTTTGTTTCCTGAGACACTCTGAGTTGTCCTGGCCCTTTCTGAGGGCAGGTATTTGTACTGCACCATACTAGGGTGGGGGGCACAGGTCGTGGGGCAGCTCACTTTCGGGAGTGGAACAAGACTCCAAGTTTATGCAAGTAAGTGCCTGGCCTTCAAAAGTCCCTCTGCTCACTTGCTTACATGATGAACCAATGATTCCTGAACTAAATTTATGTGTTTCCTCATAAGATTCAGTTGATTCGGATTCTAAATTCCCAGCCATTGGCTTACTGGTGAATTTTCTAAGGCAGTTGCCAAGGGGAATTAACCACCCCTTTTGTGGTTCCCAGATCTTTATCAGAGAAGAAATTGTGACTAAGTGTAACAAAAGATTTATTTTTGGTTTTGTTACCATCCAGTTTCATAAAAGATGATGAATTAAACTTCCCAAAGATAGTGAACTTTGGACACACTGTCAAGAAACTCCATCCTCAGCTAAGAGACAGGGAGGCAAAAGCCTATGACATTAAAGCCTATATAACATCAAAAACAACACGAATCAAAAAAATTAGACCCTACAGAAGTTAAAGGGCAAGTTAAATAGACATAAGTGTCAGGCCTGCATTGAAAAGAGAGTACTTAGAGCATTTACCCATGCAATAGCTCCTTATTGAGCAACTCTATCCTAACCATTATGCTAGACGTGAGGAAGGAAGGGAGGGAAGACCAGGAAATCCAGAGTGTCTGCCTCACAAGTTTAAACAGACTGTCATGACCAGGGTTACCAGGACGCTAGGTAGGCACAAAGGAGCTACAATGAGTTCAAAGAAAGGGCTAGCCAGCCACTTCTCCAGACAGCCTCATACCTCTATTCACCCTCCTGCCTTAATCTCTACAGGACAGAATCTTTGCTCTTTCGAGCTCACATTGCTAAACATCAGCACAATGCCTGCAATGTAGGTATATTTCAAACTCATGATTCCTGGGAGTAGGGAATGCCTCCTGGCCAGCAAGGTGATTCACTGGGCAAGGCTGCTTGCTCCTCAAGTCTGTGATCTGAAATCAATCCCTGGAATTCACATGGTAGAAAACAAGAAGTCATCTCTAAAACTGATTGTCCTTTGACCTTCACATGCATCCCAATGGCGCACACACACACACACACACACACACACATACTCACACACACACACACACACACACACACACACACACACACACGCTAAATCAGTGGTTTTTTTTTTTTTTCAAAAGTGCCTTCTAGAAGATTTTAGGAAGGTTTTAGTGGAGAGGAAATCACTGTTTAAAACATGTTGTGTTTGGCATTTGTAAGTATTTTCCAACAGAGAAAGTTGTTAGGCCTTTAGAGCAGGGAGACAATAGAGTCCACCCACGTGGAGTATGGCAGAGCAAGAAGTAGAAATTTAGATGGCCTTAAAAGCCAGCAGGGGAAGCATCCCATCTCTCCAGGGAAAGCTCCTCTGTTCGAGTTTGTTTGCTTGTGTGCTTCACCAAGGGCCTCTTTCGTGCCAAGGGTCAGTGAGCCTGGATTAGAAAGCCCAGCCTGTTTCTGGAAAACCAGCGTTTAGAGGCAAAACGACAAAAAACATCTGTAAGGACAACCCAGCACAAACAGGGTTCAGCAGAAAAGGAAGAGATGTGGTGATAAAGACGTGATGTCTGTGTGTCCGTCTGAGGGACCACCAGGGAAAGAGGTACACGGAGGACATGATCCCACTGGCATTACAGTCATCTTTGAAATACCCAGCTCCCGGGCATGGGGTGAACTATGGCTGGAAGCTCAAAAACCTGTGTTTGGAAAAGGCTTTCGAGTTGACATCATTCTTAGCAGGTAAATCTGTTGGGGAGATACCGTCCTGTGTGTGCAGACCCCGAAGGCTCAGAATGCTGAGGAGGGCAGAAGCAGACGCAGCTCAGCTGCCTAGGTGCTCTGCCCTTGTGGGGAGGAAATGAAGCTGTCTTGTAATAATTAGAAAGAAACAATCAGCCCCGTAATTGTGGCCGCAGGAGTGAATAGGAGAGCGAACAGATTTGGAGCACAGAGAACCCAATGGTTAAAATTAGACTAGCATTTAGAATGGAATTTTAATGTCCTAGAGCTAGAGAAGGCATATCCGAAGACCAAAATAAATACACATGTACATCTATGAGATATTAATGGATAGTAACATTACCCTTAAATAGTAAGCTTGAGGAGCCCGGGCTTACTTTATAGTAAGATTTTGCAGACTTTAAAATGCTAATATTCATCGTCAGTCTTCAGGATTGGAATGCATTACATGATTTCTAATCTTTGGGCCTTAGATTACTTTTTTAGAAGAAATGAGGCTCTATGGTGTCCCCACTGAGAGCTCTCTCAGACTTTAGGGTTTGTGTCCCATACAACGAACGCCAGTACAAGGCAGAGCTTCCTGACTCCCTAGCCAGGATAATTGTAGTCCATGTGTACCCTAGGGAATTACAGATGCCATCTTAAGGGAGGGCCCTCCCACACCTCAGTCCTGTCACTAAGCCTTGCCAAAGTTTTCCACGAGCCATCAGTGCAGTCTTCTCTCAAGTTCCATTTCCTACGAGGCATGGTGGCACACATTCATCATCCCAGCACTCGAGAAACTAAGGCACAAGGATCATGAGTTCAAGGCCAGCCCTGGGCTACAGAGCAAGGCCGTGTCAGAAAAGAAAACAATGTGTACTTTTTAAAATCATTTTGCAATTAATCCCTGTCTCTTCACACTCTCCCAAGGTGCCTCTTCCATCTTTAATTGTATTATCGATGCCAGAATGGGTAACTTCCTTTCATGAAAGCTCTGCTGGCTCTAAGATGGCTGAGGGAAAGGTCTATGGGGCTACTCCTGAGAAAAGGGATCTGTGGTGAGACTTCACTTTCATCAAAGGAAAACTGACTTGAGGGAAATCGGCCAACTGAGGCAGGAGACGAGTGTCCCAGTCGAGGCTGGTCCAACCCAGGCTAGAATTCTTGTAAAGCACCTTTCTGCTGTGTGTTATCTGGTAGCTTCAATAAGTTGACCTTTGGAGCAGGGACCAGACTGGCTGTGTGCCCACGTGAGTATGATCGTGCCAATGGCCGGAGCAAAAAGATCTGGTGCCTTATTGGTGTAATCTCTAGCAAATCTTGGGATGCACAAAATATGATTTCTTATTTCCACAGGCTCTGGTGGTAGCTTAAAATATTCCCAGTTCTTGTACTGAAGTCAGAGAAGTGCCAAGAGCCAATTGAATAAATGAAAATCTAGACAGGATAATTTATAGAAAATTTTTTTAAAAGAATTGCACATGCTCAGTGCTTTCAAGAGAGGCTGATAACATCAGCAGCAGATAACCTGAACATCTAGGAAATTAGCTAAGTGCCCTTCGGGAGGAAGAGACGGGTTAATGGCAAACACAAATTCTCTTTTATTGCAGCAGGTAGTTAAACTCCTGGGTTAGCTAATGAGTATGGTAAGGGGACACCAGTTCCCCAGAGACTTTGCTCAGAACTGAATTGAGTCCCAGCACCAGCACCCAAGGGTAAAATGGCTGAGCCCTGTGACTGGCCAGTGTGCTACCTTTTATAAGGATGGAGAGGAAGATAGGTGAGGAGGAGGGTAGACCTGTACTGAATTCTTCACCAGCTATATTTAATAGTGTTTCCACTTTCAACAACAAAATGATATTCCCACGTCATTCGGTATCATGTAAGATATTGCCTTCATACAACAACAACGCCTCCATTGGGAGAGTGTCTAATACATCCTTGGTACTATTATCATGGCCTTGCCTCACAAGGTTTATATTGTAGTAAAGAGAGCGAGCAACCGCTTCCTTGGTAGATAGAAGTTGTAAGAAACCAAGAACTCCAGAACAGTTTAGAGAAATCCTGAGACGCCAGTGGGCTCTGACTGGTGTCAGAAAGTCTGCTTCAAAGACCTTACCCGTACTGGGCATTCAGCTCTAACCTTAAACTAATCTTTGGAGCCGAAACCAAACTAAGCAATCCACCATCCACGTAGAATGAGTCAAGGATAGAATGTACAAGTACTCCCTCTGCCTCTCTGTCCAAGACACTGGCTTGAGTTCTGGTATTTTCTTCTGTAGTAGGATCATAAATGTTTCTAGAAAGAACCCATCGCACCCAGCACTAAGTACTAAAGAAACATTATCCTTGCTCTGAACCCTTGGCAATCATAAGGCAGTTGACAATCTAGATCCTTAAAAAAAATTTAAAAATTAAAAAAAAAGAAAAGATAATCTAGATCCTTCCATTGGAGTATCTCAGAAACTGCTGCTCTGAGCAAGGACTTTTGATCTCATAAATTCTCCTGAATTTATGGAAATCACTTAACTGACTTTTCAGCTTGGGGCCTCACAGTAGAATGGGACAGGAGGAAGGACTGTTCGTAGCAGAGGCAGAATTGTAATCCAAGACAGTAGAAGAGCTAAGTCTCAGGGCTGGGATTCTCCGCCCTGAGAGACCAGTGCTCTCCTTCTATCTAAGGAGTAGGTCACCTGAGCTTCTGTAAAGGTGTCCCCTGCAGTGTGAATGCTGGAGGACTAAGTGGTAAATTAACATTCGGGGAAGGGACCCAAGTGACAGTAATACCTGGTGAGTTATCCCAAGTGGCACCATTTGCAACCCAGTAGGCCATGGTCATTAACCCCTCTCTGGAGATGTCCGCTGTTACCATGGCAGGGTGAGGATGACTGGGGTATCATGCTAATTATTTTACAGAGGTCTACGAAGGGGGAAGGCATCACTATCAATCTTAAATATCTGTGTTTTCTCTAGGTCAAACTCATTAAAAGATGACTTTAATCATTCAATGGACACTTTTAAATGCCTCTAAGTAGCTATCATTCTAGATAATGTTAGGCTGAGAGTAAAAAAGCCTAAGACAGATAGATGTCAGACCTGTCCTCAGACAGTGTAGAAACTAGACAAAGGTTCAGAACAATTGTACATTTAACAACCTACAGACTATTTGAGGGTGGGCAACTGCTGGTGTAGACAAACAGACTCAGAGGGCCAGGGTCCTAGGAGAAGGTATCCTTGACTGAGGCTGCTTTCTGTGCTAGAAAAGATTTGTTGAGCCTTGACAGATTGATAAGATCTGTGTAAGTAAGACAGAGGAGGGAGGTAGAATTCCAACCAAGGAGCAACAAGAAAGAAAATTTGATCTTGGGATAAAGAAGGCACAGGCCTTTTGGCTTGTGTAGGCAGATCTGATAGTAAAAATAGACTAAGAGAACAAGGTGAAAAAGGAGCCTTCTTAGACAGTGGAGATAGGAAATACTAGAACGTCCCAGGGAACACAGAGATTGGGACCAAGGCCAGCCATGAGAAAGCTGAGAATCCAGTTTAGTAAGCAGACCAGACGTGAGGTGAGAGGGATCCGGTCTTTCCACAGCCAGGAATCACCCCCCACACACACATACACGCACACACACCCCTCCGTCTTCATCAGACTCTAGGTGAGTCTGTCCCAGCCTCCTTGGGAGACAACCAGGGGTTGTTACTGTAAGGAAGCATTAGGACTGGTGTGCAGATAGGGGCTCCATCTTTCCCGAAAAGCCTGCAGTGGTGCTGTTTCCTGACGCTATCCAAGCCTGAGTGGGACCCACATCTGTGTCACTAACTCTTATTCCTAGGTTCCCCGTACTTAAGAACAGAGCACAGGTTGAGTGGTGAGGGAGTCTTTCCATCATTGCAATGCCCCTGGGGACCTACAGCACTTACACACTCAGACACGCGCCTCTGTATGTTTTGAATTATGATGGCAAGTTAGGATCCACAACAGCTGAATGTGTAGCTGGAAAATTGATCCAGTCTTGCTAAAGTGACCTCTGATGCCATCAGTGGTAAAATGTGTTTTTCTTACCAGGTTGGAATAGAAATGTTTCTCACTGCGGGGTTCTGAGAGACAGAACCCCCGAATTAAACCTCTAATTAAAGGGGATTTGTTTCTCATTTTCAGGGGGAAAGGTGGGGTTGCAGTAGATATCTATGGGGCTGAAAATGAAAGGGTCTAAACACTAGAAAGTCTCTGTGGCAAGACCTTAAATATTTGCCTAAAAGGGGCCAGAGCTCCATGTCTGACCATGGCACCCATCCAGCTCTGCTGCTCCATGCAGTATCTTGCTTGCTACAGGCAGCTCTTGTCTTAACTCAGCATCCTTGAGCAATGGCGCCAATGCCTGATTCCTTTGGTTTAGGATCCAGCTGGAAGTCTGCATTGCCAAGGCCACCCTGGTTGGCTCCTGTGATCAGTTAAGAACTGTGGGAGAGAGAACCACCGGACAGGAGCTTCTGATCCCAGCCCTGCTGGAAACTCTCTAGGTGGTCTGGTGTGTTAATCCCTCCGGCCAGCCTCTGCTTCCTCCTCTGATGGTGGAGGGGGTGGGGAAATAGTCTGAGAGAGTCACGTTAAAAACAAAATCCCTTGGAAAAAGGAAAGAATTGTCTTGGTGTGTTACCAAGGAAAGGCCTCAGGTAGCACTCGGTTTCCTGGAATAAAGAGACAGTGTGATTGGTTTGCTAAGTGGTATGTTCTCATGGTGAAACCCTGGCACGTTTGTTTATTCAGTTACTTTTATTTGGAAAAATAGTCATTTCTCAGAACAGCCTGGATGGAAAGGGGAGTGAAGCATCGTGTCCATCTTCAGGTGGAAAGTCTGAGACTTCAGCTGCCTGTTGATTTAATCTAGGCTGTCGGGAGTAAATTGTAGAGACAGGGCTGGGATGCGAGTGTTACTCAAAACATTTATCAATGAGAGAGAAATGGCCTGGTGATGTGAGAGATTTTCCAACTTAATGTCAAACTCTCACTCGCCTTCGTTTCTCACCAATGTCCAGCCTACTTGGGGGAGAGTACATCTAGAGACACATCTAAGTCTTTGTTTTCTAAGCTAGTTGTTGTCCTGCCAAAACAAAATTGTTTGACTAGACTCACTGGGACTTGAAGATCCTGTTAAGTAGAAAAATGACAAGATGGTTTAGTGGTCCCACCTTCCTTTCTGGTTCCCCCCCACACACACACACACCAGAAAGGACGCCCTGGAGAGGGACTACTGATCGTGACTGGCACTTATGACTTGTGCCTGTTCCTAAGCCTGAGTCCATCATGGGCAGCTAGATTTTAAGATGTCATTTCCGATGTAAAGCCTGTGAACAAGACTGGCCAGTCCAGAGAGTTCTGCTCTTGCCTGTCACTGGCATCTGAGTTCTGACCTAAGTTAGGACCCAAAAGTTAAAAAAAAAAAAAAAAAAAATCTTCTAACATCAGTCCTCTTGGCCCACAGATATCCAGAACCCAGAACCTGCTGTGTACCAGCTGAGAGATTCCCAAGACCCTGAGTCTCAGAACAGCACCCTCTGCCTGTTCACCGACTTCGATTCCCAAGTCAATGTGTTGAAAACCAAGGCATCTGAAATGTTCATCTCTGACAAAACTGTGCTGGACTTGAAGGCTATGGATTCCAAGAGCAATGGGGTCATTGCCTGGAGCAACCAAACAGGCTTCACCTGCAAAGATGCCTTCAAAGAGAACGCCTCCTACCCCAGTTCAGGTGAGTGGTGCCCCAGAGGTCTCCTTGCTTCGGGAGAGGCCTGGCTCAAATCTATGATTTTCAAAAGCTGATTTGGGCCATCTCACCCTCATCGTTAGGCAGCAAATTCCACATCCTGTGTCACTAAGGAGTGTTGTGCCCTGTCCTAGCCAGTCACAAAGGCAGGCAAGAGAACATTACAGAGGACATTGGCCCAGCGTTAGTTTCACAATTCTGAGCGCTCACCTTCCTGTCTTTGCTTGGGCCACGTGCCCTCTCTGTTCTCCCAGGCACGGTTTCCACGCCCTTCCTGTCCCCCTCCCCCAGCCGCCTGCCCTGATTCCTATGTCTGCCAAATAGTGTGGGTACAGGAGTCAGATGAGGAGGAGGGTGCTCCATTCTAATCAAGGAAGACCATCCGTCAGCAGAGGGACATGTAAATGACATCAGGCTGCAATTAATATATGCAATAACTTAGAGTTATGGAAAGAACAGCTCAGAGAAAATGCTATCACGATACAAGTTAAAAGATAAGAGGGACCAGCCATGCCCGGGCCAGAGGGGTCAAAGCCCAAGAAAGGAGAAAGAGGAAAACAAGGAAAAACTGCAGGAAATGAGTTGTAAGACATAGACAGAGGGCCAGATCCCGGGGGGCGGGGGGTGGGGTGGAGGCAAGAGAATCAGACCTTCAAAGTCATCTTTACCTACACAGAAAGCTCAAGGCCAGCCTGGACTACCGGAGACCCTGTCTCCAAAAACAACTAAATGAAATAAACATAAAGTTGAGTGGTGTGTGGAGGGCAGACGGTAGGTCCAGCAGAAGACAGAGAACACAGGAGAGAGGTGATAGAAGCCCCACCAGACGATGCCAGGACTCCAGCAGCCAACACCACTTAGGATTTAGAGGCAGACCCACACAGAGATAAGTCAATCGGCATCAAGGAAAACAGCAGAGCATCTCCCGCAATAGGACCATATACTAAGTAAGAGATAATAAAGGAGCAAACTTGGGCATCAACACTTTGGGGGAGTACATGAAGATATACGGCCCTAGTCACTGTAAATATGTCTCACTGAAAGCCGCCAGATCCAGGGACTAGCTTGACTTTTTGGCCCATGTCATACAGCATGTACTTTGCACAGCCCATAGTTGTTGAAAGAATAAAAGAGTGCCCACAAGTGCCTACTGGGACCTTTGCCCCAGCAGAGAGATATCCTTGGACAATATGTCCCCCGGCTCTCTCCCAGAGAATTCCAGAAAAGCTGTGGTATGTTTTCCTGACAACAGCCTGTGGTAGGACAGTTGACATGCTTTAGAATCTAAGAACATGCCTTCGTTTTTCCTTTTAGACGTTCCCTGTGATGCCAAGTTGACCGAGAAAAGCTTTGAAACAGGTAAGAGAAGGATCTGACCAATGTTGAGTGATGCTGGGGGCAGCGGGGTGAGAAGCCAGTAATAACCTTTAGGGCACAGGAGAGGGGGGTGGGCCTGGGGGTGGGAACAGTATTCCCAATCCTACCCTAAGCTTCCCAGGGTCTGTCTTGAATCCCCAGCATGGTTACCATCATTTCCCATTCTAAGTACTTAACAAGCAGTCCCTCCAGCTTCACAAGGCCTGTGAGTCACTCTCAAGCCTTGGTGTCTCTTCTATGGGTTCCTCTGTGAGAATAGCCACTTCATATACCACTGTGGAACTTGTGAGTCCCTTCAGAGCAGCCCTGAACTAACCAAGTCACTCTAAGGACACTGGGCCTTCTCTACATCTCAGGGGAATTCCTTTCTAGAAAGGAAGTAGAACTCACATAGCCTCAGGCAAAGGTTCCACAAGACTAGTTACTGAGTCATCACATCTGTGGTTTGTTTCACCAAGGGGCCCGCCTAGAACATTATGACAAGTTCTGAGCATCTACCCCCAACCCCATGCCCCTCCATACAGGGCCTCACAATATTATATGGACTGAATCCTTTTGGTAGTTTTTGTCTTAAAACACAATGCCCTTACCCTGGAGGAATACACAAATACCTTTGCCTTGGGGTGTGTGCAAAAGCTCAAAGAAGCGGACCTGGGGGTTGAAGGTTCCCACCTTCACCCGGCCTAACCAGCTCTTGGGAAAGTCCATATCATCGTGAGTTGCTGTACAGCCCTCTCATGCACATACCGTTAATGGCTACCACCTCTTGGTTTTACAGATATGAACCTAAACTTTCAAAACCTGTCAGTAATGGGACTCCGAATCCTCCTGCTGAAAGTGGCCGGATTTAACCTGCTCATGACGCTGAGGCTGTGGTCCAGCTGAGGTAAGAAGGCATCAAAGCCTGGAGAAGGCTTAGAGGTGTGGGTTCAGAGGAAGACCCAACCCTGAGCACACACTGCCCTCGGATTAAAATTTGCTTTTAAATCTTAAAACTGGACCCAGAGAACTTTTCTACCCCCTACTTGTTACAAGTTGTAACACTGTTGCAACAGTGCCCAGAAACACCTGGTTAGAAGAACACAATCCTTTCAGCATCCTTGGTCCAGCCGTGACTCTCCTAAAATACATGAAGAACAGCTTAGATCACGCTCATTTAGAAATAATGAAAGTGAGGCCAAGTCACATCAAGGGTCACACAGTCAAAGAATAGAGGAGGAGAAAACTCCTGACCCTGATGCACATGTACCACGTGCCTCGGCCCTGCCTTTCAGAGTATACACTCCCTTCCTGTGTGCTTTCTCCCTAGCTCTCTCAGCATGATATTCAAAGATATTAAATATTCATTAGCCCTAAGCCTGGCTGGAGTCATCATGCTTTCCTGGTCACCTTGCACAGCCCCTGATAAATTCATCCCCATCACACCGGTGAGGGTCCTAGTCCTCGGTACCAAGCCTGATCTCTGTGCTTCCTCACTCCAGGTCGGCAAGATTGAAAGAGCCTGACTCCCAGGCTCCTTCCTCCTCTCTCTTCAAGCCAAAAGGAGCCCTCCCACCTCATAAAGAAGGCTGCCCCCATTCACGATCCCGCCAACTGGATCTCCTAGATTTGTAAGGAAGGTTGTCGGAGAGCTAACTGCTGCTTCACCCACTCAGCTCCCTCACTGCTGCTGACAGAAAAGGCAGGGGTGGGGCTTCTCCTGGATCTGAAGACCCCCCCCATGACAGATTCCCCTGTAGAATCTCTTGGAGAATGTTGTAAAAAACATGGGTTTGTTTTTTTGTGTGTGGGTTTTTTTTTTCTTTTTAAGCATCCATAAAGAAATGCATATTACTCTTTCATCAAGGTGTAGAAATTATCTCATTGTCTAGACCCTCCCTGCTACTGTGTGTATTGAGCCACATTGTATATTATTCTATAGCCACATGACTTCATTAAAGGTGATTCAGAAAAACCGAAACTGTGATCCTATTTGACTGGGTTTGGTGGGGGCATTTACAATGCTGAGAGAAACCCAAGTACAGGCCTATCATACTTCTCCAGTTACCTCAGCAAACCTCTCCATTCAACCTCCTGGAATGACCTCTTAAAAATCCCACTAAGCAGCTGTGCCAAGGGCCAGGGTGAGTCTCCGCTCACGCCACACCTGGAGGTCACCCATAAGAGGCTGACAGCAGGGGGGTTGGTGGGCAGGCTCTGACCTGTAGCTGAACTTTACCAGTCAAGGATGACAAGTGCCCTCCAGGCTCTCACCCACTGGCACCTGCCCTCCAGGGACACCTTCTTTCACACTCAGATTAGCTTGCTCCTGAAACTGTGTTTAGCCTCACAAATGTACGGCTGGGACTTGGCCAAGGACAGCAGACGCCCTACGCTCTCACTAGCCTCTGCAGAGAGGGAGCCTCTCCGTCAGTCTCCTTTCCCCAAGGGCAGGGATTCAGAGGGGAGTACGCGTCAGAGACCAGCTCACGCCAAAATCGAGTGCTTACTAGTTCCCAGGACTCCCCCACCCCCACCCACTGCCACCGCCCAGTACCTCCCTGGTTCACCTGTGTGTCTATGACCCACACTAGCCAGAGAAATATGCTAGTCCTCCCCGTGGTGACCAGGCCTGCTTCTTCTCATAGAGATGGGGCTGACCAGCTTTAGTGTGTGATCTAGGGCATGTCCCTCCCTCCTGTGAGCTTGAGGGTCACCTCCTTTGAAATGTCAGCTGCGAATGGAGACTACGGCAAAAAACCCATGTCCCCACTCCTGGCTGCCCCTGATTAGAGTGACCACAGAACCCCACCGTTTCTAAACTGCCTCATCTCTAGCCCACAATGAAGCCTTTTGAGATCAGTGGAGGGGAAGGCCTCAGGAGATGCCACCATGACAGGGCCACCCTCACACACACGGGAGGAGGGGCGAAAAGCCTTCTCCCCAAACCCCTCCTCTCGTGTCTGACACGATGCCAGAGACGACCACTGGGAATTTCTTTTAATTAAACCATTCTCTTCCCTGTATTAGATGAAAGTGCCCATGGGAAGGTTGGTGCAGCAAGCCTTTATCAACCATTAAGAACTTAGGGCAAATTAGTTTGTCTTTTTTTTTTCCCCTCCTAAAGTGGTAATTCACTTTATTCTAAAAAAAAAAAAAAAAAAAAAAAAGGCAAAGAAAGTGCGTGGGTGGCTGAGGAACTCACGCTCCTGAAAATTGGCTACCTCAATGCTGAGGCTGAAGGAGACCTTGTGGGCATGGGACAGCCCAGAAGGCAGTATAAGAGTCAAAGACAGACCTCCCCACTAACCGTGAAAGATGCCCAGCCTCTGTTGAACCATGCTAGCCCAGTGCCCCCATAGAGCAACATCCACAGGTCACTAGAACCCTAAAGTCATCTGAGGACCAGAGTGAGGTGATGTGGCAGGGAGCCGAAGGGTCACCCACACTGCTGAAATGAGTAAATCTTCCTCCTTCCAGTTCCAACCCGAGTGAGGCCATGACAAGGCAGGCAGGAGGCCATTAACAGATCAGAATCGACATCACCCCCAGAGAACTCTGCATCCAATCGGTACAAGAACTTGCCCTCAGAGCTGAGGCTGAGTCTCCACGGGGTCTGAGCAAGTGTGGGGAACAGGCAGAGACTCCTTCACGTCCCATCTGGGTCTGGGCCAACCACTGCTTAGTCTGGAAGAGGCTACTGAGGAAACCTGAAGACATGACCTGAAGACATGACAATGGTCACAAGGCTGCCACTGCACCCAGACCAGTCTGGACCAATTCATGCAGAGAAAGCACCCACATACCCCAGCAAACACCTTGCCAGGGCCAGCTGTAAAATGGATACCTCTAGAGTCTAGACAAATGCCCCTCCTCCCTCAAAGGGCTTTATGCAGGCCAGCTCTGAAGGCAGAAAAAAATGGACCCTTCATGTTCCAAGGCTAGAACTGTGGAAGGTGTTCTGAGATGTTCCCAGTGTAGCTGGAGTCAAAGTTCAGTCAACAGGCAGGCTGGACAGGTGTGTGCTGTGAGCATCGGGGTGAAAGCTGCAGTTTATTTCTGTCTCATTTTGGTTTTGGCTGTACCATAAAACCCAACTCCCAAATCTCATGGGAAACCCTAATATCATTTTATTACCAGGTGACATGTTGGCCAGGGAGCATGATGGCCCTTGGGATCCGAGGAGTACCTCGCTCCCCAGCAGGTCCTCTGTACCTAGTGCAGTACCTGGCACCCAACAGACACCAACAGATGACCCAATGAGGGTCCACAAAGTCACTGGGGAGGGAACTGATCTTGAGAGGAAACAAGGCGACGTTCATAGAGGCCAGGTGAGCCACTGTTCCGGTTTTTCTAGGAATAGAGGCTTGGCAAAAACTATTAGAATAATCAGAACTTGAGTGGTGGGTCCTTGAAGAGTTCAGACTCATGTTAGCCTCGTGACTGTTGATTCAATCCTAGAGGACGGTTACTAAGAAACACCAGCTTTTAAAAGTCTGAATTCTGATCAGACATGAGAACCAACATCCAGGACCAAAGGTCACTTAATGTCCATTTCGGTTTTCCCGGTGACCCACACAAACCCCCTGAAACCTAGTTCCTCAAGCAACATGTGGGAAGAAAGGCTTCCGGTTTATTTAGTACAAGAGGAAACAAGATGTAAAGTCTAGGTCCCCAAGGGATATTCCCAGAGGTGAGCAAGCGAGACTTGTCAAATACTGTGGCTCTTGCAGATGCACACACTGGCTACAGGGGCAGTGTAACCGATCGCCAGCCCTGCTTTGGTTAAAGGCCACTCGAATGCAGCCGTCTTTAGGCCTCCTTTCATACAGACACACAAAGCATAGGAATTCCTCCAAGAATCACACAGACACCTGCACCCTGAAATGGGTACGCTGGTCAGATATTGAATCAATAGCCAGAAGTAGAACAGGAAATGGAAAAAGTTTCCCACTTCCCTCCAGGTGTTTGGGTCTGAACAAGCCGCCCACTTCCATGACGTCATGGTTGCTGACATGGGCAAACAGGGCATCCTTTGAAGCTCTCCCACAGAAGCCACATCCTCTGGAAAGAAGAGTTAAAAATACAGAGTTAGAGATAATATCTCTCCGGGCCACGTGCCCAGAAGAGGTAGGCTGGGCCGTTACACCGCAGCCCAACCACAGGTGCAAAAAAGAAGGCCACCGAGCACATTGGGTGGGGCTTGCAGGTCTTAGTGGTACCACCCATGCGCAGCAGCCGGCTGAGGAGGCACTGCTGCTCCACTCCCAAGAAGTCCCCCTCCCCTGACTTCTATTGCCCCCAAATTAGACCACTCTATATACTTAGTTCAAGGAAGAAAGTTTATGTCCAGCCTAGCCTGTTCTGGACGGGTTGTGAAAGAGGCATCTAAGGAAGGCTCCCCAACGGATACCTTCCACAAGAAGCCCCGTACGCTCTCATTTCTACTCCAGGAGGAAACTTAAGTGTCAAGAGGTAACCCTAGTGGACATCGGTCTCTCCGGGTCCAAGGAAGTCACAGAACCTGAAACCTGAAAAACTTCCGTCTTGGGAGTTCCACTCTGTTGTAGTGTCTTAAAGTAGCCACACGGGGGCAGCAGTACTCCACCAAAAGACTGCTTCTCCCTTGGCGTGTTTATTCTGGATAAAGAAAATCCCCACAGCCTACGGGAAAACTCTTTTCAAAGGAAAATAAAATGACAAGTGACTTCTGTTTCACAAGGTTCTTCCCTGTGCCAGTCACTGGACTCCAGACTTATGGGATCCTCTTACCCTGCCAAGAGTCTAGGGTCAGGCCCTCAGGCAGCAGGGGGCACTGCTTGCCCAAGTTTAGGAGACCCAGCTACAAGAGAAACCCAGAAAGAAGCTACCCGGCTTTCCAGAAGCCAGGAGATGCAATATGGGGACCTGGCAGGCCCAGGATCAATGGCTTCACTCTTTGTAATGTGTAAACACATAGCCTCAGTTTCCCACTTTGCACCAACATTCTCTCGGGTAGTTTAGGAACGAATGTTTTCTTCCAGCGAGGTACTTGTCAAGGGCAGGCACTGTGCCAGGTTTCAGGGAGTCTGACTTCACTCAGATGAAGTGTAAAAACAGGCCAAAGGGATCACCCATAACAGGTATCTACACTCTGGGTGTCTCCAGAGAGAAGGGATTGATGGGAAAGGGGGGCAAGGGTTTGGAATTCAGGGCTATTGACCTGGAATCTGGATGATGGGCACATAGGGGTAGTAGGTAGGTGTCTGTCAAAATGTGTCCAGCTGGAAAACCTAGGTTTGCTGCACCTCCGTGTGTATAAACTAAACTCAAGAGTGCCTAAAGTCAAGACACAGACAGTCCAGGCAGTGTGTGAGCCTGGGAGACGTAATGGCTGTAATTTTATGGCCTCTGTTAATACCTTCCTGGCACTCCTCAGGCAGGCAGGGGTCAGGCAAAGCAGGGTCTGTAAGCTTCACTGTCCTTCCCCAACCTTCTTTCCTGGTACATTTAAATTTGCTCTGTCTCCATTTTTCATTATTCGCACAGAGCCCAAAATGCATGGCCACCTACTTCTCTCGATGTTGTCGAGGAGATAATGGGTATGCTAATGCTCAGCAAACCGAAATCCCGTGGCAGACATAAAGCAGTGGGATGTCAGAATGAGCGAAAGGATGGACCAAAATCCTGCATGCAAGGCTGACTGCTTGCTCAGATGCACCCATGCTCCCCCATGCTGCGATAAAAGCAGCCTGCTGCCTAAGGATGCCGGTGCTCATGTAGGCTTGGGGCTCACCAGGTCCCTGCTTAGCAGATGGCCACCTCTCCCATGGCTGTGACCCCAGCAGCTTCTATCACACACATTTGTTATTCCTTCTATGACCTCCAGCTTCCAGCTTTTGGAAGGTCACAGAGGAGAATTTTCAGGACCACAGAACCCCACAGTATCCCATGGTCTCCCTGATGCTTCTCACTGTATCACCCATGAAGAGATACATTTTTTCCCTCCTCTCTGGCACCCTAGGGGCTCCCCCTGATTGTAGGACTCCTTGAGTCAGTAGTAGCAGGATACAGTGTCTCAAGGCACCTCCCCCAGGCAGGTTTTCTGAGCAGCATCCCTCCTCCTCCAGCCAGTGTGTCCCACAACTTCCCAAAGGATCCCCTTTGAGAGACAAACCCAGGGTGTGTTTGCCTTGGGAATCTGAACATACTTCCCTTCCAGAAGCCATAGGATCCTAGTTCTGAAGCCCTCCTAAAATCCGCTGTTAAGCTGTCCAGTGCCACCTTTTCTCTGAAACATCCACATTAAATTTATCAACCAAGAATAAAAGGAAACCACTAGACAGAGGGAGTACATACAGATGGAAGAAGATGAGGGAGCACATACAGATGGAAGAAGATGAGGGAGCACATACAGATGGAAGATGATGAGGGAGCACATACAGAGGGAAGAAGATGGGGCTGGCAGAACATGAGAGTGAAGTGGATCAAAGAATGTGGTTTAGGTTGTGGGAGCAATTGGTCTGTTTCATGGTCAGCCTGGGCAGGAAGAACCTCAGGTAAAGCTAAAAGACCGTGGTCAGAGAAACTGCAAGACATGATTTTTATTGACCCTAGGGTTTCCTTCCTTCTCCTTGCTGACCCCGGCTGAGTTATTCCGATGATGTGCCAGATCACATGAGCGGGCAGCATCCTTGCCTAAAGTCCCTAGTCACAATAGTGTGTGCTTGCTCAACACCAAAGCAAATGTTGCCCCCTTCGATCCTCACAAGCCAGAGCCATAGGCGGAGTATCTCTCTGCCCCTTTTACAAATTAGGAAGCATATGGACTGGCTTACATAAGGCCGAGGTGGACTAGTCCTAATGCCTTGATCTCCCACCAAACACTGTGAACACGTAGTCTCCGTGCTAGGTGCAGCCACCATATAGGCAGGACCCCCAACCAGACCAGTTCCTGATATTCTGCCTCAGTGGTTCTTCCGTGATTGTGTGCACTTACTTGGTTCCTCTTTAGGACTGGATTAGAATGGCAAGCCAGAGCCCGGTACACTCCAGGGAGCATGAGTGGACATGGGTCACCTGCTGAGGTGACACTTCCCATGCATGAACTGTACTGCTCAATCTCATGACAGGAGGGTGTGCTGAGGTGTAATGTGAGGGTCAGAAAACTTTAGTGGAATCAGTTCTCTACCTCTGTGTGGAAGCTGGGGTCAACCCTAGGTCACCAGGATTGCACAGTAGGTGTCTTTACTCTCTGAACCACCTTGCCAGCTCTGTGGGTCAAAAGTTCAGTGATAAGGCAAAATCAGAAGACAAGCTGGCAAGATGACTCTGTATACGAAGGCCAGCCCTGGTGACCCGAGTTTGAACCCCAGTACCTACATGGTAGAAGGAAAGAACTGACTCCGGCCAAGATGTCCTCTGACACGCCCACAAACATGCACGCATGCATACAGAAAGAAAACCACACCACATCAATATGCAGAGTCATGGGATGCCGGCTCCAGCTGATCCATCTACAGCACAGCTCCTGCACCTAAGGCTCAGAGAGCATCTTAGAGGGGCTGGGGGCACAAGGATGGTAAGAACCAGAGAAACAGGAGGTATGCTCTGACATTGCTTCCTTAGAAATGTGAGGAAAGCTACACCCACGAGGTCTCACCGACTCGGCTGCCGAAACTAGACCTGAACAAGACACCGAAAGACGTGTTAACACCGAGGGAGGGAGTCAAACAGGCCCCATCCCTAAACAAAGAATGCAGCAGCCAAGGAACACTGAGAGTGGGAGACAGTCTTCCCCAGGGAAAAGCCCCCCAACTAGCTATCCAATACCAATGTGTGCTTGTGTGTGTATACATACATACATACATACATACATACATACATACATACATACATACACAAACACACACACACATCTATCAACAATTAAAGAGGCCAGAGGCCACGAATTAGAGAAAGTTTGTTGGGGGCAGGGAGCAGACAGGAGGGAGAAGAAGGAAAGGGAAAACTGATGAAATTTTTTTTTTTCTTTTTTTTTTTTTTTGGTTTTTCGAGTCAGGGTTTCTCTGTATAGCCCTGGCTATCCTGGAACTCACTCTGGAGACCAGGCTGGCCTCGAACTCAGAAATCCGCCTGCCTCTGCCTCCCAAGCGCTGGGATTAAAGGCGTGCGCCACCACTGCCCGGCTGATGAAATTTTTAATTGCAATTTTTTAATTTAAAAAAGCCAATTGTTCTTTCTTTACTTTTTTCAAAAAAATAGGGCTATCAAGATACCCTGGTACAGGGTATGGTAAGGTTCTCGTTTCCAAGCCACTGACCTGGAACACACACACACACTAACAAATTTTTCTAATATTTAAATGTTTAAAGCACAGTGGCCCACCCCTGTGAGAGCAGACAGGATGGGTCCCCTGGCTGGTCCTCTCTCCTCCCACTGGCCAGCGAGGTCCTCGGCAGGACCCCATAGGGTTGGATCTGCTGCTGAAGAGCATCATGTCAGAGTCCACAGTTCTGCTGATTTCCAGGAGGACCGGTGCATTTGCAGAGCAGTAGCATGAAGCAGCATCACGCCCAGGCTTATTATTAATTAGCTCATCCAAAGCCTCACGCACATGCTCTGAGTCAGAAAGAAGATTCCCATCCTAACATGGCAACCCAAGGCCCCATCTCCCCACTCAGAAAAATGAGACTGCATCCTTGTGGGATTAGAGAACCTCACAAGGTCGTAGAACTTAAACAGCAGATGGGGACAGGCACTTAATACTGTGCCAGACACACACAAGCGTGAGTTGGTTTACTCACCCCTAAACAGCAAGGCTGCTTCTTATCTTTACAGTCCATGCCTACTGGGCAGAGCCCAGGAGCCTAATTAATTATTTTCAGAATTGTTGAGACAGAGGGTCCTTTAAGGTTCAAAAGACAATATGTAGCAGAACACAGTCTCAGTTCAACACTTTAGATCATGCAAAGCGCATTCCAGAATACTGAGCTGCCCACATTAGGGAAAAAAAAAAAAAAAAAAAAAAGCTTTGTGTGCGCTCCGACTTATAAATTCAAAATTAAGTAAGTAAAATATTTCTGTCTAGTCTGACAGAAATTCTCAAACTTTTTTCTTTCTCACTAAAGTCCTTACTTAAGGTAAAGGATCACACATATCCAGGGTATATTCATTTTTATGTTAATTTTTTTTTTTTAAAAAAAATGAGCTGTCATCTTGCACTGGCTAGTTTTCGTGTCAATTTGACAGTCTAGAGTCATTTGGGAAAAGGGAATGTCAATCAAGAAAATGCCCCCCTCAGATTGGTGGGCAAGCCTGTGGGACATCTTCTTAATAATTGATGAGGGAAAGCCCAACCTGTGGTAGGTGGTTCCCCACCCCAACCACCCACCCCCACCCCACCCACCCACCCCCACCCGGGGCAAGCTGGTCCTGGTATATAAGCCGCCTGGGAGTAAGCCAGCACACAGCTTTCATCCCTGGCCTGTGCATCAGCTCCTGCCTTGAGTTCCTGCCCCGACTTCCCTGATGAATGGACTATGAGCTGTAAGCTGAAACAAATCCTTAACTTCCCAAATGGCTCCCCCGCCTCCTCTCCATGGTGTTTGATCACAGCAATGGAAACCCTAAGATAAATCCTTAAGTCATGGTGCACCCACATATTAGCCTAGACGTCCAGCCCAGAGCCACAACCCACCAGAACTACAACTGAGCTAGCTTCCAGCTGCTGGAAACTAGCTAATGCTGGCTTGCTGAATGTCCCAAAGACGGGAACAAATCTCTGTAACTTCCCCCAAGTACTTTCCAACAATCATAACAAGAGTGTTTTGTGGGCCAAGATCACAGGATGTGATCAAAGAGCAGAGGTGCAGGCTGCTTAGAGAGGAAACAGGAGCGCCATTTGCATGCAGAGGAGACAGGAAGCGTGTAGGCAGAAGGGGCAAAGGGCTGCCCCACCACCGCAGAGCAAGGAACAATGTACAGTAGTTGTGGTAAACGGCTTGCAGCCCCACAGAAAGAACACAGGAAATAAAAATAAACCACCCCCACAGAGCGTAGCTGCAGGAAACAGCAGGACATCCCTCAGCCCATACTGTACCTGCTTCAGCTGAGTCAGCAAATCAAACTCCTGGAACGGGGAGCCGCGTGGAAGGCGTTTCCCTGAGGAATAACCCACGGCTAGTCTTTCTGTGCATATGAAACTGAGAGTCATAGAGCAAACTAACTAAAGTCTATAGCAAATTAGTAACTTTCAAATCTGAACTCAAGATTCCAAAAGTAATCTAGAATTTTGTACTGTTGTAAATGGTACCAACACACAGCAAGATATTTCTGCCACCAAGGCTAGTCTGGGAAAATCACAAGACAAAAGCAAATATGGCACCTGGAAACTCAGTACCGGAGCCCATGTGGCTCTAAACTACTGTGAGAAGCATAAATCTTCATGCAGTGTTGTGACATCTTCCTTGCCACGTTATTGCTCATTCTCAGCTGACCCATTCTATTAAACTCTGGTTACTTTTCATATCTGAAATATTTGCTTATTGAATCTAAACTAAAAACCATCCAGATCTCCCAGTAAAGCTGCATGACGTCTGTGCATGAGTGTCAAGCACACTGACCACTTAGCCATCTTTGTGATATTTCTCCTCACAGTGCTAGGCCTTGGCCCACAGAACCCCTGCCAGTTTTTGTCATTATATTAAATCCAACCATTCCTAAAAAGCTTGCAAACTCTTTGTAGAGCCACTTCAATCTGGAGTATGTCTAGTTAAGCAGAAAGCTAATAAAGAATGGAGAGGCTCAAGCTTTGTCAAGCCTCCGGGTAATTGCAGGATACACCCAAAGCTGAAAATCAGTGTATCTCAGACTTCTGTGTGCACACCACCACCTGGGACCTTGTTAAAATGCAAAGCTTTGCTTCTGTAGCTTGGGGGTAAGGCCTGGGAGTCTCCTTTTCAAACAGCTCCTGAGTGGCCGGTACCCACTGAATAGCCAATCTCCCAGTTTGACAGAACCTTCAATCAGCTAGGATAGGGGTGGTCAGCTATACCCCAAAGACTGATTTGATCTAGTGTGACCCAGACAATAGAACTGTGAGTTCCTCAGCCTAAGCCAGTGTGCAGCCCCACTGGAGGACTTCTGGAGCACAGGTCATTTGCTCCAGCGGAACGAGACAGGGCTGTTCCCCATATATGGCAAACTTGCTGCTCCTGCGGAGGACGCAGAGCTCACTGCATACAGGACGGCTAGACTTCAGCCAACAGATGCTACTCTACTCCAGCTTTGTCCTTAATTGTTGTTTCTAAGACCTGTGCTCTTAAGCACAAATCTAAGCTTCATTTCTTCACCTACTTAATGAGACCTGGAACCTATGAAGACAACTTCGAGGTGAAATGAAGGCTTGTGAAGGAGCTTTGGAAAATAATGTTATAGAAATTAACACACACACACACACACGCCCCAGTCACATACCACAACAGCACAGTCTCTCATACACATACATAGTCACACAGACATGCAACACATAGTCACACACCTCTCTCTCTTACCACACAAATACACATGCACGCACGCATGCATGCACACTTTGCACTTGGTTTATACTGCCTAAGAGACATGCATTTATTTCACTTTTCCCAGAAGCATATGGAAACGAGAGCACACAGTTCAGTTTCTGACAAGTGCTTAGTGGTGCAGTCCCAGACAATGAAGGATTAGTAAAGGGTTGCCTGATCCAGCAAAGGACAAAGGACTGCCATTTTCCAGGTTGTCAGCACTGTCTTGTCACGAACACCAATGACAACTACTTAATGAAAATAAAGGTGAGGGGTCACAGGTGAAGGGTCACAGTTGGGAGTTAGCAAGTCATAGAGCACACAGACCCGAGGGAAACCATCGGCACACACACGTGAAGGAACAAACGGCACTTGGAGGCTCAGAGGGGGCAGCAGAGAAACATTTTTTTTAATTTGGAAAGTAAGGGTTACACTGAGGGGAAGCAGAATCTGTGTTAACAGATGTACACTGTGGAGTTGGTCCGATAGAGTGAAGGGAGTTCTCTGGACATGCCACCTCATGACCAACGAGAATCGTAGTTAAGCACGGGTCTGAAGAAGCCATGTGTAACAAGCTGCCAGCTCAAGATTTCTGATCCAGGGAACGTCAAAGTGAGCCTGAAAGAAGCAGAAAGGTGTGTCATGTCCCAATCCTTCCATCTAGACTCTCAACCCGTGAAAGCAGCAGAAAGGTGTGTCATGTCCCAATCCTTCCATCTAGACTCTCAACCTGTGAAAGAAGCAGAAAGGTGTGTCATGTCCCAATCCTTCCATCTAGACTCTCAACCCGTGAAAGAAGCAGAAAGGTGTGTCATGTCCCAATCCTTCCATCTAGACTCTCAACCCATGAGACAGCTGCCACACTCCCAGGTGCATCGCAGCATTTACACCAGAGTACAATAACCAGAATATGCCTCACTGTTTTCACAAGTACTTTATGAGAATAGCTTCTATAAGGACTATGTTCACACGTAAATCCCAAGCTCACAAAAAAGAAAAAAAGAAAAAAAAAAGGCTGTCCAGGCGCTGGAGAGACTGGCATCCAGCTCTTGACTTACCAATCCTAACTGCATCAGCCATTCACCTTCCTGGGCCTCAGATTCCTCAGAGCACTAATGTCCAGTTTGAGGACAGACTCATGACAGTGGATAAAACTTCTCAGAAACTCAGAGACAGTCAGGTCTGTGAAGAGGTAATTTAGTTCCCACTTCCCTTAAGTTACTTTGGGTAAGATGGGCAATGCCTGCAGTGGGGGCCAGGTTACTGCTTAGAGCGGTGGATTCTGATAGTAAAACTCGAGAACCTTAGACACCAAGGCCAGTCCACAGAGAAAGGAAAAGGGCTCAGGAAAGAACTGGTCTTTGGTGGTAGTTTCCAGAAAACCCTGTTCCCTCTTTTCTATCGAGATCATACTCGGCAAGTGCTCAGAGGCCTTGGGATTTCTGAAATGTTGGCATGATGGGCCGATGAGCAACTCAGAAGAATGCTTTTAACCACAAGCGGATTAGAGGCTGCTATCAAAAACTGCCTCCAAATCTCTTCCCTGATGGTGAAACATACAGAACAGAAGACACTGAAAGAGGTGAGGGGTCCCCAGTCTGTCCCCCACCTGACTCACCTATTCTAATCACCCTAAAAGAAAGCAAAGAAAAATACAACAAACAATGAAAATAACATTTTCTATAAATGAAAATGGCAACAGCAGACAGAATCCCACTCCTGGGGCTATGGGTTCTTCCCCAGAACCTTCTCTAGTCTGTCACTATTACTGGACAGATATGATCGAATGCTGACCTTTCCCTGGACTCTGATCACCCAATTACAGCTGAAACTAGGGGTGATATAAGCCAGAGACAACTCTGCCCAGCTCCCAAGAGCAGAGCACAGTCTGAATAACTCTAATGTTATAAGGCACAGATCATAACTTCTAAAGGTGGAGGACACTCCAGGAAGCAACTAGGCTAATCCTCACTTTTTAGAAATGAGAAATCTACAACTTGATAGCTTGGGAATTTTATCCACAGCTATTCTGTCCAACCCAGTAGCCAGCAGCTACACAGATGTATTTAACTTTGATTAAAACTGCCTGAAATCATGGGCAGGCAGGGCTGCCCAGATGGCAGGGTGCTTGTGGCATCATGACACGCAGCGCCCAGTGTGAGGCATGCTGGCTCATGTCCAGAATCCCAGGACTTAGGGAGTGAAGGCAGGAGGGTCAGAAGTTCAAGGTGTTCCTTAACTATAGATTGAGTTCAAGGCTAGCTAAGGATTCAGAAGAGTCTGTCTAATAAAAATAAAAAATAAATAAATTAAGGAAATTAAAACTTAGTTCCTTGGTTGTTGAGTCCCTTTTCAGATGTCCACCAAGCAACATCAACCACGTGGCCAATGGCCACTGTTGTGGGCAGGGCAGATTTGGAGGATTTCCACACAGACCCAGGCGCTGTGTGAGGTCACCGCCGTCATCACTAATACATTACCTCAGCTCTACCAAGCTGCATCCTCCTACAGCTCTCCTGTACCACGGTAATGATGCCTGCCTTTGCAGAAACACCTAAGATTATCTGTCTTTGTCCCTTCTTATAAACCACTCTTAACTTTTCACATTTAAGCAAGTTTATTATTTTAACAAACACAATCCTATAAGTATGTGTGTACACAATACATATATATAAAATCACTATATCTATATCTATATATATTATCATTACTCAAAAGTTCTTGAAACTAGAGAGCAGTGAACATCAGAGTTTAGGATCCAAATATCCACTATTAAGTACCTACTCAGCCACTTAGTACCAAGGACTAAAGTCAAATGAAATTTTTCGGAGGCCAAGTTCCCTCAGGTACAAAGCAGGTACGCACACAGCAGGTATGCATACAGCAAGTACGCACACAGCTATCTGTCTCCTGACCACAGGGCAGGCAAGAAAATTATATGCACTGACATAAAGGTGCTTGTGGAAGACACATGAATCCTAAAGACGTGGGGCTGACAAAGCATCTTATAGACAGACAATTCTGTAACACTGGACATTTTATTTTCAACAATACCATTTTAATGTCCTCCCTTCAGTAACCAGTGAGAATATGAATAAAAAGTAACAACTGAGAGAGAGAGAGAGAGAGAGAGAGAGAGAGAGAGAGAGAACGAACCCAAATGAAGTGGCCATCATAACTGTATTAATGAAAGTTAACAGCTGTAAGAGATTACGATGAAGGCCAAGCTCCTCACTGTACAGGCAGGGAAACAGAGGCCTGGGATCAGCCTTCAGGTCCCTACCCTCAGGAACCTGGGAGTGCAGTGGGGAGTGGGGGAAAGGGAGGAATAAGAATGAACACCTTTAAAGCAATGTGACAAAGCAGGGTGTGAGAGGTGTGCCCTGTGGACCTGAGAGCCCAGGGACCAGGCCCCTGTACAGCCCAGTAGGTGACAATGACTTAGGGCTGGAGGCACCAGAACTAGAGGTAAACAGCCAGGTCAGGACAGCAACAGAATTCTTCACCAGTTCACCAGGAAACTATAGTCCCAGCTCTCAGGAGGCAAAGATGATGATCATGAGTTCAAGAATTTAAAAAAAAAAAAAAGTAAAGAAAATAAACTTAAAATAATTTAAAAACAGGGCTAATGAGCTGGATCAGTGGGTACACCTGTTACTCCTGACAACCTGAGCTCCATCCCCAGGGCCCATATGGTGGAAGGAGAAAGCAACCCCTGAACACTGTCCTTGGACATGCTGGCCATATCCACACACAGAGACACACACCAACACATACACACACACACACACACACACACTCTCTCTCTCTCTCTCTCAAATAAATCTAACTATATCTGTCTAGCTCTCAGCCTTCAATGACCAACCAGAAGAGTTCAGCCACAAATTAAAAGAATCAATTAATGATTTTTAAGACCAATCATAGTTACCTGACTGTCCAGCCCCTGAGGGCTGAGGCACTGAGAAAAGGTTAGGGGACCTACTTGCTCATCAACTAAAAATTGAACAGTACTGCCAGTGGAGCTCAGAGTTGGAGGCAATAAGTGGTCTAGAATAAATGAAAACCAAGTCCTGAAACCGACAAAGGGAAACCCTGTGAAATCCTATACTTTATTATGTACACAGGTGAGGAGCACAAGTCAGCTTAGGATCCCTAGCTCAGCACTGCCCACTCCTGGCCAGGATGTAAAAGAAACCCCTGGTCGGCATTTAAGCTCACATGGGCCTTTGCTGCCCTCCCATGACTGGAAAGGAACTAGCTTTTGTTGTTCCACCAAAATACAACTCATATGCTTTGTGATACACTCCCAACCCAGGAAAGGTGCATCCACTAGATGGCAGCAGAGTGCAGAGGGTACCATGTAGACTGTAGCAGACAGCCCCACGTCCATATGCTCGCAGGAAGCCCTAAATGGACTTGGTGGCAGTGGTGGCGCACGCCTTTAATCCCAGCACTTGGGAGGCAGAGGCAAGCAGATTTATGAGTTCAAGGCCAGCCTGGTCTACAGAGTGAGTTCCAGGACAGCCAGGGCTATACAGAAAAACCCTGTCTCGAAAAAAAAAAAAAAAACAAATAATTTAAAAAGAAGAGAGCATGTGGTGGGGTACTAGGCAGGGGTGATACTACCAAAATACACTACATACATGTGTGAAATTGTCAATGAATAAATTAAAACTTTTTTTCAAGTGAGCTAGCTCAGGGAGTATGGGCACTTCCCTGGATCCTGATGCCAGGGTATGATCTCTAGGACCCACACAGTGGAGAGAACTTTAGGAGGTAGTCAGTCCTGTTCACCACATGTGCGCTAGGTGCTCACACACACACATTCACACTACAGCCTCTCTCTCTCTCTCTCTCTCTCTCTCTCTCTCTCTCTCTCTCTCAATAAAATCTAATAAATTTTAAACAAATTTTTTCAAGTTCCAGGCAAGTCTGGGATAAGGAGACCTTGTCTCTTAATTAAAAATAAAGATGGAGATGGAAAAAAAGGAATACATTTTGAGTCCCTTTCCAAGGTAATTCTCTAGATTACTATATTTTGACAAATTTTAAAAAAAAGTAAGAAAGAAACAGGATTGCCTAGTTATAAACAGTACTATCAGTTCAAAGGCTCTGCCCAGCACCATAGGCTTCTAGCACTAGCTAGGATTAAATGCTACAAAATTTTAAAGATAGTAAGAGACTCTCCCCATAACATTAAAGAAGCAAAACTAACCCAATCTCCACCCAGAAGGCAAGCACACTAAAGCTGTGTTGTTCCTTGGTGCTCGCTGCACTTCCCGTCCCATAGCCACATCACCAGGAACGTTAACTCCTCAAGTGCAACCCAATGATGCTCCGTCTCCCTTTTTACCCTTTCTTTTAAAAACCCTGAAACTGGACAGGCTACAGCATGCATCTTTAATCCCAGCACTCAGGAGTCTGACACAGGCGGATCTCTGAGCCTGAGGCTAGGCTGGTGTATAGAGCAAGTTCTAGGATAGCCAGAATTAAACAGAGAAGCCCTGTCTAGAAAAACAAACAAACAAACCAATCTTGAAACTGGAGCTGGAGAGAGGACTCAGCAGTTAAGAGTATATACTGTTCTTTCAAAGAACCCAAGTTTGGTACCCACTACTACAGTGGGCAGCTCCTAACTGCCTATAACTCTAGCTCCAGGACACTCATCATCTCTGGTAGCTATGGGAACCTGCACTAACATACATAAACCCACACAGAAATACACATATATGCAAATTAAAAATAAAATTTTTTAAATTAAAAGAGGAATCTAAAATTGGGGCCTGGAGATGAGGGCCTATATTTACAATCCCAGCACATGGGAAGCAAGGGTCAGAGGATCGGGAGTACAAGGTCACCCTTTAGTACATAACTTATCTGAAGTGACCTTGTACTACATGAGACCTTGTTTCAAAAGCATTAACAAAAGATTTCTACTAGTGCTCTCTGGATCTCTCAGTGCCCAGTCTGTAAACGGAATGGCAGGCTCATCTGCTTGAGGCAATCTGAAAATGAAATATTTCACAAGCACTTGAAGCAACACCCAGTGAATGCTCTGCCTGCCTCCGTTGGCTCTCCTAAGTCACACTGACTTCTACAGCTCAATGCCATTTGATCTGCCTTTTCTTCCTGGTTTTAAATGTCACCTTTAAATTCATCAAGAGATTTCTTTAAATGCCCATCTGTCAACTGGAAAATAAGGAGAACGTTAGGCAGCAACATGAGAATCTAGCCAAACTGTGCTGCCCTATAACCCCGTAATTCATTTCACAGAATAAGGATGTCGACGCCTCTAGTGTCTTAGGAATGAGCACACTGAGATGGTTTGGTTTTGTTTTCCTTTTTATCCTACCTTCTGAGTTAGTGTGACCACTAGAACTCACTTGGCACAGTGAGCACATAGCTGAATTAAAACTGCACAGACAGGACAGACAAATGTGTGGGACAGGGTAGCATGTATCAGGTAAAAGGTCTCTGAGAATATGCCGGGCGATCCCCAGACGAGAGCATTTCCCCACCTTTTCTAGGAGCCTACTATTTTCTACAAAGTGATGGACACTGCAATCTGGGATTAGCGATTCTGCACACGTTTAACCCATCTCCAGCCGGGCAGGTGGCCCAGGGCTGTTAATATGATCTGCGCTACACAGTTCTGCTGAGCCTGCTTTTCCTCTTTTGTCATAATTTGGAAATACTAAGTCCTTTAGAAGCCGAGTCCTCCTACAAACATGGCAGCAATAGAAAAGAATCTTCCATGATTTTGGAGTCTTTCTGAGCCTGGAGAACACCCTGGAAATGCATTCCGTCCTTTCCTAAATATATATCATAACTCATCTGGGAAACACCTTCACAAATCTAGAGTAAGGATATCAGAAGACATAGTTGTTTTTCCATCTCTTCAGAACGCCTGAGAGGTAGACCTAGTATCCACAAACTCAAGGTGGTCTACACTGGAGGCCACACTCAAGCTAACAGTTAACTGGGGACTGGCTAGAGCTACCATGTGCTTATCAGCTCCTTCTCCGCCTCTCACGGCACTTCATCCTGGTCTCTGGGAACACCAATCATGCCATGTTTTCACTGTACATTTATGGGTCTTTAACCTTCTTAAGACAGGGTCTCATGAAGTTCAGGCTGACCTCCACTTGATATGCAGCTGAGGATGAACTTGAAGTTCTAATCTTCCTCCTTTTGCCTGAGTGCTGGGATGACAGGCACACTCCACTGCATCTGGTTTGTACAGTACTGATATTGAACCCAGGGCACTCCACCAGCTGAAATACATCTCCAGCTTTGTTTCTTTTGTTTTTGTTTATACTTTTAAAACTCTTCACTTTTAAAGGCATTTTACTTCCTTTTGTGTCCCCACTAACTGGCACTGACTAGGGATGAGAAGGAGGGATGAAAATCAGGTCCCCAGTGACTGAAACTGTATTAGGAGAGCAGAATGAAGTGCTTCTCAAATGTTTTCACTGACTACAGCATCCCAACAGCTTACCACTACCCAAACCGAAAGGTCTACCCAACGAACACAACTGTTTTTAAGGTGCAGTTATGTGCCGTCTCCAGTGCAGCCACCGTACTCTGCACATACTCTGGTTCTTGTGTGAGGTTTCTGAGGCTTTCAGGACCAACACACAGGTTTCCATGCAGTGATGTACAGAGGTTAGACCTGGGACATTTTCTCCCAAAAGGTTATTATTCCCTACGGTTCTCTTCCCTTGCCTCCTGGAAGCAATAGTACTAATCTTAGCAAAGGAAAGGGAAGAGCACAGGCATTCGTCCGTGAGTGGCACAAGCACAGGGCCAAACATCAAGAGGCAGAGGCTACTCAACATCCTGTACCTGTGCATCTGGGAAAGCAACTGTATTGTTCCCAGTCCATTTTCTCTTTTCAAAGGAAAAATACTGGTATGTGTTTGGGGAAAAAAAATGTATGTATCACAACTTTAAGACTCTGCTTCCAGGGTATAGAGGTTTGAATGAAAATGGCCACAGGCTCCTATATTTGAATATTTCCACCCAGTAGGTAGAACTATTTGAGAAGGATTAGGAGGTGTGTCCTTGTTGGAGGAGGTCTGTCACTGTGAGTGTGCTTTCAGGTTCAAAAGCCCATGCTACTCAAAGTTAGCTTTCTGCTTCAAGCTCATGGCTTAAGATATAAGCCGCCAGCTACTACTCTAGCACCAAGCCTGCCTGCTGCCATGCTCCCCACCTTCAGTCATAGACTCTAACAATGAATACCAAATTACACAGTTTCTTCTACAAGATGCCTCTGCCATGGCGTCTTGTCACAGCATTGGTAAAGTAACTGAGACAAGGGAAGAGGGCACACAACCTATGAAGGGAGGGCAGAGAGGGTTTTCAGCTCTACAAAAGGGATCTAGGCCTACCTGTGTTTCCCTATCAGAATTCTGTAGTTTGTTTGGGGGGCAAAATGGCTTTGATGCCTAACAAGGGATGTAGCAAACAAACCAAATGCTACTACTCTGGTTCCAAATCTTTTCACAAGCTAATGCAACTTTACCATTTAAGTTTGGGGCAGACATTCCTAAGGACCAGCTGTCATTCATTCACACTACTCTGAATACCTCTCAAGCAACAATGGCCATATTTAATATTTAAC
Organism: Mastomys coucha; assembly: GCF_008632895.1. Lineage (NCBI taxonomy): Eukaryota > Metazoa > Chordata > Mammalia > Rodentia > Muridae > Mastomys > Mastomys coucha. The sequence goes on from NW_022196915.1 coordinate 40,734,912, forward strand.
ATCAATGGCAATCACAATTGAAAAAAAAAAAAACCTCAAGAACAAATCTAAAAGCAAAACCTGCAATTGATCTTTTTTCAAAACCCTTCAGGTGCATACCTATAATCCACAGGCTGATGAGCATGCTGATACTGAGGCCCGCTGGAGCTCCAGGAAAGCCTGCAAACTTCCTACAGCACTAGGGAAACTCAGCGAACCAGGACCAGAACAAGCCCATCTAATTTACCTGCTAGAATTAGCACGGCAAGCCAAGACTGGGATTGCCACTTACGTTCTGCTAATCTCCAACTCCACGGTAAGGTTCAGCCAACGAAGTTCATGACAACAAGATGCAGGATAGTGCTGGCAAAGAGAAAATCAGCGAAGGCTCGCTCTGGAGAGATGCCTTGGAAATCCGCCTTGTTCTGGGGGTTGATCTGTATTCTCAAGCAAACTGGGTAAGAAACAAAACACAAAAGTCATTATTCCGAAATATAAAACAAATGATTGCTAATCAATACACAAATATATCCCATGATGAAAATTCTCTAATAAAATGAAAACACCACACGCAAGAGGCATGCACAGGAGTGACGCCTATGACATGCACCATGCTAGAAAACTTAATGTCAATTAACAGTAGAGGGGATTATACAGCACATGTAGACAAAGAAATACTATATAGCAATGAAAAAGAACTTCTGCTAGATCCAAGTTGGATGGATTTCATGATATATGCAGCACAATCCAAATACAAATCATACACACTAGATGATGCCATGCACATGGAGCCTTAAAACTAGACCAACTAGCTAGACATGGTGGTCCACACCTGTAACCCCAGAATGTGGGAGGCTGTGGGAAGACAGCCACAAGTTTAGAGACCAGTCTGGAATACAGAGTTAAGACACTCTCTCAAAAAAGCAAGACAACAAAAACAAATAAACAAACAAAATAGGCAAAATAAATCTAGAGTAGCATAAGCCAGATAATGGTTTTCATCTCTCATGGACAGAAACATGGCTTCAAAAATGCAAGGAACCTTGTATGGTACTGATAATGTTCTGTCCTGATCTGGGTCATAGACCAGAGCACTTAAAACCTCATCCCAAGCCAGGCAGTGGTGGCTCATGCCTTTAATCCCAGCACTTGGGAGGCAGAGGCAGGCGGATTTCTGAATTTGAGGCCAGCCTGGTCTACAGAGTGAGTTCCAGGACAGCCAGGGCTACATAGAGAAACCCTGTCTCGAAAAACCAAAAACAAAAGTAAAACCCTCATCCCAAACTAGGTGTGGTGCTGCACAGCTGCAACCTGGCACTTCTGGGGCAGACATAAGGGGGATTCATTCAACGTCATCTCCAACTCCATGGCAAGCCCAAGGTGAACCTGAGCTACATAAGACACTAGCTCAAAAAATATAAATCTAAAACTAAGACTGTGAGGTAGCTTACTGGTGGGGGCATTTGCTGACAAGCCTGACAGCATATATAGACACATATAATAACTAAAAACTGTAAAAAGTAAACAGAAAATTAAAACCCATAAAATTATATACCTTTACAATCATAACTATCCTTTATTAAAGGAAAAATAAAGGGGAAAAACAATACCCCCAAGTTATGCTAAAATTGCAAGTTTATTTACTTATACCTCCTAACAGCCTAAGCATGCTTAAGCTGGTTGACTTAAAGGTGTCTAATTATACCTACACAGGCTACAAATACAACAGTAACAAAGGCTGGGATGAATGACAACCCTATGACATCCTAACCATCTCTATAAGATACAAGGCAGAGATCATGAGTACAGCTGATGGTCCACAAGGGCCTCCTACTGTAGACAAACAGTCTAAAATTCTAGTGGCTTTATTTGTCTCAAAAGAAAACAGAAGATGGAACACACAAGACTCTTGACAATGATCTCCTTTCCTACATTTCTGTATCCTGAAGTCTCTAACAAGGCGGCAGCCAGTCACCCAGACATGAAAAGAAGCTCCAGGGGCACGCTCTGCTCAAACACCTTTTATGGCTTCAATAAATTATCACACCTGCTTCAGGCAAGCATCCACTCCAACATTAACAAAGAATCCACTCAGAAGACAGAATGATCACATTAGTCCTCCAGAGTTCATCACCATGGCAACAGTTCCCATCAACCTAAGCACAGAAACACTATGGAAGTGCACTGACCTTTATGAAGGGCACTGGCTGGAGCAAGGAAACCACTTAAAACCTTGCTGTAAAAGGCCAGGTTAGTCCACCTTTGGGAGAAAGCTACTGGCAATACCACTTAATGTTTAAAATGTTTACCTTTTGACAATGAATGTGTCTTACAAAACACAGTATGTTTGTAACATTGAAAGAAAAAAAAATGGTCCAAATGTCACCAAGGGGAATATTTAAATCATACTACACACCTACAATGAAATCCTATGCAATTATTCAGAATAAGGTAAATTCTCTAAACACTGATACGAAAGCTATCCTTTACTGAGTGAAAAAAAGTCAAAATCACTAACCATGCCAGCTCTCTTTTTGTATGTGCCTGTAGTATTGTGTATATATATTATATGTACATGTTCATATGTGCTGAACATAAGGGTAGGTGCACACATACATGTGTATGGAGGCCAGAGGTTGAATTCAGGAATCTTCCTCATTCACATCCCACCTAATTTTTTTCAAAGATTCATTTTTATCATGTGTGTGCGTGTGTGTTTCACCGTATGCTGTATCTATATGACCTGTGTATACAGGTGCTCCTAAAAGCCAGAAGAGGGTGCTGGAATCCCTAGAGGTTGGATGTGGTGGGTTCTGGGAATCAAACTCAGAATGATCTTAACTACTGAGCCATCTCTCCAGTCCACCTACCTTATTTTTGGGGTCAGGAGTTCTCATGAACTCATGGATTCTCACTGATGTTCTCACTGAAGCTTAGATTCCCTGGCTGGCCAGCCAATGAGGTTCAAGGTCTTCCTGCCTCTTTCCCTTCCTCCACCTTGGGTTGCAGACCTGGAAGTGTTCGGACCTTAACCAAAGTCTGCATGCTTTTGCAGCAACTGCTCTGCCTTGGGCCCCAAATTGCTTTTTCTAAAGCTTTAACTTCTCTATATAATTACTATGTTTATATCTTTATTTTATATGTAAATCATCTATCACTTACTTGCAATCTTGCAAAAACTCTAGAGAAATAGATACAGAACTACTAACAGCATTGGGATAGAAAATGAGGTAGTAACTATGGAGTAACTATGAGGGAAGAAGAGAGAAACTTTGTGACGCTGGATACAAGCACTGACTGATGGTCACCTTAAAATGACCATAACAACTCAAATTAAGTTACAGTACACAAATCAACCACACAGACATCTAATGGACCTCAGAGGTCATTGAGACCAACATCCCATTTTTAAAAAATTGTTTATTCTATGTGTATGAGTGTTTTGCCTACATGTGTATACATGCATCATCTGTGTGTGCCTGGTGCCCAATGAGGTTAGAAGACAGCATTGGATCTCCCAGAACTGAAGTCACATGAATGATTGTATACCATGTGGGTGCTAGGAATGGGACCTGGGTCCTCTAGAAGAACAGCCAATACTCATAACTGCTGAGCCATCTCTCCAGCCCTTCAAATACCCCATTTGGTGCATAAAATGTCTATGCTAGTTGGGAGTTATTTATTTGTTTGTTTATTTTTGCCAACTTGACACAAACTAGTGAGCTGAAATGAGAACCTCAGCTGGGGAATTGCTTCCATCAAACTAGCATGTGGGGGCTTTGAGGCACTGCCTCCATCAGAGTAGCCTGTAGGGCTTTGGCATTGCCTCTATCAGGCTAGTCCATGGGGCTTGGGGGAATTTTCTTTCCTTTTAAAAATAATTATTTTATTTATCAGGCATTTTGTCTTCATGTAAGTCTGTGTACCACTTGTGTGCCTAGTATCCTAAGAGAGCAAGTCAAACCCCCTCAAGGTGGAGCTATAGTCAGTTGTAAGTAGCCATATGGGTGCTAGGAATTGAACCTGGGTCCTCAAGAAAAGCAACCAGAAAAGTGTTCACTACTGCTGAGTCATCTCTCCTGCATTTTCTTAATTAATGACTAACAATGGAAGGACCCAGTTCACTGTAGGCAGTGCTACCCCTGCCCCCAGTGTCCTGGTTGTGTAGGAAACCAAGCTGAGCAAGCCAGTAAGCAGCAGTCCTCCTTGGTCTTAACTTCAGTTCCCGCTTTGACTTCCCTTGATGATGGGCTATGCCATCTAAGTCAAATAAGCCCTTTCCTCCCCACGCTGCTACTGGTCACACTTATCACAGCAATAGAAAGCAAACTAGAGCAATGTCCAAGAAGTGCTGGGAGACAGGAGTGCTGGAAGGAGCCTCCAAGAAGAGCCTGGGAGACTTTCTGAAGGATACTTACCAGGTCTTGGATTTGATAAGCATGAGAGTTACCAACCCTCCAAAACCCGTGTTACTCAGAAACATGCCATATCCCTCAGCTGGTCTGGACACAAGAAAGGTGAAGAAATTGCTCCAGAAATAAGGGTTCAGCATCTTCCTGAGCATTTCCAGACGGAAACCGACACCCTCCTGAAGCAGCCTACCCCATCCAGCAGCTCTGTTTCATCATGTCCTTAAATGCTCATTTGTTTAGCAAAAATTTAACAAGCACCTACTACAAGTCAAACATCATTCTAGATGCTGGGAATATGGCACAGAGCCAGACACAGGGCTCTGGCTCCCAAGGGACTTATAGTCTGTGGAGACAAACAAGTGTTTCCAGGCACAAGTCAGCAAACAAACAAGGAAATTCTGCATAGGGTACACACTGTGGAGAAAACGTAGCAAGAAAAAGGAGACTAGTCTGGTGCTGATGGCTCACACCTTTAATCCCAGCACTTGGGAGGCAGGGGCAGGCGGATTTCTGAGTTCAAGGCCAGCCTGGTCTACAGAGTGAGCTCCAGGATAGTCAGGGCTATACAAAGAAATCCTGTCTCGAAAAAAAAAAAAAGAAAGAAAAGAAAAGGGAGACTAGAAAGCTGTCATATCCAGTAGTCGTGTCTTTAAAAATGCTATGAAAGACCATGTAAAGGCTAAAGAGCCAGGGACGTAAAGATCTGGGGCAGAGGCAGAGAGTATAAACAGTCTTGACGCTTCTTAGGCAGAACAAGCTACCTGGTCAGATATCAGATCAGTGACCAGAAGACTCAAGACAGTCTGGACTTAGCCAAAGGGCCACGTAGCAGCACTCAAGGGTTCCAGTAGCTGAGCAACAACGACTCACATTCTGTATAGGCCAGACTAAACATCAAGAATGGTTTGCAGGACTAAAGATGAATGACTTAGGAACTGAAGAGCTCAGGGTTAAGATGATAAAAATAGGCAGAAACAGAGACAGAGACAGCCTATATTCCAGAGAGGACAAAGCTTGCTGGTGAAACGGATGTGGGAGTCGAGAGAAATTATGAGATCAAAAGGCCTCCTAAATATACAGCTGAACAACCTACCAATGGGTTGACACTGTAGACTGCTGGTAAAGAAGCAGATGGCTGAGAAGGGAGAATGTCCATTTGGGATATATAAACATGAGAGATTGAAGAGACATCAAAAAGAGAAATACATCAAGAACTGGATTTAGTATTCTGAACCAACTGGACAGGTCCAAACTAAAATATCAATACCATGATAACTGTATACATAGATATAGAACTTAAATTCACCTATGGAAAGAAATACAAAATGAAGCCCCCAGCACAGTGGGAAGGAAAAGCCAGTAGGTGGTGAGGAGGAGCAAGGAGGAGGCAGTCACTAGAGCACTGAGAAGTGAGTTTCACTCAGAAAGAACCAGCCTTTGAGCTAAATGCTAATGCTGAGCAGTCAGATAAGGTGTGGCAGATGACTGCTCAACCTGGCAACATGGGAAAATAGTTGGAGGAAGTGGTGGGGACAGGCTACAGCACGAGAACACTGAGAAATACATGGGGGAAAGGTAGACACAGCAACTACTCATTCAAGAAGCTCTACAATGAGAGAGAAGGAAAAGATGCTATCAATGATTAATTATGAGTGCCTGGAATCAAATGGAACTTTTTTTCTATTTTTTCTTTTTTGAGACAGGGTCTTGGCTGGCCTGGAACTCACTATGTAAACCAGCCTGGCCTCAAATTCAGAGATATCCTCCTGCCTCAGCCACTCAAGAGCTAAGACTAAAAGTATGCACCGCCACATCTGGTTCAACTTTTTAAAATTAGACAATATTAGAGCAAGTCTAAAACTTGAGAATGATTCAATAGAGAAAATTCATGATGCTGAATGAAGGGATCACCACAGAAGCTGCCCAGCCACCAAGAAAAGATGGGTGCCTCTGAGTAAGTGCAAGAGCTGGCCGTGGGGGCAGAGGCACAGGAGCAGGCAAGCTGCTGTGGGCCACTAGAAGATGATCAGACTCCTGGCTACTCTGACTTTGCTAGTAAAAAACTTAAAATAGAAGATAAACTGTGAACGCAGGAAAAGAAATGGAGAAAACTGTGAGAAGTTACAAAGCACATTCTGGGAAAGTAAGCATACGAGGGACACACGCAGGAGCACTGAAAGGACCAGGAAACCATCAGGCTCCTAGCCTCAACAGCAATACTTCCACAATGACCTGTCTGCATCCGCCTTCAGACTGTAAGAGCAGGAACGGCATCTGTGATCCTCACAGCTGAATCCACAGCACACCAGCACAGAGCCTGAAAAAGTCCTCTATCCTTCCTTAAATTAAGACAGCTGTGCTCACAATTTAACATGCACAGGATGTAGGCAGGAAAGCACCTGCCCTCGCCTCCCAGAGGGCAGACAAATACAAGAAATGCAGACTAATGGAAAGGTCCCATGTCTCTTCTTCCTTAATCTTACCCCCACATACAAAGTGAAGCAAGGACACGAGAGCCCTGGACCCACTGGGAGAGTCAGCAACCATGAACTGAGACGTATCAGCTATGAACCAAGTTCTGCAGAGAGACAAGTAAAGGGACTTACTGACACTGGACAGCGATGAAAAGGTGGTGTCATCAAGGCCAGTTCCCAAAAGAGCCTATGTGTCCTGAAAAAACAAATAAACTAAACAAAACACAAACTCTACTTTGGGAACTACAGACAAATTTGGCTAAGTAACACAACCAAGCAGGCAAATCAGATCAAGAAAAGAGACAGCAGGGGCTGCAAAGCCAAGAAGCAGCAGAGACACCGAGAATAAAAAAGTAATGGATAGGATACTTAGAAACCAGACAATCAGCCACGAAGTTGGCAACCTCCCCATCTCCTGGACAGCAGCTAGAGGAATCCACAGATCAAAGGACACTCCCTAAAGTAGCTCAACCCCAGTCCACATAAGCCAATGGCTTCTCTGAGACAGAAAACACTCTGGATTAGTCTCTTTGTCTCTCAAATTCAAACTCCTTTGTGATTTCTTTTGTGTTGTTTTGTTTTTGTTTTTGTTTTACGAGACAGGGTTTCTCTGTGTAGCCCTGCCTGTCCTGGAACTCACTCTGTAGACCAGGCTGGACTGGAACTCAGAAGTCCGCCTGCCTCTGCCTCCCAAGTGCTGGGATTAAAGGCGTGTGTCACCACTGCCTAGCAAAACTCCTTTGAGATTTCTTAACTGGGAGTACTAAAACTTTACTTTGTAAATGTTTTTACTTTGTAAATGTGTGTGTGTGTGCGCGTGTGTGAGAGCGAGCAAGAGAGAGAGAGAGAGAGAGAGAGAGAGAGAGAGAGAGAGAGAGAGAGAGATGTATGAATGCAGTATATGTGTGTGGTGTGTGTGATGTATGAATGTGATATATGTGTGTGGTGTGTGCAAACTTTCAGAGGACACTGGATGTCCTGCTCTCTCTCACCCTTATCCCTTTGAGACAGGGTTTCTGACTGAACCTGCAACTGGCAGCCAGCAAGACTCAGCAATCCTCCTGACTCCACCCTGCAGCCCCACCCTGCCCCAGCACTGGGTTTACAGACTTAGGTAGCCACGTCTAGCTGTTGACATTGGTGCTTGGGATCTGAACCACTGCAAGCACTCTAACCAACTAAGCCATCTCTCCAGCCCACAAAACTGTTTCCTAAGCTTGAGAACAGAAGAATCAAAGTTATAAAGTAACTTAAAACAATGATTTCACAGACTAGGGATGAGACTCGGTGGTGGAATGCTTGCCTAGTAAGGCTTATTTTAAAGACAGACTTAACTAATTTCTGCTTAGTTTCCCTAAACAGTTCTTGAGATGAGCAGATCCCACTGGGTACAAAAGGAAACTACAGACTACCAACACTGGAACTCCTCTACTGAAAGCTAACAGGAAGATAAACAGATAGCTGCTGAGCATGGCTGAGACAGGAAAATTACTCCCTCAAGGTCCTTAGAAACCCTACTACACCAAACACTGCTGAACAAGCCATCCCTAGTGCCCTCTCACCTCAAGCCCCTTCCTGAGACCCTGGATAAGCCGCTCAGCCATGAGGAAACAGTAGACACCATCATGTCTTTTCAGGATTTAAATGTCTGATGGCAGCATTCTAAAGTGGTTTACAGTGTTCTGATCAATTTCTAAAGAGCAAATGTACATGCAAAAGAAATAACCAGCCAAAAAAAAGAAAAGGATCAAGCTAAAGAGGGTTCTCCCCCAAGTCACACAACTAACATCAACTTCAAGTCTGCCTTTCACTTCCCAAAGGAGAACTGTTGTTGGCTGGTTTGTACGCTAATTCACGCTTTATTTAGTGTGAGTGTGGAGGTGAGAAACCAATGTAGGAGCTGGTTCTCTCCTCCCGACCCAAGTCCCAGGGATCAAACTCAAGTGATGCTCAGTTGTGGTGACAACCTTCACCGACTGAACCATTTCACCTACCTGTGCTGCCACTGTTAATTCTCAGATGATCTCTTACGGAAACAAGCCTCACACCACAGGCTCCAGCATTAGTGCCACTTGGTCTTTCAAAATCCTTCCCTATAAGTTTCTACAACCTCTCTTCACCAAAATTACCCCCTTTCCATTCTCATCCCAAGAAAACCATAGAAAAGTCAAAATCAGCAGGCATTAAGATTTCCTGTCTCGCTGGGCAGTGGTTGAGCACACCTTTAATCCCAGCACTTGGGAGGCAGAGGCAGGCGGATTTCTGAGTTAGAGGCCAGCCTGGTCTACACAGTGAGTTCCAGGACAGCCAGAGCTACACAGAGAAACCCTGTCTTGAAAAAAAAAAAAAAAATTCCTGTCTCAACAATATGAACAAAGGCCAAACAGCCAAATTTCAAATTTTTCATTAAAACAAGTTACCAGGAAATGATCTGGCCTAGCAAAAGTAGTTGGATTTAGTAAAATGAACGCTGTCAAAAAAAAGTGGCAGCCAGGCTGCTGATACACCTTAACCTAGCACTCAGTACATGGATCTCTGAGTTCAGGGTCAGCCCAGCTACACACTAAAACCCTGTCTCAAAGAAAGAAAAAAATTAATAAAGATGATGGATGGATAGATAAATGGGTAGATGGGAGGGAGGGTGGAAGGATGGATGGATGGTGAATGGATCTGAGGATTTAGCTCAGTGGCAAAATGCCCCAAGTTCACTGAATGGAGGAGAGTGCAAATGACAACTTTCTGCAGCAACAATGAATTATCAGAAATCTGTTCCTTTTACTTAAACCCACTTTTATTTCTCTCACCCTATTCCGTTACCTAATAGATTTGGAACTATCACTACTAACACCAATCTTACTACTAATAATGCCCTCACTACTACTAATAATGCCCTCACTACTAATAATACCCTCACTACTAATAATAATGCCCTCACTACTACTAGTGCCCTCACTAGTAATAATAATGCCCTCACTACTAATAATAATGCCCTCACTACTAGTAATGCCCTCACTAGTAATAATAATGCCCTCAACTGCTAATAATAATGCCCTCACTAATAATAATGCCCTCACTACTACTAATGCCCTCACTAGTAATAATAATGCCCTCAACTGCTAATAATACCCTCACTACTAATAATAATGCCCTCACTACTACTAGTGCCCTCACTAGTAATAATAAT
>NW_022196915.1:40745355-40749311 GCF_008632895.1 Mastomys coucha
AAAAAAAAAGGAAAAAGACAGATGTAAAGAAAAGCATATCATTGTTTTCTATGTAGTCCTGGGAAGTCAGAACTTAATGCAGAGGCTGGTGAAGATGGGTGGCTTCAACAGGAGAGGTCTTACTTAAATCAGCTCTCAGCCGCACCCTGCTCCTACACTTCCAAAACCAGAGGCTAAATAAGAGGTTCTCAGCAAGATGCTTTCTCCTGGCTGGTTAATAAAATTGTCAATAACCAGTACTGGGCACAGTAAAGAGGTCTGTCAGATCTGGCTGATGGTTAGGGCGTAGCCTCCAGAAACTGGACCAAAACCCAAAGACGATATGGAGACTACTGAACAGGCTGACTTGGAAGCTCTAGAACTCTATATTTTGTCTCTGCCCAAACCAGCTCTAATTCACTGAGGTAAACAAACAATTGCTAATAAACCCCCAAAACACTGCTGACCATAATACACTTGGTAGTAACAGTCCTGAGCCAAACCTGTTCCCAGTATTCTCTCAATTCCATAGGGCAAGAAAGGTCAGACTTCAGATGAAATTCATGGTGGCAATCCTCATGAAATCCGGAAGTCTATAAGGTTATCAAATGTGTAGACCCGAAAGAAGAGCTAATACACAATTGTGTGAATAAAAACTGAGTTCAGGAAAAGGAGAAAAGCACAGGAATTATGCACAGAAATAAGCAGAGGCAACTAAAAGGCCAGCATCAACTGGATTGCTTCTTCACAAACAATCATTAATATTTATATTCCTATGCTATCATTGAAGTCTTCTAGATGGAGTAGGGATTAGGCCAATGTGATAGAAATGGCTCAGCTTGGCTTTTTCATTTAAAGCTCTACCAACTTTGTTTGTACTAAAGCTTCATCAAAACACAGGATATTTTTCCTTACAGAAGTATTAATTGCGACGATCACCAGAAGAGCTATTTCTTTACATATTCAGTTTTCAACTCCTCACCAGCTATCTGGCATTAGAAATGTGACAATTCTGAGCCTGCTTCCTGGATCCCAAGAAGCGTGACTTCACAGACGACGGCTTTCTACAAACTACCAAAGGGCATCGTGAGAACGAAGTTGCGCGCCAAAGTGGGACGTTATTACCAGGATACAGAATCATTACCCGCTAGGATGAAGCTGCCCACACAAGAGATGAAGCCTGAGAGGAAAGAGTTGAAGGGGAAGGTGCCCACGAGGAGACAGTAGCCGAACTGCAGCGCCCCGGTCAGCAGTATATAAAGGAGATAGGCGTCCAGCAACTTCAGCCGCTGCGGAGTGGAGCTCAAGTACTCCTCCAGGAACCGAGAGATGACGGACACCACCGACGCCGACATGACGAACGCGGGCACTTCGGATACCGAACGACCACGGTATGTCGCTCGCGCGTGCGCGTTAGCGGGCCCTAGCCACGCCCACGCCGGTGGGCCAATTGACTCCGGCGAAAAGGCCAGCCTTGGTGCGTCACAATTTAGTGCGCAGACGCAGGCTGCATCCCCAGACTGAGAACTACAGCCGGAAACAAATTAATGCGCCTGCGCCTGAAATATCTCCGCTCTGGAGACGTGTACTACATCCTTATTTCCGTCCTGCGTTTGTTCAGCCCACTGTTGCTCTGGCGACGAGATTTGTGACGGAAACAAGGGGAGAGGTTTAACCGCGGACAGAGAAGCCTACCAGAGAGTTCCGGCTCTCTTTGGTCCCCCTGTCCTCAGTCGTCAAGCTTGGGAATCTACTTAGAGACCAAGCTGGCGGTCCAGGGATTTAACCTGCCTGGCCCTAATTCTCTTAAAAGCTTCAGATGCCTGTGACCGATATTAGAACAGGTCAAGTTCCTCCACAGTGAGAACTATGCGTATACGGGGCGAGCGCCAGTTTACACTGGCGGGAGAGGGTTGACCTCTACAGGATCCTGAACTGGAAGGCTGGATCTGGCCCCTACGGAGAACCTAAACCAGCAGGTATTCACTCATTCAACAAACGTTTGTTGGGTACCAAGGAAGGCCAATAGCTTGTAGTTAAATTGTAGGGATTTTTAGGTTAATCAGTCACTATCTAAAAAGAGAGATAGTCACTTGTGCGTAAAGTGAAGGGTCAGGATCAGAAGCAATCCATCCCAAACTGACATCGTACAATAGGCATTGTTATAATATCCCGAAATGTCAACCTTGAAAGACTCCAAAGAGCATGCTTGGTTCAACCTTACCCTCTATGAATCATTTTATAGAAAAAAAGAAATGAAAGTTTGAGATTTTAACAAGCACAATTAACTGCTTTTTAGCGTTTTAACTGGAGAAAACTTAAGTTCTGTCTTCTGGTTTGCACTGCCATTACAAAGTTCACAATAACCCGACCTTCTAAACCTAGTATTTCATCTTTCAATTGAAAAGTCTACCCACATATAATCCGGTACTTCATTTCAGCATTAAAGTCACTTTCAACTGTCCTGCCTAACTAGATGAGCAACATTTCTAAAACAGCAACTGAACTACTGTCACATATTATCTATATTTAGCGGGGAAACCCATATTCACAGGGAGAAGTTTGCACTCCTGAAGAAATGTAGCCTCAGTGTTCTTGTATTAACTGTAGAGTGGGTGGGATGTGGAAGGATAACCAGACTGGTTCCTACTCCACATAATATGGCATGCATCTGTAATTGAACCCTTCTCCCTGCGTCATCACAAGTAAAACAGATTCCTCTGCTATTCAACTTACGGCCAAATGGGCTAACTGGCTGTTTCTAATCATCCAATAATGAATTCTTCCAGAAGTTCCTATGCCATCACTCCAGCACCTTCCAAAAGTGTCTTATCCTTTGAACTTTGTCAACTACTATCATTAACATCTTCATAGGAACTCCCTAGGAAGACAGAATCAATGCAAGACATCTTTTAATTGAAACAAGCACCCTCATTCTGAAACAAAACCATTCTATACTACAGCTTGTCTCAGCTACCTGAATTAACAATAAGGAAAAGTTTTGTTTTGTGTTCAGCTTATGGACTTATCTAAACTCTCGATAGGAAAGCATACCATCATTGACTTTGAGTGGTGTGAGTTAGAACATTACTGTGTGTAAAAAGTTCATGTGCAGAATAGTAGATAAAAGTTCAAGTCCCAGGGTTAGACAAGGAGGGTGTTGAACTTTGATTCTACCTGCTACTCATTATCTAACCTGAGACTGATCACTTAACATTTAATTCTTGCTTTCCTTCTTTCTGTTCTCTTTGACAAGGTTCCTTTATGTAGCCTAGCCTGGAATTTACTATGTATCCCAGAATGGATTCAAACTTGCAATCCACTGGATTACTCTGCTTACTAAGTGCTGAAATTACGGGTATACGCCACTATGGTCTCATTTTTCCATTTCCATGGCATGGAAACAACAATACTTGAGTCACAGCACTGTTTTGTTGTGGTTAAATGAAATAATGTCAAACATGAAGCACTTAGCAAAGTCCAGCCCATGGTAAATGCCCAGAAGATGTTTGTACTTGCTAACAAGTATTCATTCTGACATGAACTACATCTGTTTCTCCAAATACTTAAAAGTCTGCCATACTGCAAAGCTCCAGTAATTTGGGCATGCAAAAGATGGTACTAGCAGAGGAAATCAGGTAGCTGGCAAGAGACAAATTAGGTTTTAAGTTAAATCAGAAGTCAGAGAAGATCTTAGAGGCTTCGTAACTTAGATGCTCTACAACATGTGACATGGGAAAGTAGAGGGGGCAACAAGGTACCCTAGGAGGCAAACTCTGTGATTTTTACATCCTTTCTCCTAAGAAATTATATTATCTACTAAGACAAATACAAATCCTCCAAAGTAGAAAAAGACTCTTGTAAAGAAAGTTTCTCTCTCTCTGTCTCTCTCTTTCTCCCTCATGTCTGTCTCTCTCTCTGTCTCTCTGTCTCTGTCTCTGTCTCTCTCTCTGTCTCTGTCTCTCTCTCTCTGTCTC
>NW_022196915.1:40749419-40756873 GCF_008632895.1 Mastomys coucha
CTCTCTCTCTCTCTCTCTCTCTCTCTCTCTCTCTCTCTCTCTCTCTCTCTTCTCCCCACTCCACTTTTTCTTTTGTATTTTCTCTTTGGCCTTGACTCATTTGCTGCTCTCTACTTTAGCATGTAAACATCCACTTTTTAAACTTTGATCCCAATTAGACCAAGACCCTTCTTTTCTTGTTCCATAATTCAGCAAATAAAGCATGCTGCCTTGTTGTGCTAGGAATCATGATGGGCAAATATTGTCTCTTTCACCTATGCTTCAAGCATTGTATTACTTTTTTTTTTTAAAGATTTATTTATTATTATACATAAGTACACTGTAGCTGTCTTCAAACACATCAGAAGAGGGCGTCAGACCTCATTATGGGTGGTTGTGAGCCACCATGTGGTTGCTGGGATTTGAACTCAGGACCTTCGGAAGAGCAGTCGGTGCTCTTACCCACTGAGCCATCTCACCAGCCCCTGTATTACTTTTTTAAAAAGATAATGGAATCAAATATCAATCCACAGAAAGGGAAGTTTTCTCAAGTACAGTGTTTTCTGATCCAATTTCTAGTTGAGCAGCAAATGTCTCCAGTGACCCTGAATCCCTTTATCCAGTCATTCCTGAAGTATAGTGACTCAGAATCCTTTGTCTGGTTTCCTTCTCTTCCAGCTCTTTGGGGGAGCCATAAAAGCTTCATTCTTATCTTCTGTGACAACAAAAAAAGAATTTGTCATATGCATTTAGCCTTAGCCCATGGTTACTAAGAATTGTTGAGCTCTCTACAACACAGATCTGAACGTATCATGATTGAACAGCACCCACCCTATTCAGTAGACTTTTCTTTAATGAAGATACCTGTGTCAATCAATATGGGAACAACTAGATGTGTGGCTAGCCGAGCAGTAGAAATATAACTAAAAGTAGCCAAGGAAAGTTTATTTGATTATTGTTAATTTAAAGCTAAGCCAGAGACTGGATAGGTGGCTCAGCAATAAGAGTTGTTCAGGTGTTCTTGGAGAGGACCCGAGTTCAGTTCCCAATACCCAAGTCAAATAACTCACAAACACCTGTAACTCCAGATCTACTGAATTCTGACATGCTATTTTGGCCTGTAAGGCCTTCCACTCTCCCATGTGCCTACTTCACCCACCCAACCTCCTCCCACACAAAATTGAATCTTAAAAAAAAAAAAAAGAAAAGAGCTACAGAAAGCTATCACTGGACAGAGGACTTGAAGCCACTTTATTTTGTACCTACATTCAAAGACTTACCTTGTTCATTAAAAAAGTCAGCAATACCCATTAGAAGGAATAATGTGTTCCTTCCAGGTCTGGGATATTAGTCTATCAGCTCCACCTACCTTTGCAGTGTTTAAAAATAACTTGCAGGCACAGGAAAGGGGTTGACAACTTAGATTCTATTCCTAGAAACTACATCCGTAGGCCACAGAAATTGCTCAGTGGCGAAGAGCACTTGTTGCCCTTGTGGAGGATCTGGGTTTGGTTCCCACTGCCACCACCATGGAGGCTAACAACCGTCTATACCTCCTGTTCCAGGAGATCCTATACCTTCTTCTGACCTCCCTGAGCAACAGATATGCATGTGGTGCACATGTGAGCAAAACACATGTACACAGAAAACACATGTACACAGAAAATAATGTAAATCTTTTAAAGACTACAATACTTCATGTATTAAGTCATGCGTGTTTTGAAAAATGTTTTTAAGATAGGATATATTCTTCCATATGTGTACATCATGTGCTTGACTTCAAGATAAGAAGGTGAGAGTACATTTTTTTTCTCCTGAGGCCTGTCTAAAGTAGGTACCGAGAGTTCATTTTATTGTATATAATTCTAGCAGGTCTACCCAATCCCGAGTTAGATCAATTCTGGGAATACATTAAAGGATAACTTTAGTTATAAAGAACATTTTCCATATATTTGAATTTCTTCCTTCTAAACAACTATGCTAAAGCTTATTTGGCACATGTGGAAACAATACAAATGCTCTCTGTGCTGTGTTCCTGATATATGTTCTAGAATCTAAAGTCCTAATACCAGTTGTACCTGATCAGCCTTTCCCAAAAGGACCCACATTTTATAGGTTATCAGGATTATGGGAGCTCTTGTTCCGTGAAAACAGCGGGGAATTTCTGTAGTGTCATTTAGAGTGAAACCCCCAGAACACTAGCGCTTAGTACTTCATTCTGTCAGCCACTTAGTACTTAGTACCCCCAGAACTTAGTAGTTCATTCTCAGCACTTAGTACTTCATTCTGTCAGCCACTCATGCTTCTGCTTACTAACCTACTTGCCCATGCATTTAACAAGCGCCAAACACATACCCTGCTGTGGGCTGGGAGCCAAGCAGAGTGCTAAGCAGACATCCCCTGAAACTTAGTCTCTGGTGGAGGGGAAAAATGAGTTTGGATTATGCAAGAGCCTTTCAAAATGGTGTTCTGGAGAAAAAAAAAAAAAAAGTCATGTGGTGCCCTGATGATGGGGGTCTGTTTTAGAAGGAGGGAGGTTTGAGCAAAGTTCTGATTACATAATTGGCAGCTCTCCAAAATCAGCCTGGGGAGTCTGTGGGGACCACCAGAGAAGATTCTTTCCTTTCTATCATTGGATTCTTAGTGCCAACATAATGTTTGGCTTTGGACATAAGATACATCATTGTTAAAGTACATGTGCTGAATACTTCTTTGAATTACCTTAGTTAATTCTCACAAGCCACATTCCAGAAGAAGCAACCAGACAAAATGACTTGCCCAAGATCAGGAAGTAAATGACAAAGCCAAGAACTTGAACTTAACCCAGACTTCTGACCATGGGTTCTATTTGTTTAATTAACTAGTGGGTCCTCTAGAACACTAGCACCTTCAATGCTTCTTTAAAAAAAAAAAAAAAAAAAAAAAAAAAGCAGCTTTCTAGCCTCAAACCAAACTAACTGAAATAGATTCTAAGGATGGGAATCAGGAGTCTGCATTGCTAACAAGCCTTCCCAGTGACTCTGTATAGTGACCACTGAGCTTGGCTAAAATCATGGATGGAAATTTCTGAAAATTCCAGTTCTCTTAAACTTTAAACCCTTATAGTGATCAGTTTAACATTGTGTTTCTGGAAAGAAGAAACCCCAGGTGCTCCTAGGTCTTTCAAGAAGACCAAAGAAAAATACTGTAGGACTAGGAACATAGCTCAGATGCTGAAGTGCCTAGCTAGCAAGAAGGAATCCCTAGGTTCAATTCTCCAATCCTGAATCAACATGTCTGGCCACACACCCTATAATCCCAGCACTCAAGAGATAAAAACACAAGGTCATCCTCAGATACACATCCAAAGTGAGGCCAGTGTGTGTGTGTGTGTGTGTGTGTGTTTCCCCACCCTCAAAAAGAGATAGAAAGACAGGAAAAAGAAAAGTTACTTTTGTAGATTCTTTCCCTTTAATATAGTTAAAGTACTAGAGTGGATAATCGGAAAG
The DNA here is from genome assembly GCF_008632895.1 of Mastomys coucha. Taxonomy (NCBI): domain Eukaryota; kingdom Metazoa; phylum Chordata; class Mammalia; order Rodentia; family Muridae; genus Mastomys; species Mastomys coucha. The sequence goes on from NW_022196915.1 coordinate 40,752,887, forward strand.
GGAGCCGCTCCAGGGATGCCACACCACCTTTGCCAAGTCAAGTGAATTCTGAGGCCAGCTTCAAGGTGTTCTCTGCATCTGCTGAGCCAGCCTGATGTACTCAAAGTGGCTTCTGGGTTAAGTCACTTCACATCCCACCTCCTTTATCCTATACCCTCACACGCTCAGCCTTAGTATTAGTCCTTTTTTTTTTTAAAGATTTATTTATTTATTATATGTAAGTACACTGTAGCTGTCTTCAGACGCACCAGAAGAGGGCGTCAGATCTCATTATAGGCGGTTGTGAGCCACCATGTGGTTGCTGGGATTTGAACTCATGACCTTCCGAAGAACAGTCAGTGCTCTTCCCCACTGAGCCATCTCACCAGCCCCAGTATTAGTCCTTTAACTGGCCCTCCTTTGGGAGGTCCTCCAAATGGAAGCACAGTACAACTACTTTTTCCCTGGAAAGTAGGTTAAGGCAAGACATCCCCAGAACAGAGAAATGCTTATGCTCACAGAAGTCACCCCTCATCTTAGAGCTGTGAATACAGGATGCCCAAAATACTACGTGGAGCATACTTAGTCTTAAACTTTGCTGTCTAAAATTCAAATTTAACTAGGCAGCTTACTTTTCGTACTTCTGGAACCTGGAAATCTTGGGTTACAATATCCAAGGCCCTTTTATAAGAAGCAACCTATGATGGCTCCACAGGCATCTAAACCATTTCCATGGGTCTACCAAAGGCAGATGAAGCAACTGTGACCTGAGATATAGAGGGAAGCTTGGGAACCTGAGCAAGAGGCAAAGCAGTTCCTTCACTCTTTAATTGAAGGAGAGGTGGAGGCGGGGAGGGTGGCATTCCAGAGAGGGACTTGGAGTTTTAAACTACCTGTCTCCCTCACCGTCTCCCTCGCAGTCCCCCAGAGGTATGTGATCCAAATTAGGAACCTACTTTTGTGGGACCATAGTGTTTAGCCTGGACACAGGCCAGAGGGATCGAACAGAAGGAAGCACCCAACTGGTGCCAGCCCAGGAACGGAGCCTGTCGGCCTGCCACCGGTGCCCGCTTGAACTCCGCAAGCAGCCCAGGCCCCGCCTCCGGCCCCGCCCCCTTTGTTATCTGATACTTCCCTGGGTCAGCTGGTTCTGGCGTCAAGCGGAGGGATGGGCTGGCTCAGCTCGACCCGGCAGGGCTTGTTTACTATGGCTGATGATCTGGAGCAGCAGTGAGTTACTCCTGTCCGTTTCTATTTATGTCTCTGTCTATCTGTCCCGGCCAGGATCCGGGGACTGTCTGTAGTTGCGGACAGCTTCAGACTCCCCGCCTTTCCTTTTCAGGTTGGCTTCCAGGGAGGGGTGGGGTGCGCTCAGGAGCCCCGGGAGCGCTGAGGGATGAGAAGGCTGCGGAGCTGGGGGAGCGTTTAGTGATGAGCTCGCGTTCAGCCTGGGGACTCTGACTTTCCACTTAGTCTTCGCGATCGCCCTCCCGCCCCCGGTAGCCCAGTTAGATCGATGGTAAAGCACGAGGAATAAGCTACCTCTTCCCGACGCGGACGTGGGGGCAGCAGCCGGGTGCTTGTTGAGACTTGCCCCGGGACTAAAGTCGTGGGTGTAAAAGGCCCTGAAGGACAAGGCATGGGTAGGAGAAAGAAGACTCCACTGCGGTGGAATTAGTATGGAACTGGCTTGCAAGTTCCTTTAGCCTCTGGCCGCCTTTACATTCTGCTTGCAATCCTAGTTGATGGTGTTCTTAATCATAAACGTATGCTTGCTGCCGTGGTTTCAGAAGTAAGTTTGTTAGATTGGGATGTAGTTACCGCTCATCCAAGGCCATCAAGTTTGAGATGCCACCTGTGTGATGGTGGTCTAACAGGATCAGGAAAAAGTTGCTTAGAGGAGAATGACTCAGCTCCAAGGGTTTCACGGGAACAGGGCCTTCCCTTGACCTAATATTTGTCCTTTTGATCTGCAGAACGAAATAACTTTGTAACAATAGTAAACAATCGCATAAGGGACTTAAAGAACTGCCCAAGAGAGTATTGTTTTCTAAGAGGAAATTTATGATGCTTACAGTGACTTGGGGAAACAGCATTAGAGCCAGAAAAGACTCAGGTCATTCAGCTCCGTTTTACAAATAAAGCAACAGATGCTGATGCCGATAGAAATTCAGAGACTTGCTCAATTACAGGGTTCAAGAACAGGTTCTCTTCTAGAGCAGAACTGTTCCTGTTTGCCCCATGAGAATGAGAGGCACCAGCCAGGCCAGACCAAGTTCATGGTTAAGTGGCTTTGTTAAGAGGCTGGTTGCCTCGCTTTCCCACCTCAGCTCTTACCTCCCTAATAGCACTGGCACATAGTGTGACAGGCACTGTTGCCTGTTCTCTTTCTGGATTGTTGTTAGAGAAGAAAGACAAAGCTGTGCACATAGCTCCCTGTCCCCCAACCTCCACCCCTTCCAGGACTGTGTGGACTGCTGCCAGTGTTGCTGTCTCGTAGGAAAGCATTTCTCTTGAGCTCTGCTGTCGAGAGTTAGAGATATGTGAGGTTTGTTCAGGTGTCATGGTCTGACTTGTTATAATGCAAAGAGGAAGCCTCTCTTTTGAGACTGGCCAAAATCTGTGGTCTAGGTACTGGTGCTTCAGCCAACAAGGAATTCTGGTAGACTCTTAAAAGGGTCCTGGATGTCCCTAGGGCTCAAGTTGGTTGAGACTAACAGCTTTTATCTAATCAAAGTCATTGTCGTCCCCACTCCCACAGCAACACTAGGTTTTTTTGTTTGTTTATTCTGTTTTTTTTTTAACTGCAAATTGAGAGTAGCTATTTACAAAATAGTAATAATATGTACAGGTAATGATTCGGTCAAGGGAAAATAATGTTGATTTGGAGTTTATCTGTATGCTTTATATGTTAACTTACAAACTTTTTGGAAACTTAGAAGGTGGATACAATTACCTCCCCATTAAGGAAGGACAAACAGACAAACAAAACTAATGTGCCACAGTCACATTGCCAGTTAGCGGCCGTGCTAGGATTAGAACTCTAGCTTCTGGCTTCTGAAGAGACGACATGCTCTTCAGAAAACAGAATCAAACAAGATGTGGTTTCACAGATGGCCCCTAAAAGCTGAGGCTGGAAGGCCCATGAGGGAAGACATCCTTTTTCTAACTTGCTGTGTGACTGCTCTGTGCATCAGACTGCCCACCTGTGAAGAAAAGGCTACACGGGGTGATTTTCAGGAAAACATCCAAGTCTAAACTCTGTGCTTCACATGATGCTCAGGGTGCCCATTGGGTATGCTATGAGTAGTTGGAATGGTTCCTCCACAGGATGCCCTTGTCTGTCCTGCTCATACCCACAAGCCCTTGCTGCAGTTTCTGACAACCATCCTATATTACCTTCACCTAGGCAGAGTTCACAAAAAGAGATAACATGCAAGACAGAAAAGGTAGAACAAAAACTGTAATTCACTGAGCAACTACATCTGTGGCAGGCACCTGTCAAGGTTCATTATATGTCTGGACCTCAACCCCTGTCTTTTCATCACTTGTGGGTCTATCATTCTGTTTACTCCAGAGGGCGTGCTTGAAACCTCTTCTCTTCAGTGGCTTAGTCACTGGGTGTGAAGGGGAAAGCAGGATACGTTATCAGTTTTACTCTAGGACAAGTTTCCTCCTCATTTTACAACCTGAAAAATGGGCTAGAGGCAACCTGTGTCTTTCAGTGACATAAATCCAGATATCCTTCCTACCCAGGTCCTTGCCTGCCCCAGCTCTAAGTTCATACCAGATGGATTCCCCAAGCAGGCACTAACAGCACCCTAAACTTCCAGAAGCATGCAAGACAGCAGATGGCATGGGAATTTGTCTGTAATACTCTAAAAGAATGGCTAGTTCTGGGAGTGGCAAAGAATAATGGAAATATTAGTTAAAGTCTCTCCCTCTCCCCCTGTAATCTTCTTGAACATAATTTTTTTCTTTTCTTTTTTCTTTTTTCTTTCTTTCTTT
>NW_022196915.1:40756883-40777586 GCF_008632895.1 Mastomys coucha
CCTGGCTGTTCTGGAACTCAGAAATCCCCCTGCTTCTGCCTCCCAAGTGCTAGGATTAAAGGCTCACACCACCACTGCCCGGCTAAACATAAATTAAGAAACAAAGAGGAGTTGTAAAGCTCCAGGAAGATAATAAATACAAAAAAGTCAAGTTTTATATACATGGTATCTGCTATCTATTAAGGGCCATTGTTCTTAATATCCATTTGCCTAGGGAAGAGTAACAGTGTATCTAACGGACTGCTTAGGCATTAGGCCTCTTGAAGTTGCGAAACACCTTGTACCCTGATAACTCTAGGAGCTATCAGCAAGGCTGGGAACAGTGCCTCCTTTCCAGTGTGGTCAATAAGTGCCTTTTTGTCTTGTAGGCCTCAGGGCTGGCTGAGTAGCTGGCTCCCCACTTGGCGCCCCACTTCCATGTCTCACCTGAAGAATGTGGAAGCCAGGATCCTCCAGTGTAAGTAGAAGAGACAGTTTGCTCTTCCCCTTTAAAAGGTCTGGAAAGGATCTTCCCCAACCTGGGTCCACTGAGCCCTCTGATTCCTCATTAGGAATGTATGGGTTAGAGGAAAGAAAATCGGTGGTGGTGGGAGGTTGGGGGGGAGGGGATACAGACAGACAACACAGTATTCCACGACAGTGGTCCCTCAACACCCTTGCCCTACAGTAGCTCTCTCCTTCCCAGTCCTATGGCTTCACCTTAAACCATGTATACTAATGTGCATTGATTCACACACAGAGAGATTTCACCCCTCCCTTCCTCTTTTCCCTATCTCTTCTTCACTCTTCCCTCTCTTCTAAACACATAGCTAAGCAGTTTTTATTTTACCACCTTCCTACTTGAGTGCCAGCAATCCTGTGTTTTCTAAGGCTATTTCCTGCCTTCTGCCTTCTGCTCAGGTGTAGCCTATCACAGTGTACCCCTTGAGCAACATTGGTTCAAATAAGACCCTGAGACCATGTGTCCCCCCATGTCAACTTCTCCACCCTGCTGCTCTGCCCAGCTAGAGCTACTCTGAGCATTTGAAAGGAACCACCACATTCAAGCCTCCATCCAGATGCAGACTGATTGACACCCAGCATCTCTTTCTGTGTAGCCAGATATCAAAAAAGCACTGCCCTACCTCAGTGTCTTAAGAGGAATAAGCCCTTGGCTCAACCCACTCCCATCATCACCTCCACCTGGCTAGACCACAGTTCTCTGTTCATCTCCAAACACATGCAAATTTAAGAACAATGAGTTCAAAACTTGTACAACTTCAGGCACCCAAAAGGAATTAGGCACACCATCTTGAAAAATGATATGGTCCCTCTTACTGCCTATAGACCAAATGGTCTGTAAATTTTCCTTGGATTTGAAATCATTAGTATATGAAGTATAAAAAAAACATTATTCTGATACTTTTTAAGTCTTTTAGAATGACTATATAAAACCTGTTGTCACTAGGACGATATCATTCTCAGTTCCCCATACTACAAGAACAGCTGGGGAACTTATAGTTAAGGAACAAACAGGGTCAGTGGATGGAGATTACTAAAGACATCAAGGACTGGGAGTTTTTTCTGAGTGGACTCAGCAAAATTCTTGCTGAAGAAAAGTCAAGGACTTAACACAAAAAAGTAGAAGTTGATTCACTGGATCAGATCTAAAGATGGGGGAGTGGGGAACACAACGTAACAGTTCTTGCTAAGCTGACTTAGGGTTCTGTCTAAGGCCAGGCTAAGGAGGCTGAAGATGGATGGGGGCTATTTTAGTTTGCTTTTTGTTCCTGAGATTAAAACATTGACCAAATCAAACTCAGGGAGGAAATGTTTATTTGGCTTACAGGCTACAGTCCATCTTGAAGTTTAGAAGCCAAGGCAGTAACCTGAAGGCAAGACCTGAAGCAGAGACCATAGAGCAGTGTGGCTTACTGGCTTGCTTCCCATGGCTTCCTCAGCATGGCTTCTATCATTATTATTATTATTATTATTATTATTATTATTATTATTATTATTGTCATCATCACCATTATTATTATTTTCTTTTGAGACAAGGTCTTTCTATGTGGCCCTGATTGTCCTGGCACTCACTATGGAGACTAGCACAGCTTTCTAAGATGATCTCTTTAGGAGGAGAGAAAACTAAAGAGTGTATTCCAGGCAAAATGTCTGTGCTCTCAAGAAGCATTCTTGATGCTTCACCCAGGAATTCTTCCCTTCCCAGGTCTCCAGAACAAGTTCCTGGCCCGTTATGTGTCCCTCCCAAACCAGAACAAGATCTGGACGGTGACTGTGAGCCCAGAGCAGAAGGACCGCACCCCTCTGGTGATGGTACATGGCTTTGGGGGCGGTGTGGGCCTCTGGATCCTCAACATGGATTCACTGAGTGCCCGCCGCACACTCCATACCTTTGATCTGCTTGGTTTTGGGCGAAGCTCAAGGCCAACATTCCCAAGGGACCCAGAAGGAGCTGAAGATGAGTTTGTGACCTCAATAGAGACATGGCGGGAGACTATGGGAATCCCCACCATGATCCTCCTGGGGCACAGTTTGGGAGGATTCCTGGCCACTTCTTACTCTATCAAGTACCCTGAAAGGTAACATGAAGCTACTCTTCTCCTTCATGAGCTGACTCTACCTTACTAGGCACATTCCAATATTTATTTCCAGTAATACCCTCATTTCCCCAGCAACTTAAGAGCTATTCTACCTCCAAGCAAATACAGTGTATCCTCTCTTTATGGTTTCTGTTAATGTAGAGTTAAACATCTTATCCTGGTGGATCCATGGGGCTTTCCCCTACGACCAACTGACCCCAGTGAGATCCGTACACCTCCAACCTGGGTCAAGGCTGTGGCATCTGTCCTGGGACGTTCTAATCCGCTGGCTGTTCTTCGAGTGGCTGGGCCTTGGGGTGAGTCATCTCCAGATGAAGGACTCTGTCTTTAAGCCAAGGCCATCCCATTTACCACCACCTGTCTCTGTCATCCTCAATGGTTCTTAAACACTAGGCCTGTATCTGGCATTGTTCCTTAAAACCAATAATCAGGACCATGTCTCTATCGGAGGTTTCAGGTGATTGATATATATTCCCTTCATCTGTATCAGCAGATAGAACAGAATGGCTGCCTTATGTGTTGGCAGAACCCAGAGAAAGGAAGGGACTCTGATGTGCCACTTCTCTGCTACGTGAGTGAATTTGTGTGACAACCTATGAGAGACTCAAGGGCAGTAGTCACCATTGGATTCCTTTCCATGGCTCACCACCACCTGTAACAAGCGGGGCTCAGATCCTCGGTTTCTAACATAGCACGCCATGCAGATGGGTCCCTCTAAGCCGTGCCCTGCTCCAGAGACACACTGCAGACACACCGCATCTCCCTCTTCTGGATTTCTTAGCACTAAGTAGCTGTCAGAAGATGATGAGAAAGAGGCAAGACACACTACAGTCTGTAGTGTCAGAGGCTCTGCATGCTCTTACCTCACGATGTCCTCGTGCCTCCCTTTGAGGAGCTTTTTACATTGCTGACATAAGAAGCAGAATCATTTGACTGAAAATGTTGGTGGCCCCTGTTTTGCACTGATAGCTTATGTCTATATAGAGTTGTTCAGTAGTCACTTGTTACAATGGCTGAAACAGAATGGCTCCTAACAGAGTGGAAAATGAGCCCTGACATAAAAAGGTAGCACAGAAGTTCTGGGACAAAGGGGGCAAGCAAGATACATGGGTGCCAAAGGGAAGTAGGCAGATAGAGGGCTGACCTCAGAGTCCAGGGGCCTCTAACAGACTCACTACCATCCTTCCTGGTCTAACCATTCTCCCCTCTCCTGGCCTTGGATCTAGCCAGGTCCATTCAAGGCATCAGCTATGGTGTTGGGTGGCTGCCTGGCAGTCATGGAGGACTATGCTAGAGAGGGGTCAGGACCTATAGCTATATTCATAGTATCTCCCCCAGATATGGCTTACAGACAAAAGGCCTGCCAGGACAGAGGCAGTGTCCAGTGGGCCCAGTCCTCACAGGCTGCCTGCAGCTTCTACATGCACTGTGATGAAAACAGGGGCCAGCGAGGCTGTTAAGGTCACCTTTCCGAGTATTCTGTTACAGCCTGAAAGTGAGAGAGTGCTTGGGAAATGGTACGGTTTCATTGCTACAGAAAAGTAAAAAAAACGTAAGGTTGCTGGGTGGGGTTGGGGTGGAGGAGGGAGAGAATATAACTCTGACGGCAAACAAAAATCCTCTCAACCACAGACCCTCACAGAACTTGTGAACCTGTCGGAAAAGTGCTGAGGCTTACTGAAGTGAAAATTACCAACTTCCTTGGGGATAGCAGACTGTCACTAAACTCATTGGTGACCAAAAACTCAAACTGTGACATTTGAAGTCATCTGTTGCTTCCCAACAGCCTCCTGCACTCACTCTGCCGCTGTTGCGCTAAACGTATAAAGGAACTAAGTCCTTAGAGAGATTGGGTTATGGTTGTTTAAACATGAGCAGGCAAGAGGTTTTGGTTTCGATGTGTTGTTTTGGAGGGAGGAGGGTGGTGTTGTTTTTGTTCTCTGGTAGGGGCTTAAAATAGGGTCTCATGCATCCCCAGACCAACCTTGAGCTTGAAACAATTCTCCTGCCTCTGCCTTCTGAGTGCTGGAGTCCAGGCACATGCCACCTGCCCAGCCTCATGTTTTTCTTCCTGCTCCCTCGAAGGGCCTGGGCTAGTGCAGAGATTCCGTCCCGACTTCAAGCGCAAGTTTGCAGACTTCTTTGAGGATGATACCATCTCAGAATACATCTACCACTGCAATGCACAGAATCCCAGGTGAGGTTGGCTTCCAGGACCGGCCGGCCCAGGGCCCAGGGGCTGCCTGAAACGTAAGGCTCCAGCTGCAGCTTCTTTCTTCTTCCATGTCACCCTGCCTAGGGAACACAGGCATCAGCAGGCTCTGTTGGCTCCAGAGTTCCCTAGGGGTGGTCACTAAAGCTATAGGAGACAATAGATTTGATTAAATATGCTGCTCCTCTCTAGAGGAGGGCCTCGTTCATAGCTTTCCTAGCAATCAGCAGCTGGCATGATGAGAAACAGTCTGGGAAACATTTAAAAGATATTTTTTAACTGAAAAATTGATAAAAAAAATTTTTGGTGTTGATTTTAGGTTTTATTTTATAGGCAAAAATTGTTTGTTTGTTTTTAAGGCAAATAGAGAAAGTGAAGTCTTTGCCCATTTATAACCTTCAGTTTCTAGATTTCCTCATTTTCAGTCTAATATTTCATATCATATTAATCCAGAGAGACTTCTCATATGTGTCCCTTTATATATATATATATATATATATATATATATATATATATATATATATATATATATATATATAGAATACATTTCTGGAATATATTCAAAGAAAGAATAAACATTTATTTCAATTATATACACTTTGAAATAGTTTAGAATTGGCATAAAAACCCCTTACCTCTTTTAGAGGTATAAAGGTGTGAGAAGTTCCCATCTCTGGCTGCTCCCAAGCAAGCCCCACAAGCTTGCTGACCTGCAGTTTTGGCAGCATTAACAGCCAGACCCTGTGTGAGGCTGACCCCAGCAGGGCCTTTGGGTAGCACCACCCTGTGGAGACCTCACCCTGACCCTGCAGGAGATACAGATACCTTTCTCCAAGGCTGTGGGGAAGGTGAGGCTCGGCCTTCCAGCAATCCTGTGATCATTGTTCTCACTGCAGCAGGGAAGCCAGCATTGCATGTGAGTTAGCTAACAGCAAAGTCCTGCTTAAACCACGGGCCATAGGAACCCCAACAAAGTGAACACCCCCAGCTTCCTGTTGTTTGGCTCCGCTCAGCTTTCATGGGCTCACTGTCAGTCCTGTACCCACCTGAAGGCCCAATGGACACAATTCTGCCTTTCCCTTCATCTGAGACCTACTTCTATGCAGTGACCTCTCAAGTATAAGCCACAGAATATTTAATTTTGCTACTTGTTTGTGTCCCAGAGGAAGCAAAAATGCCATCAGGTGGCCAGCTCTCCCTGTCCTCTCCAGTCACCATTCAGTTTTATAAGACTCAGCTCTTTTACTGTAGCTACAAGTGTCCGTAATTCCCATCAGTCCTTTGGAAAGCATGAACTCTGGCTAAGAGGAAACGCTTGAGTGGTACCTTCTTCACTCCACCTAGACTTGGGGGCCCTGCCTGCAGCTCCATTCTTTTCAGACTGACCTAAGGAAGTGTACATCGTTCCCCCCCACCCCTGGGTTGCATGAAGAAATCAAGGTATATTTTGGTTATATGACTTGCTAAGAAGACTCAATTTAAATTCATGTCTGACAGACAAGTCTATGGTGCAATGTCTCATAGAGATGTTCTCTGCATCTGCTGGAATAGACAGAATTCATCTGGGGTACAAAGGAAACCAGGAATATGACTACACCAAACAGGCAGAGCCCAGGAGGGAGCATTGTCCTCAACCTCCCCTACCTCCTACAAAAGCTGTAAGCTAGTTGGAAACCTGGCTTCTGTCCCAACATCACATAAACCTGATAGGGACATTAAGCTCACATTTGCGGTGTCCTCACAGAAGCTGCTGAGCCCCAGTCTCAAAAGCCTGATACATTTTTCATTCCTCATCCCAGAGTGTCTTTAGCAAAGCCCTCTTGGTAGAGCTGTCCCTCTTCAAGCCTCATCTTTATTGAATTCTCCCTCCATTTCCTCATCAGCTAAGCCCCTTCCCCACATTCTGGAGTTCTAGCCCCTTCCATAATCCTTGGGAAATTCTGAGTTAAAAGCACAGCTCATCTGATTATTTAGCCACTGCATTCCAAAGATATAAGCAATAATGCAAGCTCCAGGAGGGCGGGCACCACATGTGTCTTGTGCCTGTGTCCCTTCCCCCAGCCCAGGGAAATCTATGCTGCACAAGTCCTTGCTGTGTTCTTGGACAGTGACCTATGTGGTGTGGGTTTCACAAGTATGCCTTAAGGCCTGTCACTCATCTCCCAGTCTCATCACTACTTGATGAGCCAGTGCTGGCTGCCAGGAGATAACCAAGACACTAAGATCCAGCCTGGCCTCTGAGAAACAGCGAGCTGACATTTTGTTTTCCTGTCCATCCCCTTGCCATTTTGTTCTGTCAGTGGGGAAACAGCATTCAAAGCCATGATGGAGTCCTTCGGCTGGGCCCGGCGCCCTATGTTGGAGCGAATCCACTTAATTCGAAAAGATGTGCCCATCACCATGATCTATGGGGCCAACACCTGGATAGATACCAGCACAGGGAAGAAGGTGAAGATGCAAAGGCCGGATTCCTATGTCCGTGACATGGTAGGTTGGCTTGCTAAGGAGTGGGAGTTGAAGTGAACGGTGGGCGGGACAAAGGATGATCAAAATAAGGACGAAAAATACACAGATGAGACAGAGCAGTGGCTTTGAAAGGGTCCATCCCTTCTCTGCTAGATAGGACTTTATTTTTTTTGTGCAACCCAGTTCAGCTAAAAGACTCATCCTGACTGGCAGTCAGGCGTATGCTTCTCGTATTGCAGACCTCCACCTCCCCTACCCTGAAGCAGAGCCTGAGCAGCAGGGGCTGCAGTGGAGACTTCCCACACACTTCTGCCTCCTGCACCTCCCGTTCCCACTGAATCTCACATGGTCCTGTCTCCTGCATAAAACCAGCAGACCAAGCAGGAAATACACAGTGGATGGCTCCCTAAAACAAAATAGGCTTTTGACATTCACTGGGGAATGTGCAGTATCCAGAGAAAGGGTAGAGTTTTGCTCCTGAGAAGAGCTGAGGGTAACAGGCAAGCAGGGACTGGGGGAGAAGAAATGGTGAGACCATTGTGGGAGAAGAGATTTCCCAGTGCAGGGACTAAGGAGCTGAGCCACCGCTGTCCTCTGTCTGCAGGAGATCGAGGGTGCATCACACCACGTCTATGCTGACCAGCCACACATCTTCAATGCTGTGGTGGAAGAGATCTGCAACTCGGTTGACTGAGATGCTCTGAGAGGGAGAGGAGGAAGCCAGAGTTGTTGTCATCTGTCTCCCTGTCTTAGTCAGAACCTCTGTCCTTTCCTCACCAACTAACATGTGCCAGCCAGGCAGAGTCTCAGGCTGTCCCCAAGATAGGACCACAGTGAACAGGAGCACTTCCAATCCCATGCTGAGGGCAAGAGGCAGAATCCACCAGAGGCCTTGAACTCCCCACTCTGGGGAAAAGCATAAAGGGCTGCCTAGTACCGCCCGGACCCTCCACGCCAGGTGGAGATGATGAGGAGACTGGCGAATCACGCCATCTCCCTGCACGGCCTTCCCTTCCTCTAGACAGAGGAGGGCTCCCAGCAGCCTTTCTAGTTTGGGAATGTGTCTGAGAGTAGACTCCACACAGGGACATCTTTCTTCTCTATCACTCCACGCTGCCATCCAAGCTCAGTTTCCACTCAGTCACCAGGAGCAGCTCTAGTCACTTGTGCAACCACTTCCATGACCTTGGCGGTCATATCCCAAGCTCTTAGTGGCAGATGAAGCAAGAGATCAGGGCCAGATATATAGCATGTGATTGGTTCCAGCAGAACTGAGTCTATAGCCCAGGTCTGCTAGCTTCTAGCACATGTTGCAAGCTCTGGACACTAAGGTTCCATGCAGACACCACTGCTGTGGAGCTGATTTAAAGTTAACCTTGCTCCATATTCTAACCTGTTATGCAGGTACACTATTATCTTGTCCTGTGTCTCAATCCTGGTTGCCTATGTTGGGATACTTGAGTCTTTCTCTTGTTCCTCCCACTGTGAGGCTCTGAGCCTCTTCTGTGCCTTGGGCCCTAAAGCCCCATGTATAGTATAGAGCAAAGGTGGCTCCTGGTGGAGAAGGGGAAAGGCCCTTCTACCCTAGAGTCATGTCTGGATTCACAAAGTCCACAAGTATCTGCAGCATTTTCTACCTGGCCCCAGAGCTAAGAGCCCCTCCCATGGCTCACTGAGGAGCTTTAAGCCAGCAGTTCTCTGTCCTTAGCCACATAAATGCTCCTCACTGCCTGAACCTCTATGCCTATCATCTGTCACCATGGCCTCCAACTCACTCTGCTTCAAAATTACCCATCAGCCCTCTCCAGTGAATCACATTCCAGGTCCTGCTCTAAGGCTCTGGGTACTAGGCTGGGCCTGGCCCTGGAAGCCGGGCAGTTACTTCTTGCTTCACTTTTATAAAGCCAACCCATTCACCAGAATAGTATTAACTCCTGGTGCTTTGTACTACTGGTCCAGCTGCCTCGGGCTCCTTTTCTATATTAATAAAGAAGAGTAAAAACTGTTGGTGATGACAATGTTTAATACTGATCCAACAAGAGCACTGAGTGGTACTGCCTCACAGCAGTCCAGGCAACCCCCATACAAGAGAATGGAACCAACGAAGTACTATGAGCCATTCCCTCTCTCAGGTAGTGTACCTCCAAGTCCAGGAAAGCACAGACGATCTTATCAGCCTACCCATGGTAGAAGAGGAGTTAGTCCAGAGCACAGGTGGGTTAAACCTCAATCAAGAGAACTGGGTACTCTGCCCTGCCCAGTCAGCACCCTGTCAGCTAGGTGTAGGCCTTCATAACCCTGCTCCCTGACTCCTATTCATTCTCCCAGTCTCAATCCAGATGTTCCTTACACAGGATAACCTGGCCCTCACCACCTCTCTTATCTAGAAGTTCCTATTGTATGTCTCCATTGACACTCAACTGATGCTTTTTTAAAAATGTAACTTGGGCCTGAAGCTTAGTAGCTAAGAGCCCTTGCTCCTCTTGCAGGAACTCAAATCTCATTCCCAGCACCATATCAGGCAGCTACCTGGGATTCCATTTCCAAGGGGATCTGACACCTTTGCCCTCTGCATTCACTTACACTCATATGCACACATGCATATGTGTTTGCACACACTCATACTTAAAATGAATGGAATGAAGAGATGGTTCAGCAATTAACAGCACTTGCTATTCTTGCAGAGAACAGAAGTTCAATTCTCAGCTCATAAACGCTTGTAATGCCCATTCCCAGGGATTGACCCAATGCCCTGTAGCCTCTGGGTGCACACATGAGCATGTATGTGGTGCACATAAATTTACACAGGCACACACACACATATACACAGATTTTTAAATCTGTTTTTTAAAAGGTGTCACTTTAGTATCTGTGTTTCCTCCCTAGATAGAAGCTATGGAGGGACAAAGGGAACATTTCTATAATGTTGGTTTTGGTCAAGTCAAAAGAATTTATATATATCAGATAACGAAAACAGTGCTCAAATCATCACCCACAGTACCTGCACTTGTGGCTAACTTCAAGTCATCTCAGAATCCCAGCTCTAACTACAAGCAATACATGCTGTGCAGTTAGATGACCTCATGGACAGACAGACACAAATGCCTTCTGGGATTTGTGAACCGAGAACCAAGCCTGCCCCAGGACCATCTTTGCTGGGGATGGTTGTACAGTGGGCATATTTTATCACTACTACAGAAATGTCAAGAGAAAAGAACTACAAAAATAAAAAACAAGATACCTTCCTTGATGAAAAATCCTAATCTCCACGAAAAGAACTGAATTTTAAGTAAGCTAATTAACTAAAGCTATATATTAAGAACGATGGCAGCTGAAAAGCAATGCCTGGAACAGGGAAACCTGTCAAAGACTCGATGGCAGCTGAGCCTGAAGAGAAGGTAGCAGGCAGGAAACCCACTAGACTGGTTCTAAGCTGCATGTGAGAAGGTTGCCATGAACCTGCTCACACAGACCCATGGCTGTGTAAAAGATGTGTTCACTCTAAGAGTATGTGTGTAGGGGTTGGAGGGGGCACGTGCCGTGCAGCACATATGTGGAAGTCCATGGACAACTATGGGGTTGGCTTTCGCCTTCAACCCTTCTGTGGGTTCCAGGGATCAAACTCAGGTCAAGTTTGCAGTGGTAAGAGCTTGTACACACTGAGCTACCTCACCCATCAAAGTACGTGTTCATTCTAAGAAAAAACGAAACACTAGACCAGAGGACTGACAGCATGACTTAGTGAGGAAAGGTAAAGGTGTTCCCAGTGTGAGACTAAGTCCTGAAATCCAGACTGCAACATTTCCCAAGGAAAATCACCCAAGGGTCTCAAAGTAATCAGGGCATTTTTTTTTTAAGTATGTTTGTTATTGTGTGTGTGTGTACATGATTTGTGTGTGCACATTGTGTATGTACACTCACAAATGCCTCATTATGCATGTGGACATCAGAGGATACCTGTAGAGTTGGTTCTCTCCTGCATTCGCTTGGGCTCCAAGGATCCAACTCAGGTTGTCAGGTTTACATGACAAGCACCCTTTCCTGCTCAGCCATCCTGCCTGTGCTCAGGACTTTTGTTTCTATGATTTTTGTTTTGTTTGGGGGAGTGGTTTGTTTTGTTTTTCATTTTGTTTTGTTTTTGTTTTTAAGACAGGATCTCTCTACATAGCCCTGGCTGTTCGTACTTACTATATACACTGATCTGGTCTCACAGAGATCCCCTGCCTCTGCTTCTCAAGTGCTGGAATTAAAGGGATGTGCTAGCCAGGGCATTCTTAAACATGCAACCCCAAAGGTTTTCTCTCAACAGATCTGCAGGGGACATGTAAGACACTTTACCCATGAGAAAAAAAGCTTCATAGGTTACTGTCTGATGTGATCAGAAGTGAACATCAAATCTCTCCCATAACAGAATAAATAAAACTGGCAGAAAACAAAGACAGCTCATGTGTAAAAGTTAAACCAAGGCAAAGGTTCAAGTAAGCTGGAGGCTCAGCTTATGGTCTAAGGGAATTAATTAAACTGCTGCAAATCCCTATCTAACATTAGGTCTTGCTGCCTGCCTTCACCAGGGGACTAGTGACTCCACTCCACCTTAATCTGAATGCTGGGGTCAAAAGAATAAAACATTCACATAACAGCTTTGTTTGTTTCATGTAAAAAAAAAAAAAAAGTTTCCATTAGAAAAATAAGAAGAAAATGCCAAGGTTGTAACTCAGAGGTAGTTTGCCTAGCATCCACAAGGTCTGGGCACAATCCCTAACACACAGAGAGGTGAGGCTGGACAATAAGGCAAAGTCTTAGAAAAGAGAGAGGAGGTTAGAAAGGAGGGGAGGGGAGGGGAACAAGAGAGTAGGAAGGAGAGGAGTAAGACAAAAATAAAGAATAGAGGAGGAGTAGTGGGGAGCTGGAAGAGAAGAAGTGAGAAAGAAGGAAGGAAGGACACCCATAGGAAAATAGATAGTTATCTTTGTTTAAAGGGCATGTGAATGCATAACTCATAAAAGAAGATACACCACTGACCACTGAGACATGAAAGTGCTCACCCTCCCCAGTATTCAAAGCACACATCTCTGAGGCTCTATTTTTAGTACAACCCATAATGAATACTAGCAATGGAAAAAGAAAGTAGGCATTGTCATGCAGCATTGGTGGGGGAAGAAATCCTTGGCACATTTTTTTGAAAAATGAATAGGTCAATGTCTCTGCCATCAAATTTTCCTCTGGCAAAGAAGGTAAACAAATAGTAATATGCAAACGAGATGAGGTGTTGCTATGGACATGGAAAACAACAGTAAGAAGACCAGAAAGTACAACAAGGAGGGCCTTGCTGTCTAAGAGAAACAAGAACCCTCATCTAAAGGGATGAAGGCTCAGGCCCTGAGACAGCTGAGGGAGAACAGGACAATGTCAATGAGAGTGGAGTGTGAGCCACCTGGAGCAGGCAGACCAGCTCCCAGACTGATGAGCACCTGGTCCCTCATTGCTTCACAGTACACAGGGTTCTGCCCTTGCCTGTAACCCCACTGGCCCAGCACTTAGAAATGACCTGACATTTTTCTTTCTCCTTCAGTGAAGTTCATTAAAGTTTATCCAAACTTACTATGTTCTACAACTGGAAGAAATGAGCAAACTTCCCATGCTAAAAGTAGATCCTTCAATAATCAAGGAATTCATCCGAAATCATTCGGATTCAATCAATCCGAAAGCATTTAGCAGCCAAGGGATTTGGAAACCGCTGGGCTCTTGTAATCACAATTCATTTTGAGCCACAAGAGAGTACCCACAGCTTCACTCCAGAGTTGGAAGAACTTTTGTTAAAACAGCAATAAAGGCTCCTTAATGGAAAACTTCTGGTCAAGACACTAGAAAGAAACTCTGGCCTGGCTAGAAACCTAACATTAAGATGGACAGAGTCAATCACTTGTCTAAGAGACTACCTCTCAGGAAGGCAGGATTGCCCTAACAAGGCAACTTCACCTTGAGCCACACACTCACACAAAGAGATAGGTGGACTACTCCTTTAATGATAATGAGGTGCAGTACTTTCCTTCCAGCTTCCTGCTCTAACAAAGCAGCCCCTACACACTGAGAAGGTTTAGCTAGGTCATCCATCTTTCTGAAAGGTGCAACTTCTCCTTTGCCTTTTGTTTTATTTTGTTTTCACTTTTTATTTGTTTATGTATTTGGCCTCTTGTGTTCAGTTTGGGTGCTGGCCAGATTTTGGGCTTCCTCACTTCCCCTTTAAAGCCCTCCTCCCCATTAGACACAGCTGCTTGTTTGCTGCATTAATTAAACACATAAGTGATTAACTGTGAGCCACCGACGATGGAGTGTCACATTAAGAAAAATAAAATAAAAACCCTTTCCTTGGAGTCATTTAACCAAGAGTGAGAACAGATTTGAATTCTCTACTCTGTGCCTTCTTGTGATTTCCTTCCAGTGTCTGTCTGCATGAGTCTGCCTAGTGCCTACCTAAAGGCTGTCTTGTGAATCCGACTCTGTGTCTGTGTCTGTATGTCTGTATGTCTGTTTGTCTGGGTGCATGTATGTGCACCGTGAGCACACATCACCCACAGAAACCAGAAGAGCATATCACATCACCTAGAACTGGAGTTATAGATGCTTAAGAGCTGTAGAGGGGATACCGGAAACTGAACCCAGGTTCTCTTTAAAATCAAGTGCTCTTAATCCTTGAGCTATCCCACCAGCTCCTAAGAAGCTACTGTTTTGATCTAATGGTATCCTTAGGGCTGCAAGGTATTGAACTCACTGCATCTCCTTACCCTCATAGGCTTACATACTTGAACATTTGGTTCTAATTGCCAATGCTATTCGGACAAGATTAGCAGATGTGACCTTGCTGAAGGAAGTTTGTCACGTTGAGACCTTAAGGCCTACTCCTAGTTCCTCTCTACTGTGTGCTCATGGTAAGGGATGTGAGCTCAGTGTTCTGCTAGAGCTGCCATGCTTACCTGCTATGCTGGACCCTTATGCCTCTGGAGCCACATGCCCAAATGAACATTCTTCTATAAGTTGTCCCATGATGTTTTATCACAGCAACAGAAAAATACTAGTACACCCAAAGGCACAAGAGAAAAGAAATAGGCACAAGAGAGATCTTCTCCTTTCTGTCAAAGGGATACCCACAATTCTTAGGTACTTCCTATCATACTAGACAGAAGAGATCTAACAACAATCAAATGCTTCATGGTCGCCTACAGACATTGCTTGTTATATCTGAGCTAAATAAGTGCTGCCACATAGCTGAGCCTCTCTGCTGCTCACCAGGGAGATATCAGTGTTGTGACTGTCAACTTGTAACTCCAGCAGACACCATGTTCCACTTCTGCATTAATCTTAGATCTTTGTAATTATAAAAGTTGATTTATTTTTTTCCAATTTTTATTATAGAATAGTCAGATGTCCAGAAAGCTTAAATAATGGAATGAACATCCAAAACCTACCACATAGTTCTAATTAAAAATTATTGTTTTAAATCTTATTTTTATTTTATTATTATCCCTTAGAAGCCTGTTCATGTTCTTTTTCTTTTAATTTAGTCACTTTACATCCCAATAGTAGCTCTCCCTCTCCTCCATTCCTCCTCGTTCCCCTTCTGTTTTGAAAAGGGAGAGTCCCCTTTTAGGTGACACTCCCCCTGCAATCCCACACTCCCCACCCACCCACCCCCAATCAACACTCCCCATCCCCCTACCCATGGCACATCAGTTCATTGCAGGACTTGGCACAATCTCTCCCACTGACATCAGTTGAGGTAGTCCATTTAGAGGAATGGGATCAACAGGCAGGCAAGTAATCAACAGATTTAGGCAGAGCCCCCACCTCCTGTTGTTGGAGACTAAGATGCTAATCTGCTACATATGTGCAGGAGGCATGGGTCCAGCCCATGCTCACTCTTTGTTTGGTGGTTGGTTCAGTATCTGGGAGCCCCCTGCCCCCAAGGATCCAGGTTAGTTGACTAAGTTGGTATTCCTATGGAGTCCCTGTCCAAAGTGTTTTATATTATCTGTGGCTATTGTGAAGGGGACTGCATCCCTAACTTCTTTCTCAGCCTATTTATTCCTGTGTAGAGGAGGTCTACTGATTTCTTTGAGTTAATCTTGCATCCAGCCACTTTGCTGAAGGTGTTTATCAGATGTAGGAGTTCTCTGGTAGAATTTTTGGGGTCACTTACATATACTATTATATCATCTGCGAAATAGCAATACTTTAGAGAGGTGAGGAGGACACAATATCTGTCTCAACACCAGGAGTAACTGGGACCAGCGGGACCTAGGCACACAGAAATTCCAACAGTCCAGTGGCACAGGTTCCTTCCAGTCTGTCTGGGCCAGTACCCTAAGCAGACCTCTGGCGCAAACTCCGCAGCCAGTCCCACAACACCCAAAGGAAGCTCCACTCCCAGGCACTCTAACACGCCCAGGATAACAGGATCACAGGATCACAGAATAACAGGTTCACAGAAAAAACTTGACTCTGTGGAGTTCTGACACAACCAGGATCACAGGAAGGACAGGCTCCATTCAGATATAGCCAGGACAGAAAGCACTAGAAATAACCAGATGGTAGAGGCAAGCAAAAGAACATAAGCAACAGAAATCAAGGTTACTTGGCATCATCAGAACCCAATTCTCCCACCACAGAAAGTCCTAGTCACACTTGTCTAGTACCTGTCAATAAAGAACATTATGAAAAAAGAAAAGAAAGTCCTAGTCACACCATTATACCGGAAAAGCAGGATTCAGATCTAAAATCACTTCTCATGATGATGATAGAGGACCTTAAGAAGGACATAAATAACTCCCTTGAAGAAATACAGGAGAACACAGGTAAACAGCTAGAAGCCCTTCAAGAGGAAACACAAAAATCCCTTCAAGAAATACAGGAAAACACAATCAAACAGGTGAAGAAAATGAACAAATCCATCCAGAATCTAAAAATGTAAATAGAAACAATAAAGAAATCACAAAGGGAGATAACCCTGGAGTTAGAAAACCTAGAAAAGAGATTAGGAGTTGTAGATGCAAGCATCATCAAAAGAATACAAGAGATAGAAGAGAGAATCTCAGGGGCAGAAGATACCATAGAAAACATTGGCATAACAGTCAAAGAAAATGCAAAAAGCAAAAAGCTCCTAAACCAAAACATCCAGGAAATCCAGGATGCAATGAGAAGACCAAACTTAAGGATAATAGGTATAGAAGAGTGTGAAGACTCCCAATGTAAAGGACCCGTAAATATCTTCAACAAAATTATAGAAGAAAACTTCCCTAACCGAAAGAAAGAGATGCCCATGAACATACAAGAAGCCTACAGAACTCCAAATAGACTGGACCAGAAAAGAAATTCCTCCCATCACATAATAATCAAAACACCAAATGCACTAAGCAAAGAATTTTAAAGTAAAAGGAAGGTAAAGTAAAGGGAAGGCAGTAAGGGGAAAAGGTCAAGTAATACATAAAGACAGACCTATCAGAATTACACCAGACTTCTCACCAGAGACTATGAAAGCTAGAAGATCCTGAGCAGATGTCATACAAACCCTACAAGAACACAAATGCCAGACCAGGCTACTATACCCAGCAAAACTATCAATTCGTAAAGATGGGAAACCAAGATATTCCATGACAAAACAAAATTTACACAGTATCTTTCCACAAATCCAGGCCTACAAAGGATAATAGATGGAAAACACCAACAAAAGGAGCAAAACTATACCCTAGAAGAAGTAAGAAAGTAATATTTTAACAAACCCACACAAACATAATTCCACCTTTAACAACAAAAATAACAGGAAATAGCAATTACTTTTCCTTAATATCTCTTATATGAAAATTAATATTACCAACATATCATAATTGATTGAAATTCAAAAATATGAGGAATTAGAAATTTGTTGGCTGCCGGGTGGTGGTGGCGCATACCTTTAATCCCAGCACTTGGGAGGCAGAGGCAGGCAGATTTCTGAGTTCGAGGCCAGCCTGGTCTACAGAGTGACTTCCAGGACAGCCGGGGCTATACAGAGAAACCCTGTCTCGAAAAAAGAAAGAAAGAAAGAAAGAAATTTGTTGGCTGTCATCCAGTAGTCTCTATAATTTGGTAATTGGAGAAATAGGTCCAATATTGTACAATCCATATACACTTTCTGCTTATTTATATATGACAGTATCTTGCTGTGTACCACATAATGGTCTTGAAATCAAGCTTCTCCTATCTCAGCCTCTCTATTAGTAGGATTTGTTTATTTGATATTTTTACACTATACTGTGGCTTTCAGAATAACTTACATATTTCAAAATTATTCATACAGCCAAAAGAAACGTAGACAATTAATTTGGGAAATGGCTTGTAAGAGAACAACAAAGAGTGAGACTGAATGCTTTGCTTGATGCTTGTAACTATTGTATCAAGTTTGAAGAAGAGGACTTTATAAGTTACTCTTTCTCCAAGATGAATGCTTTTCAAAATTACCACAGACAATGAACCAGATTCTTGCCCTCACCTAATGTCTGTGCCACCCTCCAAGCAGAATCATTGCTCATTGAGACAGTTGGTGAATGACTTCATGGATAGACCATCTTAATACACACACCATTTCTTTTTTTTTTTTTTTTAAAGATTTATTTATTTATTATATGTAAGTACATTGTAGCTGTCTTCAGACATTCCAGAAGAGGGCATCAGATTTTATTATGGATGGTTGTGAGCCATCATGTGGTTGCTGGGAATTGAACTCACGACCTTTGGAAGAGCAGTCGGTGCTCTTAACCACTGAGCCATCTCTCCAGCCATTTCTTAAATGAATGTAACCTGTTCTCTGTGGGCTGAGAATGAAGACAATCACTCAAGCCAAAAAGCTTTGACCATAGCAGGAAATCTGTATCCAAAAATCGTGCCTACAATTCATTCCTTGGTGCAGCAGAACTGTCAACTCTTAGCTTAGCTACTATGGAGGTAAAATCCTTTGGAGATGTGAGGGGCATTGAAGTACAGCTTTATTACAATGAACTCCAATGTCTAAATATTCTTATTTTGGGTTTGTACCACAATAAGAGCCAAGATTGTAAGTTCTACTAAAAACAAAACAAACAAACAAACAAAAAACTTTATCTATTTATGTTTATTTACAAAATAAGTGATATATTATTTTAAAATATCATACAGTTAATATGTTTGGAGTTATTTAAAATTTATATTGAGGAAAATATATGTATTTTCAATATTGCTGTAGACAGGCATCTACATAAGACTGTTCAATTAATTGTTGGTTTATATCAAGCAACTTTCATAATACTCATTTTTATTGTTACAATATTTTATAAATTTTAAAGAATATGATAAAATAAAAAAACCTGAAAGGTATGGCAGGTATGGGGGGGGTCTCTGGAAGGAGTTAGGGTACAAAAGGGAAAGAAAAAGTTTGTGTAATTCTGTTTACTTAAAATATGTTTTTAAGTATTAACAAATTCAGTTAAATTAAAATTATGTATCTTTTCTCATCATAATGCAATAAAACTTAAATCAATTTTAAAAAATAGCAATACTTTGACTTGTTTTCCAATTTATATCCCCTTGGTCTCCCTTAGTTGTCTTACTGCTCTAACTAGAACTTTAAGTACTATATTGAAGAGATAAGGAAAGACAGCTTTTTCCCTAATTTTAGTGAAATTGCTTTAATTTTCCCTCCATTTAATTTGATATTGGCTATTGACTTGCTGTATACTACCTTTATTGTGTTTAGGTATGCATCTTGTATCCCTGATCTCTCTAAGACCTTTAACATGAATAGGTGCTGGATTTTGTCAAAGATGTTTTTGGCATCTAATGAGATAACAATGTGGGTTTTTTCTTTGTTTATTTATATGGTTGATTACATTGATGGATTTTCTTTTTTTTAAAGTTTTATTACATTATAATGACAAAAGTTACATGATTTCAATTTATCTGAATTTGTTAACATTTAAAAACATATTTTAAGTAAATAGAATTAAATCACATTTTTGTTTTACTTTTTTACCCCAACTCCTCCCAGAGACCCCCTCTTTAATACCTACAATGTCTTGTTTGTCATATTCTTTAAAATTTATAAAATAATATAACAATAAAAATGGATATTATGGGCTGGTGAGATGGCTCAGTGGGGAAGACAACCAACTGCTCTTCGGAAGGTCATGAGTTCAAATCCCAGCAACCACATGGTGGCTCACAACCACCCGTAGTGAGATCTGATGCTCTCTTCTGGTGTGTCTGAAGACAGCTACAGTGTACTTACATATAATAAATAAAGGAAGAAAGAAAGAAAGAAAGAAAGAAAGAAAGAAAGAAAGAAAGAAGATAGCATTGACCAAACCACATTCCTCTAAAAAAAAATGGATATTATAAAAGTTGTTTGATATAAAACAACAATCAATTTAACAGTCTTATGTAGATGCTTGTCTACAGCAATATTGAAAATACGTATGTTTTTCTCAATATAAATTTTAAATAACTCCAAAAGTATTACCTGTATATATCAAACTAATACATCAATACTAATATTTCCTTAAATGAACATAAATATATAAAGTGTTTTTGATTATTTGTTTGTTTTATACTTAGTAGAACTTAAAATCTTGGCTCTTAATATGCTAACTTGATATAAGAGTTACAAACGTCAAGCAGAGCATTCAGTCTTACTCTTTGTTGTTCTCTTACAAACCCCCTCCCAATTTAAGGCTCTTGTTTTTCGCTTGTGTTAAAAGCATCTTGTTTTTCGCTTGTATTAAGAGGTATGTTTTGCTTTTTTGATTATGTCAAATAATATTTCTTTTTTTTTTTTTTTGCCTCTTTTAAAATGCTTCGCTTTTTGCTCATGTTTAAAGGTGTGTTGCCTTTCGCTTGTCTTGAAAAATCCATAATGAAATGGTGTGTCACTCCACTTAATAACACATTATCTTAACCCGACTTTATTCTGGGGAAGAGGCTCCATTTGTGTTGGAATACAATGTCTGCCTAATACATTAATTTGTGAAGTAGGTACAGACACAAAATCTTTTTATAAGCATATTTTTATTGCCAAGAATACTGGCTGAACATTTTTACTGGCCAGCAAAGCTTGCTTGGATAAAATGGCTTCCACATTTTTCTGGAAGTCGACAGGGGCTTCCCTCTACCCCTAGAGGCCAAGCCTTGTGCCTAGGCATTGCTAATTTGTGGCTTGTAGCCCGCGCAGTCGTCTCGCCAGCAAGAAGACACGCGGACACTAGGTTCCTTCTGCAGCAACGTTTATTGTCCTCATCCAGAGGGAAAAAAGGGTCGAGCCAATAATCCGCACTGCTATATACACCACAGTGCGGCCCATGATTGGCTGTTCGCTCATTACCCTATGTAACGCCCCAGAATGGGCCGTGACTTTTCACTCTA
>NW_022196915.1:40777597-40777948 GCF_008632895.1 Mastomys coucha
AAAAAAAAAAAAAGAAAGAAACAGAAAAAAGAAAGGGCTTGAGAGATAGCTCAGTGGTTAAGAGCACTGACTGCTCTTCCAGAGGTCCTGAGTTCATTCTGCAGCAACCACATGGTGGCTCACAACCATCTGTAATGGGATCCAATGCCCTCTTCTGGTGTGTCTGAAGACAGCTACAGTGTACTCACTTAAAAATAAATAAATAAATCTTAAAAAAAAAGAAGAAGAAAATACTAGTAGTGATGTATTATTTTGAAATATACAGCTAATATGTTTGGAGTTGTTTAAAATTTATATTGAGAGAAATGTATTTTCACTATTGCTGTAGAGGAGCATCTACATAAGACTGTT
>NW_022196915.1:40778223-40778768 GCF_008632895.1 Mastomys coucha
TTCTATTTAATTAAAATATGTCTTTAAATGTTAACAAATTCAGATAAATTGAAATCATGTAACTTTTCCCATCATAATGCAATAAAAGCTTTTTAAAAAGAGAATTAAAAAAAAGAAAGAAATGGTATAGGTATTAAGATGGTCTATCCATAAAGTCATTCACCAAGTGTTTCTATAAACAATGGTTCTGCTTGAAGGGTGGAACAGACATTAGGTGAGGGTAAGAATTTGGTTCTTTAGCTGTGCTTATTTGGAAAAGCATTCATCTCAGAGAAAGAGTAACTTATAAAGTCCTCTTCTTCAAACTTGATACAAGAGTTACAAAAGTCAAGCAAAGCATTCTGTCTCACACTTTGTTGTTCTCTTACAAGCATCCTCCCTAGTTAATCGTCTATGTTTCTTTTGGGTATATAAATATTTTTGAAGTATATAAGCTGTCCTGAAAACCATAGTATAGTGTAAAAACATGAAATAAATAGTACTACTAATAGAGAGGCTGAGATAGGAGAAGCAAGATTTCAAGACCCTTATGTTGTATACAGCAA
>NW_022196915.1:40780007-40780708 GCF_008632895.1 Mastomys coucha
GTGCTATTTTTGTCCTTCTTAAGGTCCTGTATCATCATCATGATAAATTATTTTAGATCTGAATCTTGTGTTTCCGGTGTGATGTGTGTCCAGGACTTGTTATGGTGGTGGGAGAATTGGGTTCTGATGATGGCAAGTGACCTTGGTTTGTGTTGTTTATTTTCTTAGGCTTGCCCCCTGGCATCTGGTTATCTCTAGTGCTACCTGCCCTTGCTAAATCTGACTGGAGCCTGTCCTTCCTGTGATCTTTTTTCTGTCAGAACTGCACAGAGTCAAGCTGTCTCTGTGATCCTGTAATTTTGGGATCCTGTGACACTGAGCTTGTTAGATCACCTAGGAGTGGGGCTTTCTCTATGTGTTGTGGGACTGGCTGCGGAGCTTGCACCCAAGGTCTGTCTCAATAAAGTCTTAAATAGGACAAAGATCTACTGAGACATGCAGCCTTGTGGACTGAAGAACCACTGGATTCTTTTACTTTCCATTGGGAGACAACCATTGTTGACCTGGACCATGACATGTCAGACACTCTAGCAACTCCCTTTCATATATATGTGTGTGTGCATGTGTGTATGTATATGTGTGTGTATATATATTTTTATATCTATTACATATGTTCTATATATTTTATACATTCTATATTGTGGGAAGCCCTGCTGTGCTCTCGGAGATTCTCAAACCGAAACTACAAGTTGACAGCTAGT
>NW_022196915.1:40782808-40789500 GCF_008632895.1 Mastomys coucha
ATGATGTCCCAACAAAATAATTTTATGTTTGGGGGTCACCATAACATGAGGAACTCTATTAAAGTGTCACATGTAGCTGGCATTGCTATTTTGTGGTTTCTTTCTTCCACACTACTCCAACCCTTTCAACCTAACATCAGATAGGAGAGGGGAAAAGGGATAGAGAGGAGAGGAAAGAGATCCCTGAATCTACTTTTTTCTGATAGGTCTGCCTTTATATGCTACTTGACCTTTTCCCCTTACTGCTTTTAAAAATCATTCTTTGTTTAGTGCATTGGTGCTTTGATTATTATGTGACAGGAGGAATTTCTTTTCTGGTCCAGTCTATTTGGATTTCTGTAGGCTTCTTTTATGTTCATGGGCATCTCTTTATCTCAGTTAGGGAAGTTTTCTTCTATAATTTTTTGGAAGATATGGTCTTATTGTGTCCTGGGTTCCTGGATGTTTGGGGTTAGGAGCTTTTTGCTTTTTCATTTTTTTTTTGAAGTTTTATTGCATTATAATGAGAAAAGTTACATGATTTCAATTTATCTGAATTTTTTAACATTTAAAAACCTATTTTATGTAAATAGAATTAAATTACATTCTTGTTTTCCTTTTGTACCCCAACTCCTCAAGGAGACCCTCCTTCCATACCTACAATATTTTTGGTCATATTCTTTAAAATTTATAAAATATTATAACAATAAAAATGAGTATTATAAAAGTTGTTTGATATAAACCAAAGTCAACTTAACATTCTTATGTAGATGATTGTCTACAGCAATACTGAAAATACATACATTTTTCTCAATATAAATTTTAAATAACTCCAAACGTATTAACTGTATATTTCAAAATAATACATCACTACTAATACTTTCTTAAATGAGCATAAATATATAAAGTGTTTTTGTTTGTTTTATATTTAGTACAGCTTAAAATCTTGGCTTTTACTGTGGTAACTCGATACAAGATTTACAAACGTCAAGCAAATCATTCAGTCTTACTCTTTGTTGTTCTCTTACAAACCCCCTCCAATTTAACTGTCTACATGTATTTTGGGTATATAAATACTTTTGAAATATGTAAGCTGTTCTGAAAATATAGTATAGTGTAAAAATATGAAATAATCAATACTACTAATAGAAAGGCTGAGATAGAAGAAGCAAGATCTTAATACCATTATGTTGTACACAGCAAGACCTTGTCACAAACAAACAACCTGAAAGGGTATATGGATTGTATATTATTGGACCTATTTGTCCAGTTACCAAATTAGAGACCATTGGATGACAGTCAATAAATTTTAATTCCCCATATTTTTTAATTTCAATCAATTAGGATATGTTGGTAATATTAATTTTCATATTAAGATATTCAGAAAAAGTGTCACTTCCTGTCGATTTTGTTGTAAGAAGTGGAATTAGGTTAGCGTGGATTTGTTGAAAGATTACTTTCTTGCTTCTTCTAGGGTGTAGTTTTGCTCCCTATGTTGATGTTTTCCATCTATTATCCTTTGTAGGGCTGGATTTGTGGCAAGATATTGTGTAAATTTTGTTTTGTCATGGAATATCTTGTTTTCTCCATCTATGGTAATTGAGAGTTTTGCTGGATATAGTAGCCTGGTCTGGCATTTGTGTTCTTGTAGGGTCTGTATGACATCTGCCCAGGGACTTCTAGCTTTCATAGTCTCTGGTGAGAAATCTGCTGTAATTCTGATAGGCCTGCCTTTATATGTTACTTGACCTTTTTACCTTACTGCTTTTAAAATTCTCTCTTTGCTTAGTGCATTTGGTGTTTTGATTATTATATGACAGGAGGAATTTCTTTTCTGGTCCAGTCTATTTGGAGTTCTGTAGGCTTCTTGTATGTTCATGGGCATCTCTTTCTTTAGGTTAGGGAAGTTTTCTTCTGTAATTTTGTTGAAGATATTTACTGGCCCATTACATTGGGAGTCTTCACTCTCTTCTATACCTATTATCCTTAGATTTGGTCTTCTCATTGCATCCTGGATTTCCTGGATGTTTGGTGTTAGGAACTTTTTGATTTATGTATTTTCTTTGTCTGTTGTGTCAATGTTTTCTTTGGTGTCTTCTACCCCTGAGATTCTCTCTTCTATCTCTTGTATTCTGTTGATGATGCTTGCATCTACAACTCCTGATTTCTTTCCTAGGATTTCTACCTCCAGGGTTTTCTCTCTTTCTGATTTCTTTATTTTTTCTATTTCCATTTTCGGATTCTGGATGGTTTTGCTCATTTCCTTTACCTGTTTGATTGTGTTTTCCTGTAGTTCTTTAAGGGATTTTTGTGTTTCCTCTTTAAGAGCTTCTATATCTTTACCTGTGTTCTCCTGTATTTCTTTGAGGGTGCTATTTATGTCTTTCTTAAGGTCCTGTATCATCATCATGATAAGTGATTTTATATCTGAATCTTGCGTTTCCAGTGTAATGGTGTGTCCGGGACTTGCAATGGTGAGAGTATTGCGTTCTGATGGTGCCAAGTAACCTTGGTTTGTGTTGCTTATATTCTTATGCTTGCCCCTGGCATCTGGTTAACTCTAGTGCTACCTGCCCTTGCTAAATCTGACTGGAGCCTGTCCTTCCTGTGATCCTGCTTGTGTCAGAACTCCTCAGAGTCAAGCTGTCTCTGTGATCCCGTGATTCTGGGTTTCTGTGATCCTGGGCTTGTAAGAGTACCTGGGAGTGCAGCTTCCTCTGGGTGTTTTGGGAATGAATGCAGAGTTTGAACCCAATGTCTCTGCTTAGGGCACCGACTGGCCCAGACTGACCGGAAGCAACCCGAGCCACTGGACTGACAAAGTTCCTGTTTGCCTGGGTCCTGCTGGTCCCAGTTACTCCCAGTGTTGGGACAGATGTTGTGTCCTCCTCGACTCTGATCCTGGGCATGTTGGAACAGCTGGGAGTGGAGCTTCCTCTGGGTGTTGTGGGACTGCCTGTGGAGCTTGTACCCAAGGTCTGCTCAGGGCACCAGCTCAGACAGATCCAAAGAAACCTGAGCCACTGAGTTGGTGGAGTTCCTGTGTGCCTGGTCTCTCTGGTCCCAGTTACTCCCAATGTTGAGACAGATGTTATGTCCTCCTTACCTCTGATCCTGGGCATGCTGCTTTTTGCATTTTCTTTGACTGTTATACCAATGTCTTCTATGGTGTCTTCTGCCCCTGAAATTCTCTCTTCTATCTCTTGTAGTCTGATGGTGGTGCTTACATCTATGACTCCTGATCTCTTTCCTAGGTTTTATAACTCTAGGGTTGTATCCCTTTGTGATTTCTTTATTGTTTTTATTTACATTTTTAGATCCTGGATGGATTTGTTCATTTCCTTCACCTGTTTGATTGTTTTTTCCTGTAGTTCTTTAAGGGATTTTTGTATTTTCTCTTGAAGGGGTTCTAGCTGTTTAGCTGTGTTCTCCTGTATTTCTTTCTTTTTTTGTGTGTAATTTTTATTAGATATTTTTTAAATTTACATGTCATATGATTTCTCCTTTCCCAGTATCCCCTCCAAAAAACAAACAAACAAAAACAAGAACAAACACCAGTTGGCTTCCCCCTCCCCATGCTCGCCACCCCACCCTCTCCCACTTATTGGCCCTGGCATTCCCCTACACTGGGGCACAGAACCTTCACCGGTCTAAGGGCCTCTCCTCCCATTGATGATCTACTTTGCGATTCTCTACCATACACATACTCTGCCAGAACAATCAGTCCCACCATGTATAGTCCTTGGTTGATGGTTGTGTCCCTGGGAGACCTGAGGGTACTAGTTAGTTCATATTGTTGTTTGTCCTAATGGACTGCAAACCTTTCAGCTCCTTTGGTCCTTTCTCTAACTCCTTCATTGGGGACCCTGTACTCAGTTCAATGGATGTCTCTGAGCCTCTACATCTGTATTAGTCTGTTACTGTCAGAGCCTCTCAGGAGATAGCTATTTTAGGCTGGCTTGTCCTTCCTTCAGTCTCTGCTCCAGAGTTAGTCTCTGCAACTACTTCCATGGGTATTTTGTTCCCCCTTTTAAGAAGGAATTAAATGTCCACATTTTGGTCTTCCTTCTTCTTGAGTTTCTTGTGGTTTGTTGGTTGATCTTCCTGCATTCCAAACTTCTGGGCTAATAACCATTTATCAGAGAGTGCATACCATGTGTGTTCTTTTGTGATTGGGTTACCTCACTCAAGATAATATTCTCCAGATCCATCCATTTCCCTAAGAATTTCATAAATCCACTGTTTTTAATAACTGAGTAGTACTCCATTGTGTAGATGTACCACAATTTCTGTATCCATTCCTCTGTTGAGGGACATCTGGGTTGTTTCCAGGTTCTGGCTATTATAAATAAGGCTGCTATGAACATGGTGGAACATGTGTCCTTATTACATGTTGGAGCATCTTCTGGGTATATGCCCAGGTGTGGTATAGCTGGGTCCTCCGGTAGAGCTATGTCCAATTTCCGGAGGAACTGCCAAACTGATTTCCAGAGTGGTTGTACCAGCTTGCAATCCCACCAGCAATGAAGGGGTGTTCCTCTTTCTCCACAACCTATCCAGCACCTGCTGTCACCTGAGTTTTTTATCCTAGCCATTCTAACTGGTGTGAGGTGGAATCTCAGAGTGGTTTGATTTGCATTTCCCTGACGACTAAAGATGTTAAACATTTCTTTAGGTGCTTCTCGGCCATTCGGTACTCATCAGTTGAGAATTCTTTGTTTAGCTCTGTACCCCATTTTTTAATAGGGTTATTTGGTTCTCTGGAGTCTAACTTCTTGAGTTCTTTGTGTACATTGGATATTAGCCCTCTATCAGATATAGGATTGGTAAAGATCTTTTCCCAGTTTGTTGGTTGCCATTATGTCCTATTGACAGTGTCTTTAGCCTTACAGAAGCTTTGCAACATTATGAGGTCCCGTTTGTCAATTCTTGTTCTTAGAGCATAAGCTATTGACGTCCTCTTCAGGAAAATTTCCCCTGTGCCTATTTGCTCAAGGTTCTTCCCCACTTTCGTTTCTATTAATTTCAGTGTATCTGGTTTGATGTGGAAGTCCCTGATCCACTTGGACTTGAGCTTTGTATAAGGAGATAGGAATTTTCCTGTATTTCTTTAAGGGACTTACTTATGTCCTTCTTAAAGTCCTCTGTCATCATCGTGAGAAATGATTTTAGATCTGAATCTTACTTTTCCAGTGTGCTGGTATGACTAAGACTTGCTATGGTGGGAGAATTGGGTTCTGAGGATTGCAAGTAACCTTGGTTTCTGTTGCTTATGTTCTTATGCTTGCCTCCCGCCATCTGGTTATCTCTAGTGCTACCTGCCCTGTTTAAATCTGACTAGGGCCTGTCCAACCTATGATCTTAGTTGTATCAGAGCTCTTCAAAGTCAAGCTGTCTCTGTGATCCTGCAATTCTGGGATCCTGTGATCCTCAGCCCTTAGAGCACCTGGGAGTAGAAATTCCTCTGGGTATTATGGGACTTGCTGCAGAGTTTTCACCCAAGCTCTGCTCAGGGCACTGGCCCAGACTGACCTGAAGGAACCCATTACCCTTGGAGTTCTTTTGTGCCTGGGTCATGCTGGTCACAGTTACTCCTGGTGTTGGGACAGATGGTTCTAAACCTTATATTCTTAGATGAGTTATATAGCTACAATGTCTATCAAAGAGTAACAATAAGTGTTATTAGCTGTGTATACACATTTTAGTCTCAGCCAGTTCCAGAGCTGTATCCATATACAGAGATAAAAACATAATCACATATATATCACCTATCTTGTTGATCTAGTTAGTCTCACTGAAACTGGCAACATATTCAATGCTATAAAATTTTATAAGCACTGACTGAGTTACAGTCCACAATTTTCCTTACATTTTAGCTTTCCTTTGAAGGGTTTTCAAACTTGGAAGTATTTTTCAATTTTCTTCCAATATTTCCTTTGACAGGTAGATTTTTTAGAATAATGCTTTCTGGCTTTCAATGTTTGAATTGTCTCTGATTTATTTAATTCTTCATTAATTAAGAGATGTATTTAAACATTTTGTTGTTGTTGATGATGTTGATGATGATGATGATTTCTGGTACTGAATATTGAGCCCAGATTTAATCTATTAAAAGATGTCATAGGGTACACGGCACTACTTATTTATTAAACATTAAACTTTTACTTCAAGTATTTAGTGTGTATGCATATGTGTGTTGCCATGTGTGTGCATATCTGTTCACATGGGGTAAGTGGTAACTGTCTTCCTCTAGCTCTACCCACCTTGTTTTTTCTTTCATTGACTCAGGTGCTCCCCGATTCATAGAATGGCTGGGCAAGGACCTGCCCACATCCATACATTCAACTCTTATCACTGGGTTCACACATCAGCAACCATTGTCCAGCTATTCTGTGGATGCTGATGATATAAATTTAGGCCCTCCAACGTGTGCAGCAAGCTCTTTGCCCACTAAGTTCTCTCCTCAGCCCAAGAAAATATATTTTTTTATCTTATTAGACAGTTTTTCTTTAATATTGAAAATCTGAGGAAAAAGAAGCTCTTACAATACAGTTCAGTCCATGTTTACTTTACCATTTTGTCAATTCTCCCGGACATAATACTTCTGAGGTCTGCCAAGGACTGTATTACTTGGGCATGCTCTACTCTTTTTTGGAAAGAAGCAGCAAAGAAGGTCCAAGTTCATTCTCAACTTTTTTTTTTTTTTTTTTTTT
>NW_022196915.1:40789654-40790761 GCF_008632895.1 Mastomys coucha
TACTAAATTTAATGGAAAAATCTTAAATTAATGTCTCCTTTATATTATATTCCTGAATTTTTGTACACATTCTCAACTTTTATGAAAGGGGAAATGTAAGCCGCCTTTCCGTCCAGCGGAAATAAGGAGGCAAACATGAGCCCTTCTCCAAGCAGGTTTTATTCAGAAACCTTTATTTTTACTTCTTCTTAATAATCTCTCTAATCTCAATAATCTCTATAATCTCTCTCTCAGCATCCCGAGTAGCTGGGACTACAGACGTGCACAACCACCGCACGGCTCATAATAATCCTCTCACTAGTAGAATCTAGTAGTCTCCAGCCTTCGCAGGTTAAATACTTTTCCTGGTCCCAATCAGCATCAGCTATGTGGCAAAGCATAATAGTCTGCGGGAAATTCATACCAGCTTGCCTCACAAATTGGAGGCACTCAGCTTCTCCAGCTAATGGCTTGATTATCAATGCTCTCTGCTTTGGCCAGAGACCAGGTGTTCAATATAGGGTGGCAGCTCCGGCTCCCCACAGGGAGATTATAAAAGTCATATACAGGGTAGGGTCTGAAATATCCAGACTTAACACACAATATATTGGTATATTGGATTTTGTGTCCTGTCTGAATGAGATGGACTGGAGGCTTATCATACATGGCAGAAACTACATACAGTACGTTAGAGCGTGTTACACAAAACTTTCTTCCAGGAGAAAATCCCTGCCTACCACTGCAAGTTTCATTAGCAGAGACTCGGGCAAGTTTACAATGAGGTTTTTTTCTTCATGTCTGGCTTAACTTTTGGAGCTTGCTTACATGTTCCCTAAATACCAGTTTCACCTGCTTGTTCCTCAGAGTGTAGATGAAGGGGTTGAGTGTGGGTGTCACTACAGTGTTCAGTAATGCCACCACCTTGTTATGATCTTCCCCCTGTCCATTCTTGCCAGACCGGACATACATGAAGATACAACTACCATAGAAGAGAGAGACCACAATAATATGAGAAGAGCAAGTTGAGAAGGCTTTCTTCCTCTCTTTGGCTGAAGGAATGCGCAGGATGGTATAGAGAATGTGGCCATAGCAGGTGGCAGTCACAGACAGAGTTCCCAGGAGGCTAAA
>NW_022196915.1:40793043-40794352 GCF_008632895.1 Mastomys coucha
GACAAGAAAACATGCATTTTTATCATTTACTGCTTTTGTATAATATCCTCACTAATCAAAATAAATAATGTAATGGCCATTCAGAGTTATTCATGGATTCAATCTCAATTGTTCACTTTGTTTTTACCTTAAGGTCTGTTGTATGTTCTACAGATCATGATCAGGCAGCTCTTGTCTCGCTACACTTCGTGTACCATCAAACCTTCAGTTTTTCCAGCAATCCACCTCCCTTGCAACACTCCTTCCCTCGGTCCTCCCAAAGTGAGTTGTCTCTGAACAACTGGGATTACCAACTCCTTAGGAGGCTGCTAGGGCACCTAACCCCAAGTGTCATTGCTGGGACCTTTGCCTGAGAAAATTAAATATACATCTATAGATCCTATAGTAGAGTGACAGACATCAGTGGATGACTCTGTGACTGGCTCTTACATGATCTTCTAGTCCCTTTGTGACCACAGGAGACTCTGGTGTACAATGATCACAGTAGACCCTTTGTCTCCATGGACTGAAAAGAGGCCTGAGGTATTAGACACTCTCTTTGGTCTCTATGGGAATTCAAGATGTGCAAAGATGCATAGCTCAGATTTGACTCATATGAGATTCTCTGTTTTGCTGGCTGGAGATTCCTTCCCTTGAGATTCATTATCATCAGTGATAACAGGGACCTAGGAAGGTCCCTTTCCTCTTACTTCGTTCAACTCTCAAACTAGAAGTTTACTTTGTTCTGGAAGAAACCCAGAAACTTCCAATAAAGTTTTAATTAGGACGAAGATCTACTGAGACATGCAGCCTTGTGGACTGAAGAACCACTGGATTCTTGTACTTTCCATTGGGAGACAACCACATTGTTGAACTGGACCATGACATGTCAGATACTCTAGCAACTCCCTTTCATATATATATGTGTGTGCATGTGTGTATGTATATGTGTGTGTATATATATTTTTTATATCTATTACATATGTTCTATATATTTTATACATTCTATATGTTCAATTCCTCTAGAGCATCAGTTCTCAATCTGTGTGTCATGACCCCTTTGGGTCCCTTTCACAGAGGCCACATATCAGATATCCTGCATGTCAGATATTTATATTACAATTAATAACATTAGCAAAATGACAGTTATGATGTCCCAACAAAATAATTTTATGTTTGGGGGTCACCATAACATGAGGAACTCTATTAAAGTGTCTCATGTAGCTGGCATTGCTACTTTGTGGTTTCTTTCTTCTGCACTCCTCCAACCCTTTCAACCTAACATCAGATAGGAGAGGGGAAAAGGGATAGAGAGGAGAGGAAAGAGATC
>NW_022196915.1:40795947-40797222 GCF_008632895.1 Mastomys coucha
TACTTAAGAGATATATTTAAACATTTTGTTCTTGTTGATGATGATGTTGATGATGATGATGATTTCTGGTACTGATTATTGAGCCCAGATTTAATCTATTAAAAGATGTGATAGGGCACACAGCACTATTTATTTGTTAAACATTAAATTTTTACTTCATGTATTTAGTGTGTATGCATATGTGTGTTGCCATGTTTGTACATATCTGTTCACATGGGGTAAGTGGTAACTGTCTTCCTCTAGCTCTACCCACATTGTTTTTTTCTTTCATTGACTCAGGTGCTCCCCGATTCATAGAATGGCTGAGCAAGGACCTGCCCACATCCATATATTCAAGTCTTATCACTGGGTTCACACATCAGCAACCATTGTCCAGCTTTTCTGTGGAAGTTGAGAACATAAATTTAGGCCCTCCAGCTTGTAGAGCAAGCACTTTGCCCACTAAGCTCTCTCCTCAGCAAAGGAGAATACATATTTTTGTCTTATTAAACAGTTTTTCTTTAATATTGGGAATCTGAGGAAAAAGAAGCTCTTACAATACTGTCCAGTCCATGTTTACTTTTACCATTTTGTCAATTTTCCCATACATGATACTTCTGAGGTCTGTCAATGACTATATTCTTTGGGCATACTTTTATCAAATTTACAAAGAACCAGCAAAGAAGGACCAAGTTTATTCTCAGCTTTTATGAAAGGGGAGATTATAAAACTCATATACAGGGTAGGGTCTGAAATATCCAGACTGAACACACATAGTGCTGGTATATTGGAATTTGTGTCCTGTCTGAATGACATGGAACAGAGGCTTAAGATACATGCCAGAAACTATGGTACATTAGAGCGTATCACACAAAACTTTCTTCCAGAAGAAAATCCCTGCCTACCACTGCAAGTTTCATTAGCAGAGACTCGGGCAAGTTTACAATGAGGTTTTTTTCTTCATGTCTGGCTTAACTTTTGGAGCTTGCTTACATGTTCCCTAAATACCAGTTTCACCTGCTTGTTCCTCAGAGTGTAGATGAAGGGGTTGAGTGTGGGTGTCACTACAGTGTTCAGTAATGCCACCACCTTGTCATGATCTTCCCCCTGTCCATTCTTGCCAGACCGGACGTACATGGAGATACAACTGCCATAGAAGAGAGACACCACAATAATATGAGAAGAGCAAGTTGAGAAGGCTTTCTTCCTCTCTTTGGCTGAAGGAATTCGCAGGATGGTATAGAGAATGTGGCCATAGCAGGTGGCAGTCACAGACAGAGTTCCCAGGAGGCTAAA
>NW_022196915.1:40797233-40800271 GCF_008632895.1 Mastomys coucha
GAGTTTACTCTTGTCTCCTCTAGACAAAAAGGAATCCGAACAGCGTCCATCAGTGCACAGCAGGGGGTACACCCAGAAGAGCAGACGGGTCAGCATGAAGCATTCCGTGGCTCTGATCTCCCTTTCGCTTTCGATTCTAGAGAGGCGAATGCTCATCTGGATGATACCTCACTTCCTTATAGCGAGCTGCTTCTCTCTCCAAGTCTTCCTCTTCAAAGGGGCTCAATTCCTCAGAGCTATCAGGCTCGAAGAGCTTCTGTCTCGAAGCTCCATCTCTTTCTCTACTTTTCTCTCCTAGGGTGTCCTTTCCCTTATCTCTCGCTTCCGCAGGTCGAGCGGAAGGGCCTGTACTCTTGGGTATATCCTTTTTTCTCTTCTTTCTCTCCCTTTTCTCCTGGCTAGCCTCCATTCTCTCATCTTTTCTCTCCCTTTTATTCTGGCTAGCTTCTACTCTCCCCTCTGTTTCTGACATGCTATCTTGTAACTCCTCAAGTGCCCCAGACACCACAGAGCGGGGCATTTCTCATCCTCCAGGCAAGAATGTATAACAAGTGCCATTAGCACGATTACCATGGCTTTGGCAGCGCTCTCTAACCCTGAGAAAGGGTCAAAGGAATTAAAATCAAGCAGCATGCCTCTCAGAGCCTACCCTGTTCTGCAGTTCTGAAGCCTACCAGCTGTTGTAAGGCTTTCCTGGCATCCCGGGTTTTCAGCACCAGCTGTAGCCCACGCAGTCGTCTTGCCAGCAAGAAGACACGCGGACACTAGGTTCCTTCTGCAGCAACGTTTATCGCCTCCTCTGTAGGGATAAAAGGGTCGAGCCAATAATCCACACTGCTTATATACACCACAGTGCGGTGTGTCTGCCCATGATTGGCTGTTCGCTCATTACCCTACGTAACGCCCCAGAATGGGCCGTGACTTTTCACTCTATGCACATGTGCAAACAGTTCTCTACACACATGCGCAAACAGTTGTTTACTAGGAGTTGACAGCAGAAGTAGGCACCATCTTGCCATGGCGAATGTCTCTCCAGCTTCACCGCTCCCCACAGTGGCTGAATTGCCTGAGACATCTTCAAGTCAATGCTATTTTTAAACTTTTGAATTTTGACTTCAAGCAAGCTCATGCCAGGAGCTAAAGCCTGGATACTTCTGCAGTATTTGCATCCCAAAGGCTAGTACATCCTGAGGTTACTAGCCTAACCTTACTAATTTACATTTGAATTGAGCCCTGTTCTCTAGGTTCCCTAAGTCAGAACTGGTAATTTACAACTGAGGTCATGAGGCTACACCAATCTCCAGCACAATGGCGGCTCTACAAGAACTTCAGAAAAGGCTGTTTTCAGAGAAACTGTGGCAACTTATGGACCTTGCAGGCGATTAAAGGCATGTCTTGGCATTGGATGCGTGGAAAGAAGGTGCATTTTAGAAACCTGTGGTCCACGAGTTAGGGCTATGGCAGATGTCCACCTAAGAAAGAGGCACGCATTCAGTGACTGTGTTTTTTGAAAAAACATGAAAAGAGCCCGGTTTGTAGTATCAAACTAGTTGCACGTGACCTCAAAGATGGGTAACGATATCTGCCAGAGATAACAAATACTCAGGTTATATTGGTCTACGCACCGTAAAATGCCCGTGCAAAACTGTGCCATTTATTTATGCCTTAGTCCTCCTTTTTTCTAAAAGAAAAAGGAGGAGATGTTGCCTCCCACGCCCAGTTCAGCCTCAGGCCTTTGGCGGCTTCCACCCGAGGCAGTCACCTAGGGAATTAAGCCGAAAGACCTTCTACAGACTATCAGCTTATCTCTGAAAGAAGTTCCCCTAGAAGTTCAGCTGAGATACAACTACCCCCCCCCCCCCCCCCCCCCGTGACAACACCTATTGCTCGAGGACATCTGAGCCATTGGTGACTCCCTCCTGACTCTTCCCTGACTTCTCAATATTTATGTTATGCAAATATTGTATTTCTGGAGCTTTCAGTTCTTACCTGCCTATATAAGCTCAAACCACCCCCAAGTAAGCGAGCCTTGATTGGAAACTCTCATCTTGGCTTTGTGTCCTTTTGTTCTCGAACTCTGTGTTTCAGGTCTCCTTTCTTCCTCCGGTCTAGGCAGAACCCGGTCCATGAAACTGCAGGACAGTTTCATAATGTGATTCTGGGATCCTGTGACTCTGGGCTTGTTATAGCACCTGGGAGTGAGCTTCCTCTGGATATTTTGGGAATGACTGCAGAGTTTGCACCCAATATCTCTGCTCAGGGCACCTACCGACCCAGACAGACTGGAAGCAACCCAAGCCACTGGACTGGCAGAGTTCCTGTGTGCCTGGGTCCTGCTGGTCCCAGTTACTCCCAGTGTTGGGACAGATGTTGTGTCCTCCTCACCTCTGATCCTGGGCATGTTAGAACACCTGGTAGTGGAGCTTCCTCTGGGTGTTATGGGACTGGCTGTGGAGATTGTGCCCAAAGTCTGCCCAGGACACCAGCTCAGACACACCAGAAGAAACCTGAGCCACTGGGCTGGTGGAGTTCCTGTGTGCCTGTTCCCTCTGGTCCCAGTTGCTCCCAGTGTTGGGACAAATGCTATGTTCTCTTCATGTCTGATCCATGGCATGTTGCTTTTTCTATTTACTTTGACTGTTATACCAATGTTTTCTATGGTGTCTTCTGCCCCTGAGATTCTCTCTTATATCTCTTGTACTCTGTTGGTGATACTTGCATTTGTGATTCCTGATCCCTTTCCTAGGTTTTCTAACTCTAGGGTTGTCTCCCTTTGTGGTTTCTTTATTGTTTCTATTTACATTTTTATATCCTGGACAGATTTGTTAATTTCCTTCACCTGCTTGATCGTGTTTTCCTGTAGTTCTGTAAGGGATTTTTGTGTTTCCTCTTGAAAGGCTTCTAACTATTTACCTGCGTTCACCTGTATTTCTTTAAGGGAGTTATTTATGTCCTTCTTAAAGTCCTCTTTCATCACCATGAGAAGTGATTTTAGATCTGAATCTTACTTTTCTGGTGTGATGGTGTGACTAGGACTT
>NW_022196915.1:40801100-40805845 GCF_008632895.1 Mastomys coucha
TACTTAAGAGAT
Organism: Mastomys coucha; assembly: GCF_008632895.1. Lineage (NCBI taxonomy): Eukaryota > Metazoa > Chordata > Mammalia > Rodentia > Muridae > Mastomys > Mastomys coucha. The sequence goes on from NW_022196915.1 coordinate 40,801,113, forward strand.
ATATTTAAACATTTTGTTCTTGTTGATGATGATGTTGATGATGATGATGATTTCTGATACTGGATATTGAGCCCAGATTTAATCTATTAAAAGCTGTTATAGGGCACACGGCACTACTTATTTATTAAACATTAAGTTTTTACTTCAAGTATTTAGTGTGTATGCATATGTGTGTTGCCATGTGTATACATATCTATTCACATGGGGTAAGTGGTAACTGTCTTCCTCTAGCTCTACCCACCTTGTTTTTTCTTTCATTGACTCAGGTGCTCCCCAATTCATAGAATGGCTGGGCAAGGACCTGCCCGCATCCATACATTCAACTCTTATCACTGGGTTCACATATCAGCAGCCATTGTCCACCTATTCTGTGGATGCTGATGATATAAATTTAGGCCCTCCAACGTGTGCAGCAAGCTCTTTGCCCACTAAGCTCTCTCCTCAGCCCAAGAGAATATATTTTTGTCTTATTAGACAGTTTTTCTTTTATAGGATGAAAATATTAGGAATCTGAGGAAAAAGAAGCTCTTACAATACTGTTCGGTCCATGTTTACTTTTACCATTTTGTCAAATCTCCCGTGCATAATACTTCTAAGGTCTGTCAATGACTATATTCTTTGGACATACTTTTATCAAATTTACAAAGAACCAGCAAAGAAGGACCAAGTTTATTCTCAGCTTTTATGAAAGGGGAGATTATATAACTCATATACAGGGTAGGGTCTGAAATATCCAGACTTAACACACATAGTGCTGGTATATTGGAATTTGTGCCCTGTCTGAAAGAGATGGAACAGAGGCTTAAGATACATGTCAGAAACCATGGTACATTCGAGCTCATCACACAAAACTTTCTTCCAGAAGAAAATCACTGCCTACCACTGCAAGTTTCATTAGCAGAGACTCGGGCAAGTTTACAATGAGGCTTTTTTCTTCATGTCTAGCTTAACTTTTGGAGCTTGCTTACATGTTCCCTAAATATCTGTTTCACCTTCTTGTTCCTCAGAGTGTAGATGAAGGGGTTGAGTGTGGGTGTCACTACAGTGTTGAGTAATGCCACCACCTTGTCATGATCTTCCCCCTGTCCATTCTTGCCAGACCGGACATACATGGAGATACAACTGCCATAGAAGAGAGACACCACAATAATATGAGAAGAGCAAGTTGAGAAGGCTTTCTTCCTCTCTTTTGCTGAAGGAATGTGTAGGATGGTATAGAGAATGTGGCCATAGCAGGTGGCAGTCACAGCTAGAGTTCCCAGGAGTATAAAATTGGCAATAACAAAACACAGGAATTCAAGCACGCTTGTATCTGCACATATGAGTTCCATAAGTGGAAAGCTGTCACAGAAGAAATGGTTAATGGTGTTGGGGCCACAGAACGGCTGCAGAAATATAATAGAACAGGGAACCACGATGAGAAGCAATCCTGACATCCATGAGCAAAACACTAGCTGGACGCAGACTCTTTTGTTCATGATGGTGGCATAACGCAAAGGGTTACAAATGGCCACATACCTGTCAAAGGACATCACTGCCAGTAGAAAGAACTCAGTGGTGCCAAGGAAGAAATAGAAGAACATTTGGAGGAAACACCCTAGAAGGGAGATGGTCTTATGGCCTGTGATGATGTTGGCTAGCATCTTGGGGAAGATGACAGAGGTGAACCAGATCTCCAGCACAGCAAAGTTGCGGAGGAAGTAGTACATGGGGGTGTAAAGGCGCCTGTCCACAAGGGTGATGAAGATGATGAGGAAGTTTCCCAGCAGAATGAGGAAGTAGGTCAGGAGGAAGCCCAGGAAGATGAGCACCTGCAGCTCACAGGCATCTGACAGCCCCAGCAAAATGAACTCAGTAACAGAGGTGCTGTTCTCCATGGCTCCTCCCACTTCTGCTGTGGATGTTTATGGACCCTGCTGAGCATCCATGCATGTGAGTTCTGAGGACAACACAAGGCTGGAAATACAGGGGAATGAGTGTTACACTTTTAGCTGCAGGAGTCCTTAGAGGTTCAGCTCCCTGACTTCTCATTCCTCAGGCTGGTGAGGGAGATGCCTTACTGAATCAACAGCAGACCATAAACTCTGATGTTGATTTACAAAATCTGGGAAATTTTTCTACTGCCCCCCAAAAAATGTTTAGATTTTTGTCAGTAAACTATTCTTTTCTGCTTGGAAATGTATTCATTGTTTTAGATTAGATGATACCTTTCTTCTATTCATTTAAATGTTGTAAAAGTTCTACTAAACTCACTGAAATATTTTTCCTTTGCAAATCCTGTGTCCTGCAAATGAAAGACTTCCATCTCCATCGTTGATGAAAAGCTTTCAAAGCTTGCTATGAAAGGCATTTTAATTGAAACGATTGTGAATGTGTCTGAATTCCAGTTACCACTGCTTAAAAATCTCATTTCATCTATATGAAAACAGAGCAAAGCAAAGCAGACCAAACAATCCCTATGAAAACTTCTTGTAAGATTTAAACAAATAATTCACGGACAATATGAGGGCCTGGGCTAGACATGGAGTAAGCAGCTACATAATGTCATCTATTTTAATTTCTTCCTTTGTGACCAAAATTACTAGGTTAATCATGTAAGAATATTATAACAAAAATAATATATTCAGGGGAATATATTTTTCAAGTGTATCAAAATTATAAAATCATCTGAGGGCTGTTGAGATGGCTCATGTGTGTGAGCTTGCTGCATGAGCCTCAGAACAATAATTTTATCCCTAAAATCCATGTAGAGGAAGAAAGACAGAACCAAGTCCACAAATGGTTCCCCTGACTGCCACACTTACACTATACACACAATAATAATAATGATAATAACAATAATAAAAATAAATAATACAAAATATTAACAGTTCATTACAGAAAGTTTAGGAATGTAGAGTGCGAGAAATAAAAAGACTCCTTTGGCCAGGCAGTGGTGGCGCACGCCTTTAATCCCAATACTTAGGAGGCAGAAGCAGGTGGATTTCTGAGTTTAAAGCCAGCCTGGTCTACAGAGTGAGTTCCAGGACATCCAGGACTACACAGACAAACCTTGACTGAAAAAAAAACAAAAAACAAAAACAAAAACAAAAAAACTTCGTTTGTAGCCCCACAAAGATAACATTTATGATGATTTCTTAATTTAAAGATCTATTTTTGTATCTTTACTTCTGTGTATATGTCTGGGTGAGTGCAGGTTTGTGCATGTGAGTGCAGATGTCCTCAGAAGCCAGCATTGTTGGAACCCCTGGAGCTGAAATTGCCCAAATGGGGGCTGGGAATTAAAGTCAGGTCCTCTGCCAGATCAGTATGAGCTCCTAACCTCTTAGGCATCTCTTCATTCCCGGTCTGTGAAGATTTCGATGCAGGGCTGAGTGGGTAGCTCAGCGGCACACTCCTTGTCTAGTGTGTGTGAGGCTGGTTTCAAGCACCACAGTCTGTTTGCTATTTCTCTGTTGGATTTTTCCATCATTATTCACATCTATGTATTGGCTTATATAACTCTGCTCACAGAATATACATGCATTCCCTTTTATATATTAATAAAATAAAATCTCATTATTTTAAACTTTTTGTAATTATTTGGCTACTATTTTTGAAGACTTCAGGTACATGAAATTAATATGTAGACAAGAAAGCATGCATTTTTATCATGTTTAGTGCTTTTGTATAATATCCTCACTAATCAAAATTAATAATGTAATGGCCATTCAGAGTTATTCATGGATTCAATTTCAATTGTTCAGTTTATGTTTTTACCTTAAGGTCTGTTGTATGTTCTACAGATCATGATCAGGCAACTCTTGTCTCGTTACACTTCGTGTACCATCAAACCTTCAGTTTTTCCAGCAAACCACCTCCTTTGTAACACTCCTTCCCTCGGTCCTCCCAAAGTGAGTTGTCTCTGAACAACTGGGATTACCAACTCCTTAGGAGGCTGCTAGGGCACCTAACCCCAAGTGTCATTGCTGGGACCTTTGCCTGAGAAAATTAAATATACATCTATAGATCCTGTAGTACAGTGACAGACATCAGTGGATGACTCTGTGACTGGCTCTTAGATGCTGTACATGATCTTCTAGTCCCATTGTGACCACAGGAGACTCTGGGGTACAGTGATCACAGTAGACTCTTTGTTTCCATGGACTGGGAAGAGGCCTGAGGTATTAGACACTCTCTTTAGTCTCTATGGGAATTCAAGATGCACATCAGATTTGACTCATATGAGATTCTCTGTTTTGCTGGCTGGAGCTATCCTTCCCTTGAGATTCATTACCATTAGTGATAACAAGGACCTAGGAAGGTCCCTTTCCTCTTATTTCATTCAACACTCAAACTAAAAGTTTACTTTGTTCTGGGAAGAAGCCCTGAAACTTTTAATATAGTTTTTTTTTAAACTTTTATTGCATTATGATGAGAAAAGTTACATGATTTCAATTTATCTGAATTTGTTAACATTTAAAAACATATTTTAAGTAAATAGAATTAAATCACATTCTTGTTTCCCTTTTATACCCCCACTCCTCAAAGAGACCCCCCTTCAATACCCACAATATGTTTTTTATTATATTACATAAAATTTACAAAATATTATAACAATAAAAATAAGTATTATAAACATTGTTTGATATAAAATACCAATCAATTTAACAGACTTATGTAGAAGCTCATCTAGAGCAATAGTGAAAATACATTTTTCTCAATATAAATTTTAAATAACTCCAAACATATTA
>NW_022196915.1:40807087-40807296 GCF_008632895.1 Mastomys coucha
TCCCACTTTCTGGCCCTGGCATTCCCCTACACTGGGGCACAGAACCTTCACAGGGCCAAGATCCTCTCTTCCTATTGCTGATCGGATTTGCAATCCTCTATACACATACTGTCTGAACAATCAGACCCCTCCATGTGCAGACCTTGGTTGGTGGTTGAGAACCTGGGAGCTCTGAGGGTACTACTTAGTTCATATTGTTGTTCATCCTA
>NW_022196915.1:40807307-40810332 GCF_008632895.1 Mastomys coucha
ACTCTGCTCACAGATTATGCATTCATCCCCTTTTATATATTAATAAAATAAAATCTCATTATTTTAAATTTTTGTAATTATTTGGCTACTATTTTTGAAGACTTCAGGTACATGAAATTGATATGTAGACAAGAAAACATGCATTTTTATCATTTACTGCTTTTGTATAATATCCTCACTAATCAAAATAAATAAAGTAATGGCCATTCAGAGTTATTCATGGATTCAATCTCAATTGTTCACTTTATGTTTTTACCTTAAGGTCTGTTGTATGTTCTACAGATCATGATCAGGCAACTCTCGTCTCGTTACACTTCGTGTACCATCAAACCTTCAGTTTTTCCAGCAATCCACCTCCCTTGCAACACTCCTTCCCTCGGTCCTCCCAAAGTGAGTTGTCTCTGAACAACTGGGATTACCAACTCCTTAGGAGGCTGCTAGGGCACCTAACCCCAAGTGTCATTGCTGGGATCCTTGCCTGAGAAAATTAAATATACATCTATAAGTCCTGTAGTAGAGTGACAGACATCAGTGGATGACTCTGTGACTGGCTCTTATATGATCTTCTAGTCCCTTTGTGCCCACAGAAGACTCTGATGTACAATATCACAGTAGACCTTTTGTCTCTGTGGACTAGTAAGAGGCCTGAGGTATTAGACACTCTCTTTGGTCTCTATGGGAATTCAAGATGTGCAAAGATGCATAGCTCAGATTTGACTCATATGAGATTCTCTGTTTTGCTGGCTGGAGCTATCCTTCCCTTGAGATTCATTACCATCTGCGATAACAGGGACCTAGAAAAGTCCCTTTCCTCTTATTTCGTTCAACTCTCAAACTAAAAGTTTACTTTGTTCTGGGAAGAAACCCAGAAACTTCCAATAAAGTTTTAATTAGGACAAAGATCTACTGAGACATGCAGCCTTGTGAACTGAAGAACCACTGGATTCTTGTACTTTCCATTGGGAGATAACCACATTGTTCAGACACTCTAGCAACTCCCTTTCATATATGTGTGTGTGTGTGTGTGTGTGTGTGTGTGTGTGTGTGTGTGTGTGTGTGTGTGTGTGCATGTGTGTATGTATATGTGAGTGTATACATACAAAGGTATACATTCTATATGTTCAATTCCTCTAGAGCATCAGTTCTCAATCTGTGTGTCATGACCCCTTTGGGTCCCTTTCACAGAGGCCACATATCAGATATCCTGCATATCAGATATTTATATTACAGTTAATAACATTAGCAAAATGATAGTTATGATGTCTCAACAAAATAATTTTATGTTTGGGGGTCACCATAACATGAGGAACTCTATTAAAGTGTCTCATGTAGCTGGCATTGCTACTTTGTGGTTTCTTTCTTCTACACTCCTCCAACCCTTTCAACCTAACATCAGGTAGGAGAGGGGAAAAGGGATAGAGAGGAGAGGAAAGAGACCTGGATCTCCTTTTTTTCCTCTTCTTGCTTCTTCTTTGAGCATTACTACTAACAAACTGCCACCAAACCCCTGTTCCAGTCTGCACAGGTCTGTCTATCAGAGTCCAATAGGCAGGGAATCCTTTGTGGGAGCAAAAGGTCTCGTAGGGCTCGGGCATGACCATTAGAACCAAAAAATGTTGCAGCTCTCTAAGGGAAAGCCAGAGCAAGGGGAGGTGGCAGTTATTGGCAGGCATGAACCGGAGCCACTGAGCAGGAAGTGTTGGCTCCAGTCAAGTATATGCAGCAGCTGGTTGGGTAGAATCAAGGTCCAGCAGAAGAGAGCTTTAGGAGAGAAAACTGTTCCCTGAAGTCAGCTCAATAAAACAGGCACCCTCAGACAAGCTTTGATGAAATAACTCATACACTTTATTTCTTGTGGACACGGACCTTATAAATATTTGGGGGGGGGGCATCTAGAGATAGACCTCCCCATTGGCTCAGTCTAAGAAGTTAGGGACTCCTACTTTCATGGGGAAGGACTTTTGGTGTTGTCCCGATGTGGCAATCCTAGCGGGGTATCTCAGTTACATGTTCCAGGACAGGAATCTGATAGGGAGCTTGTTCAAACTCCTGCCATTCTCAGTTATGAGTTTTTATCAGGGTTCAGAACTTTTCTGCAATCTTACTAGTTCTTCTCTCTGATGGCCTGGCCCACTGCCCCACACCCCTAAACAGCCAACCAACAGCAAAACCCACCTTTCGAGTCCCTAGCATTTATATGTCCTCTGAAAAGTTCTCAAAATTGCAAATGCCACACAATTGCAGAAACTGTCTGCAGCTGGCAAAATCATTCGTCAGCTAGAGCACGAGGCAAATCATAGCCAGCTTCTGTGGACAGTCTGAAGCAGCCCCATAGCCCACACCTGGGATTAAAATGAAAAAAAATTCATATTTCTGTGTTTCTTAAAGAAACCAAAATTCTAAAATTGTCACTACAGTCACAGCATTAGGAAGGTTAACAACCTCTGCCCTAGTGAGCCCTAACTAATATGATTACCAACCAATATCCCTTATGAACTTAGATACAAGGTTCTCAATAAAGTACTTGCAAAATGAATCCAAGAGCACATTAAGAAATATTATCCACCATGATCAAGTTGGCTTCATCCCTGAGATTCAGGAATGTTTCAACATATGTAGTCACCACATAAACAGAATGAAAGACAAAAAGCATGCAAATATCTAATTAGGTACAGAAAAGACCTTTGACAAAATCTAACATTCCTTCATGATAAAAGCCCAGGAGAGATTATGAATACAAGAGACATACATCAACATACTAAGAGCAATTCACAGCAAGCCCACAGACAATATCAATCTAAGTAGAGATAAGCTCAAATCATTTCCACTAAAATCAGACACAAGATAAGGATGTGTGCTCTCCATACTGAGTCCTTATAGTACTTGAAATTTTAAATAAAGCAATAAGCAAATTCAAGGAGATCAAGGGGATAAAAATAGGAAAATAAGAAATCAAAGTATTGAAGTCCTAGCCAGAGCAATTAGGCAACAAAAGGAGATCAAAGGGATACGAATTGGAAAGGAA
>NW_022196915.1:40812592-40818877 GCF_008632895.1 Mastomys coucha
AAATTAAAAAAAAATAAAAAAAAATTAAAAAAAAAAGAAAGAAATCAAAGTATTTTTCTCTTCAAATAATATGGTTGTCTATGCTAGAGTTTCTATTGCTGTGATGAAATACCATAATCAAAATCAAGGTGGGAAGGAAAGGATTTATTTGGCTTCTATTTCCACATCACAGTCTATCACTGAAGGAAGATAGAACAGGAACTCAAACGTTGTAGGAACCTGGAGAAAGAGCTGATGCAGAGACCATGAAAGAGTGCTGCTTCCTAGCTTGCTCCTTCATGGTTTGTTCAGCCTGCTTTATTATAGAGCCCAGGACCACCAGCCCAGGGATTGCCCCACCTACGAGGGGCCGGACCATCACTCATCAATCACTAGTTAAGAAAATGCCCTACAAGCCAGCTGAGAGTTCCACCTTCGGGGGGGGGAGGGAAGATAGATAAACAAAAATGCTACATATTTAATTGTCAAGTAAGTGCAAATCAAAATATTTTTGAGTTATCAATACACGTATTTAATCCTGATGATATCAGGAAAATGAAGAATAACAAGTATTGAGAAGGTGCTGGGGAAGAAGAAATCTTGGATTCTGTGGATTGCAGTCTAAATTAGTTCAGTAACATAGCAAAAAACAAAACAACAACAAAGCCCAGATATTTCTCAAGACTAAAACTACAATTATCTTGTACATAAACCTCATTATTGGTTGTATAGCTACAGAAATCCATATGATTTTGTGTCCTAGTTTGGCTACTATTGCTGTATATACTGACCAAAAGCAATTTTGGAGAGGAAAGAGTTTATTTCATCTTATATCTTACAGTACATTATGAATGGTAGTCAGGACAGGAAATCAAACATGAACTTGGAGGCAGGCACTAAAGAAGTCATGAAGAAATAGAATTACTATCTTGTGCAGACTGATTTCTTATTCCAGCAGATCAGGGATGGCACTTGCAATTGTAAATCATCAGCCAAGAAAATACTCAATGATCTTTTGCCTACTAGACAATCTGATGGAGACATTTTCTCAACTGAAGTTTCCTTTTTCAGTTTGACTCCTGTTAGACTATATTTGATAAAAAACAAAGAACAAAAGAATGAAAGAAAGGAATGAGGGAGGGAGGAGGAGAGGAAGAGGGGAAAGAGAGAGAGAGAGAGAGAGAGAGAGAGAGAGAGAGAGAGAGAGAGAGAGAGAGAGAGAGAGAGAGAGAGAGAGAGAGAGAGAGATTTTCTCAAAGAATCAGCTCCTGGTTTTGTTGATTCTTTGTACAGGTCTTTTCATGTCTACTCGGTTGATTTCAGCCCTGAGTGTGATTATTTCCTGCCTGCTGTCTGCTCCTCTTGGGTGTATTTGCTTCTTTTTGTCCTAGAGCTTCCAGGTATGCTGTTAAGCTGCTGGTATATGCTCTCTCCAGTTTCTTTTTGGAGGCACTGAAAGCTCCATCTTATCGAAACATTTTCTTAATTGAGGTTCCCACCTCTCAGAAGACTTTAGCCTGTGTCAAGTTGACATAAAATTATCCAGCGCAATGATTTTATACATAAAAGCCCTTTAAAACTCCACCCAGAAATTTACAGCTGATAAACATATCTACTAAAACAGCAGAATAAAAAAAATCAGCACACAAAAGTCAATAGCCTTCTTATATACAAACAACAAATAAGCTGAGAAAGAAACCATGGAAAATATACCTTTAGCAACAGCCTAAAAACAATGTACCTTGGGATAACTCTAACCAAACAAGTAAACACCTCTATACTAAAAACTTATGACACTGAAGAAAGAAAGTGAAGAAAAGGTCCAAAGATGGAAAGATCTATCCATCTATCCACACTCCTGAATCAGTAGGACTGATATAGTTAAAAATAGCCATCCTATCAAAAGCAGTCTATATGGATTCAATGCAATCCCCATCCATATTTCAACAAAATTCTTCACAGAAATTAAAAAATAAGTTTTAATCTCATATTCTTGTGGTGTATTCATTGGAGGAGACTATACAGACATGTATAGTCTTTGACTTTAAGCCAAAAGAAATTCTTTATTAGCTGGCCAGCAACTACACTGGTTATTTGTGAAACCATTGCAGCTTCTTGGGGTGAGCTTTTAAGCACAAAAACCATATCCTGGGTTGGCATACTTCCATTAACAAAAACAGTTATCCAGAAGAGAAATTATGGAAGCCAAAAATCAAAGTTAGTACATTGTAGTGGCTATTCTTGGTTGTCAACTTGACTATATCTGAAATGAACTACAATCCAGAATTAGAAGGCTCACCTGGCCCTAATCTGGAGGCTGAGAGATACAAGTTTCCGACCTGAATCTTGGCATGGAGATCTTGAGGTATAGTGGCTATGAATCCCAGAGGATTAAGATAGAAAGATCTATGAGTTCAAGATCATCTGGGATTAAAGGTGTGGTGGCATAGTGACTATGAATCTTAGAAGATTAAGACTGGAAGATCTACGAGTTCAAGCAGGGTCACCTGGGGTTAAAGGTGTGGTAACACACACCTTTAACCTGGGCCACACCTTTTGCTGGAGACCTATATAAGGAAGAAGGAAAGCTTGCTCTTTTTCATCTGCTTGCCTTGTGGAACTGAGCAACTGCTGGATCCTGGGACTTCCATTCACAGCTGCTGCCGACCATTGTTGGGGGTTGATTGTTGGGAGTTGGACTACATACTGTAAGTCATCAATAAATTCCTTTACTACATAGAGACCACCATAACTTCTGTGACTCTAAAGAACCCTGACTAATACATACATGTAGAGACTTTCCCAAAACATGGATTTTGATGGATTGGGTCTTTGATTTGATCTTAGCAGGTGGTGCTGAGTCTTATGGTCTGAGTGGGACTTTCATCATTGAGTCAGTTATGCTAAGGTCTAAGTGGCTACTAAGGTCTGGGGGCCTGTTACAATGTAGAAATTCAAGAAAATGGACCCTAGCCTGGTGCTATGAAGCCTTGGCAGACAGAGCATGCCTCAGATGACCCCTTCTCTGTGCCACACACTGTTGGAGTGTGTGAAGGGGCCAGTCCTGCATATCCAAAGCTGTAAGAGCTCCATGATACAAGGCTGAAGTGGAAAGTTCTGGGTTTTTTTTGGAAAGCCAGTTATGTCAAATGATGTTTTGCTGGAGCACATAGGTGAAAGGATATTTTGCTAAAACAGACACATGAAAGAATGTTTTCCCAAAGCAGACACAGGTGAAAGGGATGTTTTACTAAGGCAAACACATGAAAGAATGTTTTCCTGAAGCAGGCACAGGTGAAAGGATGTTTTGCTATAGCAAACACATGAAAATGCACATGTTGTTTAGAAAGAATATAAATATGACCCTACAGACAGTGGGAGACGAAGCATTGGTTCACATTGGTCTGCCTCACTAGCCTTTGCTAATGACGTGCATGTATTGGTTCGCCTTACATTGCTTTACTGAACTTCGCTGGTGGTGACTTGATAGAGAAATTCGCCAAAGAACTTCTCATGAAATTACTGTAGCTTCGTGTTGTTTCCTCAGACTGGAGCCAACTGCTGGGCCTTGCAGTTTCTTCTGGATTGATCTGCTCTTGCTGATTTGTGAGTGGTGACTGCTGAGTGGACTGGACTGCAGCTTCTGATTTGTGTTTTGTGTTTGCTAGTGGAATGGACTGAGATCAGTGAAGATTGGAATCACCCCAAAGAACAATTTCTAAACAGGTCCACTTCCCCGGGATCCTAAAAACCTTTCTTTTCTGCTACCTCTGGTGGGTGCTGGGCTAGAAGGGAAGTTGAACGCTTATTATAGTAGGTGTGAAAAAACATAAAACAACACAGAGCAACAACAGGATGTCCAAGAGGAGTCCCAGTGAGGATCCAGTAAAGCAGAAGCCCGAGGCCTCAGAATAGATCAATGACTAACTGCAATGAACATTTGCAAGTGAGGATGTGTGGACAGAGAGATACACTGTGAGCCACACTGTGACATACTACAGCTTCCACAGTGAAATGTTTTCTATGCTTTGTTGGACTTTTTGTTTGTTTGTTTTTGTTTTTTGGGTTTTTTTTTTTTTTTGGTTTGTGCATTTTTTATTTTAGGGAGGAACTTGCAAGGGTGGAGGGTAGGTATGAGGGGATAGGGAAATGAATGGGGTGCATAATGTGAAATTCACAAAGATCAATAGAAATTTTTTTTAAAAAATAAATTAAAATAGGGTAAAGATCTAAACAGAGTCCTCAAAAAGTAAAACGTGAAAGGATGTGAACACTTAAAGAAATGTTCAACATCCTTAGTCTTCAGGGAAATATAAATTAATGGTATTTGAGATTTCATTTTGCCCAGTCAGAATGGTCCATACAAATATAACAAATAACAGGTCATGCTGGCAAGGATGTGGGAAAAGGGAACACTTACTCATTGCAGGTATGACTGCATGCTTGCAAAGCCACCATAGAAACCAGTATAGTGATTCCTCTGGAAAAGAACTAGAAGCACCTCAGGATCTAGCTATACCAATCTTGGACATACAATGCTTGTTCATCCATGTTCATTGCTGCTCTATGCTGGAAACAGCCTAGATGTTCATTGACTGGTGGAAAGACAATGAAAAAAATGTAGTACATTTATAAAAGAGAATGTTATTCACCTGTTTTAAAAATATAAAATGTATAGTTAAATGGATGGAGCTAGGAAAAAAGTCATCCTGAGTGAGTCAAGCCAGACCCCAAAAGACAAATGTTGTATGCTTTTCTCTGTATGTGGATGTTAGCTTGTAAGCCTTCAATAGCCATGCTACAATCTGTATAACTGCAGAGGTTAGCTAGGTACTTAGTAAAGAACTGAGGGGGAGGAGAGGATCCCCCAAAGAAGGGTGTGGTGTTTTGAAAAGGAATAGTCACCATAGGCTCAAATATTTGGATTCTTGGTCATTAGGGAGTGGCACTACTTGAGAGAGATTAGGAGGTGTGGCCTTGTTAGAGTAGATGTAGTCTTGTTGGAGGAAGTATGTCTCTGAGAGTGGGCTTTGGGGTCTCAGAAGCTCAAGCCAGGCTCTGTAGCTCTCTCCTTCTGCTGCATACAGATCTGAATGTAGAACTCTCAACCTCAACTTTTCCAGCACCATTACGTCTGCCTGCTTGCCACCATGCTTCCTGCTATGATGACAATGAACTAAATCTCTGAAACTGTAAGCAAACTCCAATGAAGTGCTTTCCTTTATAAGAGTTGCGTGGTCATTGTGTCTCTTTGCAGCAACAGAGCACTAAGAAGTTGTTAGGGTACAAGAGTGTGGAATATTGTGGTGGCAGGCCTGACCGTGCTGCTTGTTGGTGAAAATTGGACTTAGTAATGTGAATTAAGAAAGGAAGCAGAGCATAATGGGCCTTACTAGTAGAAGTATGGACGATAGTGGTGCTGAGAGCAATGTAGATTATGATGGCCTGATATGAACTTTGAACTTGTAAATATTTTTGAGACTGTGATAGGCTATGGGGACTTTTTAAGTTAGATTAAATACATTTTGCATTATATTATAGATACAAGCCTATGGGGGTCAGGGAGTAGAGTATGTTGAGTAGAGAGAATGTCTTGTGTATATATGGATGCATCACCTGGCAATAAGAAACTTAAAGCCTATAAAATGAGTAGAATGAAAGGTGAGACATCTAGTAGACAGAGGGATTCTGGGATAGAGCCAAGAAAGAGAGGATCCCCCCAACCCCACTGCCGAGATATGAAGGAGGATAGATGTGTTGAGATCTAGCAGAGGTAACCAGCCATGTGGCAAAATTTAGAATAGATTAACAGAACTATTATTAGAGGATCTGGAACCGACAGCAACAACAGAAAAGGTAGTTCCAGGTGAGAAAGATCCAGTAGGTTATCAGGAATTAGAATGACAGCACATAAATATACAACATACTGAATTAAAAATACAGATTCTGCTTAATGATGATACCTTAGAACGATGTCATACTATAGGTTGTGTGTTTCATTTTGTAGAGTTTGGAGAACTGAGATATGTGCACATGGTGATGCATGTACTATTGATGCATGTTTGGAACTCAAACAGGCTTTTGCCTTGAATTCTGCAGATTGGGAGATGGCACATCTATTAGAGGTGATGATACATGTAAGTATATGTATATGTATAGAGATAAATATATCCAAACTTCAGAAGGCAGAAAATGTGTTGCATTGTGGAAGAAAAAAAAAGCTCTTGTTTCAACAGAAAAAGAGAAACTATGAGTTCCTTCCAAACTGATAAAAATCATATATAACTGGGGAAGAGCCCCTGAGGA
>NW_022196915.1:40818887-40821020 GCF_008632895.1 Mastomys coucha
AGAAGAAGAAGAAGAAGAAGAAGAAGAAGAAGAAGAAGAGCAAGTCAGTATTGCTAGTTTCTGCATGGGAAGAGCTCTGAAACTGGCTGAGACATGGAAATGTCTCCAGCCAAAAGTTCAGCTAAGCTTAGTCAATAAATCTTGTTGGCTACAGAAATCTCAAAACTTATCATGGCATCCTTTCATATGGCATGGATGGAGTCATATATTGCAGTTTGGTTATATAATCTTTTACCTGCTTAAACCATGAGCAAATAACCATCTTTGGCTGATCTGTGCATACTGCATATTTCACATTTTATTGCATAAATGTATATTACTTGTAAGAGTTTCTATGTTTGCAGAGAAAAAAGGATCACACACCAAAGAAGACAAGACAAGTATCCCAGGTGATCCAGCCTTTAATTGCCTCAACTGTTTCATCAAAACATGCTTCCAGGACAGCTTCAGAGAAAATAGCTGACCCCAATTGGTCCAGCATCTAGACTGTTCCAGCCCTGAACTTTCTCAGCACACAAAGAATGGGCAAATGCCATAGCTAGCTTTCTTAAAAGTAACCATTATCCCAATTTTATAGGGTGTACTCAAAAAGAAAGCAACACCCCAAATCATCAGGAAGCAATTTTAAAAGAACAACACCCCAATTCCTAAGAGGTGGGGTGGACAACTTCTGGTCATTTGGTGGATGATGAATGTTTGTTGTCATTTTAGGAGAGTTGGTTACAAATTGTTAATAATTTTGGTCAGGGAGGAAACAAAGCAGATTCAGGGATTTCTTTTTCTCTTTCTTTTTCTTTTCTCTATACTTCTTTCTCTCCTATCTAGTGTTAGAGGGAAGCTAGGGGCATGTGAAAAGAAAAAGGAGGAATAAAGGCATAACAGGAATAATGGGTAGGTTATATTTTGTTACATTGATACAGATCTTTGTATATTGATACAGATTAGGATTATATATTTCTACAACTTGCTAAGGTATTGTACCTATAGAACTCATTTTAAAATGCAATATTAAGTTCTAGACATTTTGAAAGCTGCTATTATAAACCACTTAAAATTATTAGAAATGCAAGTTTATAGTCAATCAAATGTATGCTCTTGTAGGTGCTAGTTTAGTTATTTACAAAAATAGACTTTATTTAGTCTTCTCTAGATATTTTCAAGATTAATCAGTTAGTAATTAGCTAGAAACAAACAATTCAGATATATTATAGATAGGTGGCTTCAAAAACCTCAGAGATCCATAGAAAATGGCATTTAAAGATGTTTTATTAGTTTAAGCCTTTTATGAGATAGTACTACTTCTAGCAGCACCCTTATTCTACTTCAAAGAATAGGATAAGCATTGAAAAATCTCCTTATGGCATTTGCAAGCTGCCTCTGAACAAGAAAATGCCCTTCTTTGACTGCAGACAGAATGTTGTCCAAAATGAACAAACGGGATGTAGGGAAGTCAAATGCTAAGCTTTACCAATACAAGGCAAGTCCTTCAATATTCCAGCTTCACAAAATAGAATGTCAGATACTGCACAAGAAAGCCAAAAATGGAAGCTCTATGACTTAGAGAAATTTAGGGGGACTGTCCAGGCAGCCAGCTCCTCTGTCATTTCTATAGTTTTGGAAGCTGCTTGACCGTACTTCCTTCTTACTCAGATACTATTATTCCTTCTCAAGTCTCTGATGGGGTTGAAGACCAGATAGTTATAATCTCCTGTATAAGCTTACGTTGTTTAGGATTGAAGAAATTGTAAGTCTGAGAAGATGTTTTATGTTAGTAATGCATGTTATAATAGAAATTTACTTAGATAAAAAACTCCAAACTCCAGGATCAGAGGTAAGCAGGAACCAACATCTGTCCCAACACTGGGAGTAACTGGGACCAGCGAGACCAGGCACACAGAAACTCCACCAGCCCGGTGATTTGGGTTCCTTCCGGTCTGTCTGGGCTGGGGTCCAGAGCAGACCTTGGGCACAAGTTCCACAGCCAGTCCCACAACACCAAGAGGAAGCTCCACTCCCAGGCACTCTGACACACCCAGGATCAGAGGTGAGCAGGAACCAACATCTTTCCCAACACTGGGAGTAACTGGGTCCAGCGGGACCAGGCACACAGGAACTCCACCAGCCCAGTGACTC
>NW_022196915.1:40824289-40833839 GCF_008632895.1 Mastomys coucha
TTTTTAAATGTTAACAAATTCAGATAAATTGAAATCATGTAAGTTTTCTCATCATAATGCAATAAAAGGTTTTTTTTAAAAAAAAACCTCCAAACTCACCAAAATAGCATAGATAACCTTCTCCAAGTTTGCCAAATGCATACGGACTAGATGTTATGAATGTAAATCTTACCTGATAGTTTTCATAATTGTTATTATTGTTTATAGTTTACCATTATAAGAAAGAGCCTTTCATTGGACTAAAAGAATTGTAGAAAGAATCTCTTGTGTGCTCTATGGATACATTACCTGTTCAAAAGCAAACAAATAAACAACTATGGCCTTTAGGAAAGGGTAGAATGAAAGATGAGACTTCCTGTAGGCAGAAAAGATTCTGGAATAGAGCCAAGTGCAAGATGATTTGCCGCAGGAGATGAAGGTGGATAGACACATTGAGAAGATGATTTGCCGCAGGAGATGAAGGTGGATAGACACATTGAGAGCAGAGGTAACCAGTCTTGTGGCAAATTTTAGAATAGAATAATGGGATTATGAATAATGGGATTATGAGATCATCAGGGAACATTCCTAGCTATATGGCCTAGGTGTTTGTAAATATATTTGAGTCTCAGAGTCATTATTTCCAGGAGCTTAGAGCCAGGAGAAAAACACACATAGAAAACTCCATACAATAGTGGTGATTTGAATTAAGTATGGCTCCCACAGTCTCATTTGTCTGAATGCTTGGCCCATAGTGACTGGCACTATTAAAAGGTGTGGCATTGTTGGAATAGGTGTGCCCTTGTTGGAGGAAGTATGTCATTGTGGGAGCAGGCTTTGGGGTCTCCTATGCTTCTCACCTCTTTGGCAGACTCCTGCCAATTAACAGAGTGATGTCAGCTGATAGCCTCACATGGAGTTTTGCTAAGACAGGCTCATGTAGTAAGGAAAGACTTGTGGAGGACATGTGATGTTTGGAGGGATTATAAATAGGACTCAACAGACAGTAACAAGGGGCTTGCATAGCTAGCTTTCCAACACTTCATTGGTCTCTCATCTTTGTCTTTGCTGATCTTCACTTCGTTGAGAGAAGCACAGCAGAAAACTTCTCCTGGCATCCCTGCTTGTCCTGGTCATCCTGCTGATTCATGATGGTTTGGCTGAGGTTTGGCTGTTTCTGCTGGGTCAGTTTGCTATCTTGACATTACTGAACTGGACTGCTGACAATGTAGATTGGACTCACCTCCAAAGAACAATTTCTAAACAGGTCCACTTTCCCCATATACTAATAACTCTTCTTTCCACTACCTCTGATGGGTAGGGGGATAGAAAGGAGATTAAAGCATTTAAGAACCCTTATTAAAAGTAGGTTTTGAAAAAAAATCTAAGCCAACAATTTTCACTGCGTATCCCTGGCTAGTTTGAAACTCACTGTGTAGACTAGTCTAGCCTTGAACTCGCAGAGATCTGCCTGCCTCTGACTCCTGAGCTCTAGGATTAAATGTAACACTATCCCCATCTGAGACCTCAGTTGGCAGCCTGGCCAATGCAAGGCTTTCTTAGAGGCACTGTTGAAATGACAAAAAAGAACACTAGTTCTGTGTCCTCATTCAGGGTCTGACTTGGCAAAGTCCAGTCTGAGGCTGAAGCCAGGGCCTTAAAGAAGTCAAGGTTGCACTCCCTGGGAACTTGACTCTTCCCCTTGGGCAGTGGTTATCAGTCCTAAGGCAGCTGTGTCTGAATTATCCTGTGTTCTCCTTGCCAACATTTCTTAATTATTTTCCTGCTGACTCTGTCTCAATCTTCTCCTGCCAATAGAAGTAATGTATGAAAGGCTATACTTCTTAATAAAGGTGTTTGACATAAGACATAGCTTGTGCAAGACTTCCTGACCCTAACTTTTCTAGTCCTCCCTCTCAGGAACCTGCCAATGAAGAAAGACCTAAATCTAGGTCAGGTCTCTTTTTGTTGGTGGTGGTGATTGTGGTTGGTTTTTGTTTGTTTGTTTGCTTGCTTGCTTGCTTGCTTTGTTAGTGGTGATGGCGATGGTGGTTTTTTGTTTTGTTTTGTTTCATTTGGTTTTGATTTTTGGGTTTGGGTTTGGGGGAGTTCTTGTTTTTTTGTTTTGTTTTGTGGTTGTTTTGTTTTGTTTTTGTAGGTGCTTAGGACTGTATATGATCCTCTTAAGTCTCCCTTCATAGTATTCCAGATTTTGGTAAGTTGTATTTTCATTTTTATTCATTTCATCCTTAATTCCTTCAGTGATCCATTCCATAGTGTGCTATTTAGTCTTAATGAGTCTATGTACTTTCTGTAGTTTTCACCATTGTTGATATGTAGCTTTATTTGATTGTGGTCAAATAGAATACAAAAATGTTATTTTGATTTATTTCATATTCCTGTATCTGTTGAGATTTGCCTTGTATCATAATGAGTGTTTGATTCTGGAGAATGATCTTTGAGCCAATGAGAAGAGTACGTACTCCATAGTGTTTGGAAGGAATGTTTTGTATATTTCTATTATGTTCCTTTGATTTGTTATTTAACTCTAATGTTTTTCTATTGGCTTTTTGTCTGGATGGCCTGTATTTTGCTAAGAAGGGGATATTGAAATCTCCCACTATTACTCCGTTGAGATTAATCTGTGACTTTACATCTAGTAGTATTTGTATCCTGAAACTGAGTGCATCTGTGTTTGGAGAATATGTTTAGAATTGTAGTATCCTCGTGATGACTTGTTCCCTTAATGAATGTAAAGTGATGTTGTTTCTTCTAAGTAGTATTAGTTTGAAGCCTACTTTGTCTGATAATTGAATAGCCATGCCTGCTTGTTTCATAGTCCCATCTACTTGTAGTATCTTTTCCCAGCCTTGAGTTGGTTTCTGTTTGATAGTGAGGTGTGTTTCTTGGAGGCAGCAAGAGGAGTATTCCTATTTTCTAATTCAATCTGCTAGTCTGTATCTTTTTATTGGTAAATTGAGACCATTGATATTCAACATTATTGTACTGGATGGTTTTGTCTGTCAACTTGACACAAACTGGAGTTATCACAGAAAAAGGAGCTTCCCTTGAGGAAATGCTTCCATGTGATCCAGCTGTAAGGCATTTTCTCAATTAGTGATCAAGGGTGGGAGGACCCATTGTGGGTGATACCATCCCTGGGCTGGTAGTCTTGGGTTCTTTAAGAAAGCAAGCTGAGCAAACCAGGGGAACCAATCCAGTAAGCAGCATCCCTCCATGGCCTCTGTATCAGCTCCTGCCTCCAAGTTTCTGCCCTGTGTGAGTTTCTGTTCTGACTTCCTTTGGTGGTGAACAGCAATGTGGAAATGTAAGCTGAATAAACCTTGTCCTCCCCAACTTGCTTCTCAGTCATGATGTTTTTTACAGGAATACAAACCCTAACTAAGACCATTATTATTGAAATATGTCTATTTAATGTGTCTATTATGAAATATGTCTATTAGTTCCTGTAATTTTGTTAATTTGTGGTGTTTTTTTAAATCTCTTTTGATTTGTTCTCCCCTCTGACTTCTTGAATGTACATATTTTTCATCAGTCAAAAACAATTTCTTTGCTATACTCTGTAGAGCTAATCTAGTGACCATCCATTCCTTTAATCTATTTTTATCACAGAATGTTGTGGATAGTCCTGGTGCTGTTTATATTTTGATGCTAAATCTACTTTCAGGGGTGGGGGCAGGTCTGCAGACAAGGAGTGAATCACCTACACAGGTGACTTCTTGTGAACTTTCTCCCCACCTTAACTTGTAAAATAAAGGCTCAAGCCAGTGATTGGGCAGTGGAAGGGAAGGTGGAGCTAAAAAGTTTGGGGGAGAAGGAGAGGGAAGAGAGGACTAGGGGGGAGAGGGGAAGGAATGAAGATGGAGCAAGAGGAAGATGCATCCAGATTCCATTGTGGCTTTAAATAGTCACAGGTAGCTATGAATACCATAAAGGATAGAATATTGGGATAACTTTATAATCTAGGTGGGCAGCTTGTATCATTATCAATTGGCTCTGAAAATATTGTATGGGCATCTTGTGAATTGAGAATTTATTAATGTATAGATCTGACTGATTAATTATAAGCTTCTAGAGTTTTTATTTGCTGGGTTTAGGGGATTTGTAACAACTAGCCCCATGGGGTAGATGGCTAAGAAGGAACTAGAGGCTCTGAAGCAAGTGAACTAGAGCTGGGAGAACCAGAATTGGTCGCTGCATGGAGCTAGCGGTGGAGGCAGCAGGGTTAACAGGCAGAGAGAGTAGCTGGGTATATCGCAGATGGTGTTATATTTTTTAAGATACTTACTGCAACAATGGAAAGCTCCTATTTCTCCTTCAATTTTAAGAGAGTTTTTCTGTGTTTAATAACTTGGCTAGCAGTTGTGGCCTCTCAGAACTTCAAATACATCTTTTCAGACTCTTGTTTTTAAGTTTTCTATCAAATAATCAGCCATTATTCTGATTGTCTTGCTTCTTGACCCTCTTTCTTGTAGCTTTCACATGAGTACAGAGTCAAATGTGACTACACCTTTCTTTACACTGTGCTTTCAGTGTTTTAGCTATATTTCCTGAGGACTCTCTCCTCTGCTCCTCTCTATTTGGTGTTTTGTGTACAGGAATGATATCTCTTTCTCTAAGATCTGAGATATTTTGTTTTATGATTATACTGAAAATATCAACTATTTCTTGACCTGAACTATTTTTCTTTGTTCACAAATTTGGTCTTTTCATGGTGTCTTAAAATACCTATACACTATGTTAACATGCTTTTTAAAGATTATTTTCTTTAATTAGATGACCCAGGTCTACTTTGTCTTCAAGCCCAGATATTCTGTCTTCTGCGTGATTCTCTCTTAAAGAAGCTTTTAACTGCTAGTTATTTCTACTGATATTAATATTAATATTTCCACTGACATTAATCTTACTGGATTTTCACTTTGGTTTGGGGTTCTTTCAATGTTTTTATCTCTTTATTCAATTTCATCCTGAATTCTCTTCATTATTTTATTCAACCATTTCTGTTTTCTTAGAGATGAATAATTTTATTCCTGTTCTCTTTACATTAATTCAGGTGTTTATTTTATTTACTTTTTAAAATTATTTTCATGTGTATGGGTTGTTTTGCCTGTGTCTTAGGGTTTTACTGCTGTGAACAGATACCATGACCAAGGCAACTCTTATAAGGACAACATTTAATTGGGGCTGGTTTAGAGGTTCAGAGGTCCAGTCCATTATCATCAAGGCAGGCATGGTGCAGAAGGAGCTGAGAATTCTACATCTTCATCTGAAGGCTGCTAGCAGAATACTGACTTTCAGGCAGCTAGGGTGAGGGTCTTAAAGCCCACACCCACAGTGCCATGTCTATTGCAACAGGGCCTTCTAATAATGCCGCTCCCTAGGCTGAGCATATACAAACCATCACAGCCTGCATGTATGTCTATGCACCAAGTAGTTTGTTGTCCTTTGGTATGTATACTTAGTTTGTTAGACTGAAATCTCAAGATGGTATGGCAGCTTGGGTGGCTTGGAGGGGCCTTTAGGGAATAAGGCCTGTGCTGACAGGGATAAGATGAGGGTTAGGGGCCAGTGTTAGAGGGACTAAGTGGAGCATTAGGGTTCACTGGTCCACAGGAGGACCAGGTGGGGTGGCTATAACAAATGGGCAAGAGGAAGAGAAGGCTAGGATCAGTGTGAGGTGGAATCACATACAGGGTATGGTTGGAAGGACCAGGTGGAACAGCTATGGAGCATATTACTGGAGATGGAACTAGCCTGAGATGGGTATGGGCTGGAGTCACACAGGATGGCTTTGTTTTCTTTGGGGATCTAATTATCTCCTTGGTCTGATGGGGCCTGGGATTCCCCAGATACTTAGTTTAATGAGACTCACTTTCCTCTTTCCATATCTCTTGGTCATTACTTACAACTTTTCTAACAAAAGTTTTTATTGTTTGTTCAGTTTCAGAAAAAGGTTACTATTGAAGTAGATTATATACATATCATGTCAAAAAGAGTAGCTTTTAAAGCAACACATTTTATCATACTTCCAAGATAATTAACTGTGTAATATTAAGTACTCTTCTCATTATGGCAATGCAAGGGAACAGAGTTTTGGTCAGTCCTATCCTGATCCCAACCACGCCCCATTTTTTATATTATATATATGTATATATATTTGGTTTGTGCACCTGAGTGTGGGTGTTTGAGTACTACAGCAAACACGTGGAAGTCAGAGGACAACTTGTGGGAATCCGTTCTTCACTGTGCAGGTTTGAAGGATCAAGTTTGGATAATCAATGTTCGTGACAATTACCCTTATTCGCTGAGCTATATCATTGACCCTGATACTACTTTTTAATATGTTTATCCAATATGCAATAATCAATAATAATAAGCATATCCATCATCTCAAACATTTATAATTGTATACACTGAGAACATGAAATTATGTTTTTTAGCCATTTTCAAATCTATATTATTGTTAACTATAGTCATGCTACTGTTCAATAGAACATTAGGATGCATTGTTTGAACTTTGTACCTGCTGTAAATATCTCCCTGTCCCCAGCTTTGTAGCCTGATGATCAGGATTCTATGTGCACTTCATTTTCATAAAATTAGAGGTTTTATTACCTTGTATCAATTGTACACAACCCCTGGTTTCATTATGAACATTTTATATGCAGGATCTAGTTTTAAAAGACATTCTTCAGGCTCACCTATGTTGCTATAAGTAACAAGACAGCTGAGCCATCCTCCACTGTGTGAACACTCCATAGTTTTGACCTCTTTACCCATGGATGGACGTTTAAATTGATTCCATATTTTGGCTACTGTGAAAAGTTGTAATAAATATAGGAATTTCATTTCTTTTGAATATTGTGCTGGCTACTTTTATGTCAACTGGTTGAGCTAGAGTCATTTGGGAAGTGGAACTATAAATAGAAAAAAATGCCTCCATAAGACTTGCTTGTAAGGGCATTTTCTTAATTAGAGATGTGAGAGTGTCCAGCCCAATATAGGTGATGCCTTGCTGGTGGTCCTGGCTTCTGTAAGAAATCAGGCTGAGCAAGTCGTGGGGAGTAAGCCAGGAAGCAGCACCATTCCATGGCCTCTGCATCAGTGCCTCCAGGTTCATGCCTTGGGTCCCTACCTCAACTTCCCTGGACTTAAGGGTTATAAGATAAAATAAATACTTTCCTCTGCAAGTTGCTTTTAGTCATTCTGTTTTATCACAGTGATAGAAGCATAAACTAAGACAGACATATACACAGAAGTGAGATTAGAGAACTATAAGGTAATTCTCATTTTTTTTTTTTTTGAAGAATCTCTCTCTACTGTTTTCCACAGTGGATGAACTGATTAGCATCCTCATTGATGCTAATTCTCAATCCCAATTTGAATTTTTTTAATTTTTTTTCTTTTCTTTTATATGTATGAGTGTTTTGTCTGCATGAATGTAGGTGTACCAGGTGAGGTGAGTTATAAACCATCATGTGGGTGCTGAGAATTGAATCTAGGTCTTCTGCAAGAGCAACAAGTACTCTAAACCACTGAGCCATTGCTCTAGCCACTTCAAATTTGAATTTTTTTTATTTTATGTATATGAGTACACTGTAGCTGTACAGATGGTTGTGAGTCATCATGTGGTTGTTGGGAATTGAACTCAGGACCTCTGCTTGCTCCAGTCCTGCTCCCTCTGACCCAAAGATTTATTTATTGTTATATGTAAGTACACTTTAGCTGTCTTCAGACACACCAGAAGAGGGTATCAGATCTCATTGCGGATGGTTGTGAGCCACCATGTGGTTGCTGGGACTTGAATTCAAGACCTTCGGAAGAGCAGTCAGTGCTCTTAACCACTGAGCCATCCCTCCAGCCCCAAATTTGTATTTTTGATTTGTCTTTTTGATAGCTTCTCATCATGGCTTTGATGTGCATCTCCCTGATTACAAGTGATGCTAAACATTTTTACTTATACCTCTTAGCCATTTCTTGTCTTCTTGGGGAAATGTCCCTTCCTGCCTTTCACCTGTAGCTGGTGTTTTACTATTTTGTGATTCTTCTTTCTTCCACCCTTTCAACCCCCTAACACTAGATAGGAGAGAAAAAGGTATAGAGAGGAAAGAAAGAGATTCCTGAATAAAGTCAGGGATTGAGAAGAGGAAGGGCATGTTATCATTAGACTACTTCCTGACTAGAGGCATCGAGCTCCTTGGGGCAAGTCTGATTTTTTATTTTTTTAAGTTTTATTGCATTATAATGAGAAAAGTTACATGATTTCAATTATCTGAATTTATTAACATTCAAAAACATATTTTAAGTAAATAGAATTAAATCACATTCTTCTTTCCCTTTTATACCCCAACTCCTCCCAGAGACCCCCCTTCAATACCTACAATATCTTTTTTTGTCATATTTTTTAAAATTTATAAAATACTACAATGATAAAAATGAGTATTATAAAAGTTGTTTGATATAAAAAACAATCAATTGAACAGTCTTATGTAGATGCTTGTCTACAGCAATACTGAAAATACATACGTTTCTCTCAATATAAATTTTAGATAATTCCAAATGTATTAACTGTATATTTCAAAATAATACATCACTACTAATATTTTCTTAAATGAACTTAAATATATAAAGTGTTTTTGTTTGTTTGTTTGTTTTATATTTAGTAGAGCTTAAAATCTTGGCTCTTACTGTGGTAACTTGATGCAAGAGTTACAAATGTCAAGCAAAGCATTCAGTCTTACTCTTTGTTGTTCTCTTACAAACCCCCTCCCAATTTAATTCTCTACATTTCTTTTGGGTATATAAATACTTTTAAAATATGTAAGCTGTTCTGAAAACCATAGTATAATGTAAAAACATGAAATAAACAATACTACTAATAGAGAGGCTGAGATAGTAGAAGCAAGATCTCAAGACCATTATGTTGTACAAGACTTTGTCACAAACAAACAAACTGAAAATGTACATGGATTGTATAATATTGGACCTATTTGTCTAATTACCAAATTAGAGAGACCATTGGATGACAGTCAATAAATTTCTAATTCCTCATATTTTTAGATTTCAATCAATTAGGATATGTTGGTAATATTAATTTCCATATTAAGATATTCAGAAAAAGTAATTGTCACTTCCTGTTGTTTTTGTTGTAAGAGGTGGAATTAGGTTTCTGTGGATTTGTTGAAAGATTACTTTCTTGCTTCTTGTAGGGTGTAGTTTTGCTCCTTATGTTGATGTTTTCCATCTATTATCCTTTGTAGGGCTGGATTTGTGGAAAGACATTGTATAAATTTTGTTTGTCATGGAATATCTTGTTTTCTCCATCTATGGTAATTGATAGCTTTGCTGGGTATAGTAGCCTGGGCTGGCATTTGTGTTCCTGTAGGGTCTGTATGATATCTGCCCAGGATCTTCTAGCTTTCATAGTCTCTGGTGAGAGGTCTGATATAATTCTGATAGGCCTGCCTTTATATGTTACTTGGCCTTTTTCCCTTACTGCTTTTAAAATTCTTTGTTTAGTGCATTTGGTGTTTTGATTATTATGTGACAG
>NW_022196915.1:40834035-40844573 GCF_008632895.1 Mastomys coucha
TGTGTTCTCCTGTATTCCTTTGAGGGTGCTATTTATGTCTTTCTTAAAGTCCTGTATCATCATCATGATAAGTGATTGTATATCTGAATCTTACTTTTCCAGTGTGATGGTGTGTCCAGGACTTGCAATGGTGGTAATATTGGGTTCTGATGATGCCAAGTTGAAAGACCCCCCAGAGCTAGGGAGACCCTCATTCAAGTCTCGGGATGACACGACCACCCAATAACTCACAAGAGACCAACCTTGATGCAACCGCATGAGGTTTACTCAGGGGAAACCAGTATACTGCGGATGAGCTCATAACCCAGGGGCAGAGGAGCTCGACCCCAAGCACAAGAAGTGAGGGGTATTTAAAGGGAAAAACCACAAACTAGAGGGGTGAGGGGGTTACTGAGGACACATAACAAGAGAACAGTGGAGAATTCTAACAGGACCCAACCCCTGATTGAGTCAGGGTCATAAAGAAAACATCCTACACACTCATT
The DNA here is from genome assembly GCF_008632895.1 of Mastomys coucha. Lineage (NCBI taxonomy): Eukaryota > Metazoa > Chordata > Mammalia > Rodentia > Muridae > Mastomys > Mastomys coucha. Next base: position 40,834,521 of record NW_022196915.1, read on the forward strand.
ATTCACAAGAATGTGGTCTGGTCAATGCTATTCACTTTATGGCTGACCATTCCCTAGAACCACCCAGATGGCTCATATCCTACTTTTTGTTCTTGGACCTAACTGGGGGTGGGGGGAGGCCTTTGTGGCCATCAGGTTTCTGAAACTGGCTAGTCTACATTCTTGGCTTGTTACAGAGGTTTTCCATGCCCTTTTAGGTAAAGGTTATACATTATACATACATTTCTATTAAATGCTCTCATTTTAAAATTCTAAAATTCTCCAGCCTTTCAAAGTAACCTTGGTTTGTGTTACTTATATTCTTATGCTTGCCCAGCATCATCTGGTTATCTCTAGTGCTACCTGCCCTTGCTAAATCTGACTGGAGCCTGTCCTTCCTGTGATCCTGATTGTATCAGAACTCCTCAGAGTCAAGCTGTCTCTGTGATCTTGTGATTCTGGGATCCTGGGATCCTGGGCTTGTTAGATCACCTGGGAGTGGGGCTTTCTCTGTGTGTTGTGAGACTGGCTGCAGAGCTTGTGCCCAAGGTCTGCTCAGAACACTAACCCAGACAGACGGGAAGAATCCTAAGACACTGGGCTGGCAGAGTTCCTGTATGCCTGGTCCTGCTGGTTCCAGGTACTCCCAGTGTTGGGACAGATGATATGTCCTCCTCACCTCTGATCCTAGGTGTGTTAGAGCGCCTGGGAGTGGAGCTTCCCCTCACAAGTCTGATTTTTGACATCAGGATATCTGATCTCTTCTTGTTGTTTCTTCTTTGTGCATGACTACTTAACAAACTGTGACCAACAACAACCAACAACCAGTCAACAACTCACCACTCCTCTCTGGGCCCCTAACATTTATGTATCCTCTGAAAAGTTCCCAGAATTACAAACATCACACAATTGCAGAAACTCTCTGCAACTGGCAAAATCATGCCCCTGCTAGCTCTATGACTCAAATCATAGCTACTGTAGACAATCCGAAGCAGCCCATATCCCTTACCTGTGATTAAATAAAAAAAAAAAAAAACATACTCTTATAACACTCCTGTGTTTTTTAAAGAAACCAAAATGCCAAAATTCTCACTATATTCATCCATTTATAAATTAAATACTTATTTTAGTTGAGATTTGTTGATAGCTTTTATATTCTGGATGTTCTGTTTGTCAGATGCATAGTTTTCAAAGACCTCCCAATACTTGTGTAAGTTATCTCTTCATTCTGTTGTTTCCCATGCCATATAGCAGCATTTTTAATTCGATTTGTTACCAGGTGTGATGCCACATACTTGTATTCTTAGAACCAGAGAAAGATGAAAGTAGAAGAATCAGGAATTCAAGAAAGCAGTCATTTTTCCTTACACAAGAGTTCAAGGCCAGTTTAGGCTATATGAAGCCCAGGCTAAAAAAAAAAAAAATTACCATTTATCATTTTGCTTTTGTTCTCTGTACTTCTGAGGTCTTACCCAAAGAGTTCTTGTCCAGATCAATGACATGGTATTCATCAACACTCCCATGTTTTCTTCTAATAGCTTAATAGTTTGGATCTTACATGTAAGTTCAAGTTCATTTTTAGTTGATTTTTTAGGATGATGACTAATAGGGGTCGTTTCAATTCTTCTAGAAATGGAATAATGTATATTTTCCACCACCATTTAGTGAAGAGTTTGTCATTTTAGTGAAGAGTGACTGCTCTTGGTACATTCGTCAAGATTTGATTGGCTCTAAGAATGTTCATGTATTTGTGAGTTTTTCATTCTGTTTTATCAATCCATACAGTTATTCTTATGACAGTACCATGAAATTTTGATTACTATAGCTTTGTACCAAGAACAGCCACTGGTGAGTTTATAGCGGTGGCATTGGAGGTGGCATTGGTGCTGATGGTGAGCTAGGGCAAGGTTTCTTTATTCCCCAGATTTTATCATTGAAAGGAAAACTAACAAAGAGAGGATAACTCAGAGCTAGTGAGCCCCAGGGAAGAGCATTTACTCTGCAGGTTCTCACATCCTGGCAGAGTCTGAAGGGGAAATGACAGAATCCCACACAGCACTGCGTAGATGAAGGGAAAGATGTACCATCACTGTCTGGAAGGACTTTAAAGCAGCGGCCATTAATGGAGGAGGAAGGCTGTGTAGCTTTTCTAGGCCAGTGGGAACTTCAAGAGCATTTTTCTGAAGCTCAACAAAGTACAGAGTGAAGCAATGAACCCTGGAATGTCCCAGAGGAGTGTGAAACAGCAGGGAAGGGCTTTCCCACCCCCAAGGGCCTCCCTGCTGAGAGGAGAGGTGAGAGCTAACTCCCTCTGTGAACTGATAACCTCCAAAGACTGGAAGGCTTCAAGAGGGCAGGAGCAGAAGGACTGAAACCTTCTTAGCCCTCTCCATCACTCTCAGAACACCAGCACAACTCTGATGAAAAGTGTCCTGGGAGAGACCTTGAAATTAATTGTGATTTTACTACTACTATCAGGCTAATAAGGTGTCTAGGGAAATTAAGCTGGATTTCTAAATACCTAGAAAATTAAATGTTGCACACACATGAGTTTGCAAATTAAAATTAGTGACTACTTGGCATCAGATAGCATCGTTTAAATATTTACATAAAATTCACAAAGAGTACAAGTATATATATCATACTACCATGAACTTTACCATACAAACATAATTTAATTCAGTGATCTTTTCTCCATAAACATGTGGGAAATGTTCCGCTGCTCTGAGGACCAGTGTCTTCATCCATTAACTATGTGATATAGAGGGAAGTTTGTTGATGTTAAAGCCAAACAGTCTCCCAGCTGGGGACCTTTTCTAAGTGTGTCTTCCTGTTTGTTTATTGTTGTTATTGTTGCATTTAATGTGTGTGTGTGTGTGTGTGTGTGTGTGTGTGTGTGTGTGTGTGTGCATGCAAAAAAAAAAACTGTATGTCTGGACAATTTGTAGGTTTCCTCTTTTGGTTATTTTTGTTTTGTTTTGTTTTTTGAGACAGGGTTTCTTTGTATAGTCCTGGCTGTCCTGGAACTCACTCTGTACACCAGGCTGGCCTCGAACTCAGAAGTCCACCTGCCTCTGCTCCCAAGTGCTGGGATTAAAGGCGTGTACCACCACTGCCTAGCTGTATGTGGGGGGTCCTGGGGATGAAACTCAGATCATCAGATTCGAGGACCTTTACCTGCTGAAGTATGTCATCAGCTTTACTCATGAGTTTTTAAAGTATTTATTTTAGCAGGCTTGGAGAACTATCTCCGTGTATGAGAACACTGCTATACAAGCATGAAAGACCTTAGTTCAAATCCCCAGTCAGACTTCCCTGTAACACCTATGCTTCGGAGGAACAGAGGTAGGAAGGTTTCTAGAGCTTGTTCACTGCCAGCCTAGCTCTAGTGAGAGAGAGACCCTGTCTCAAAAAATAAAGCCAAGGGTGATGAAGCAAGATACCTCATGTTCTCTGACTTCCATGCAAATAGCAGATATACATGGAACAGATATTCTTGCATACATATGTGCATATATCAGATACACAATTTATTTTATATTCAAAGTATTTCAATAGTATCACCTGTATTCATGATAATAATCTTTTTAGGAGACATGTAGTAGTGTTCACTGATACCTTAATTTGTATCTTCTGGTGGTTAATGATATTGATCACCTTTAAAAGTTATTCTTAGCATATATATAGATATATGTGTATATACATATACATATACACATATGAATGAAATATCAATACTTTGCCATTTTTTTTAAAGATTTATTTATTTTTTATTTGGATGAGTCCACTGTTGCTATCTTCAGACATACCAGAAGAGGGCATTGGGTTCAGTTAAGATGGTTGTGAGCCACAATGTGGTTGCTGGGAATTGAACTCAGGACCTCTGAAAGAACAGTCAGTGCTCTTAACCACTGAGCCATCTCTCCAGCCCCCATACTTTGCCATTTTTAAATTGGGTTGTAAGCTAAGGATGGTGGCACATACCTTTAATCCAGCATTCAGGAGGCAGAGGCAGGCAGATCTCTGAATTCAAGAACAGCCTGGTCTACAGAGCTAGTTCCTCTCTTTGTATTGAATCTTTTGGTTTTGTTTTGCTTTGCTTTGCTTTACTTTTTAGTGTGTGTGTGTGTGTGTGTGTGTGTGTGTGTGTGTGTGTGTGGTGGGGAAGGGGGGGAGGTAACACAAGATAGCCCAGGCTATCTAGAACTCACAGCAATCTTCCTACTTCAGTCTTCCACATGCTAAAATTGTAGGTGCAAGGGGCTAGTGAGATGGCTCAGCAATTAAGAGCACCGACTGCTCTTCTGAAGGTCCTGAGTTCAAATCTCAGCAACCACATGGTGGCTCACAACCATCCATAATGAGATCTGACAGCCTCTTCTGGTGTGTCTGAAGATAGCTACAGTGTACTTACATATAATAAATAAATAAATCTTTTTTAAAAAATTGCAGGTATGAGTCAGCATACTTGATGTGAATTTTTTTTTTGTATATTTCCTAGATAACAATATCTTTACTGGATATATGAATTTCAAATATTTCCCCTTAGTCTATTCCTTATATTTTTATTTTCTTAATATAGTATTTTGAAATTTAAAAGGTGGGGTTTTTTTTCTTTTTAAATCTAATTTGTTCATCTTTTCACTTACAGATCATGCATTTGGTATCATTTCCAAGAAATCTTTGGTTTTATCCGTTTTGTTCTGGAAAGTTTGCCAACTTAGAACTCATATTAAAATTGCTGATGCGTGTTGAATTTTTATAGATAGTAAAGTAAGAGTCCAAGTTGTTTTTTTTTAAAAAATGAATATCCTATTTTCCATCACTGTTTTAAAGATGTTACGTAATGATATTATTGTTGTTATGTGTGTGTACATTGTTAGTGTGTGGATACCAGTAGAGGCACATGTATAGAGAGGTCAGAGGTCAAGCCTGGTGTTCATCCTTGCCATCTACTCTGTTTGAAGTTGGCCTTCAAGATTCCCAGAATTTTCCCAGAGACCTTGTTGCAGTAGGTGTGGCCTTGTCAGAGGAAGTGTGCCACCATGCAGGTTGGCTTTGAAGTCTTATATGTACTTGGCTAATAAGGCTATGCCAAGTATAAAACCCAGTCTCCTGCTGCTGCCTGTGGATCAAGATGTAGAACTCTCAGCTCCATCTCCATGTCTACCTAGACAATGCCATGCTTCCCACCATGATGATAACGGACTAAACCTCTGAAACTGTAAGCCAGCCCCAGTTAAATGTTATCCTTAATAAGAGTTGCCTTGGTCATGGTATGTCTTCACAGCAATGGAAACCCAACCCAAATAACCTCCTCTCATTCACTTCAGTCTCCCTGAATACTTCCTCTCATCTTCATCTCTTCTTTCCCCTCCTCATCCTCATCCTCCCTCTCCTTGCCTATAACCCACTGAGTCCAATAGTGACATTTAAATGGATGCGGGCCATGAGCCAGAGAATGGGCACTACCAGGGTCTACACTCTCAAAGAAAAATTATCCCTATCAGCCCTCAATTGCCAGTAGCTCTTCAGCTAGGGGTTGGACCTCATGAGCCCCTCCCTATCTGTTAAGGAATGTTGACTCTCTTGCGCTTGTGCAGGTCACCACTGAAGCTGTGAGCTCACAAATGCAGCAACCACATATTGATCTGAAGAGAGAATTTCACGGTACTTTGAAACTGGAAGAATAGTCTTAGCTTTTTCTCATCATATGGAAAGGTTTTGGATTCTATCTGAGGTAGGACTAGAAGAAGCTGGAGGATTTTGAGATGTTGGGTGACGTGAATTGATTCACCTTTCACAAGGGTCCTTTCGCTTCCCCTGGAGACTGGGCTGTAGCAGGCAAGCATAGAGACAGAGAGATGACCTCACACCTTTATAAGAGTTGCCTCAGGCCGGTGTCTCTTCACAGCAATGAAAATCCAAACTAAGACAAGAGGCAAATCCATGGCCCCCACATGATGGAATCCAGGGGAAAAATGTTTTCTCTGAGAAATCCCCTTCCAGGACATCACAGAGGGTAGAGGCACCGCCAAGCATGCAAGTCTGGTCCAATTTCTGGAACCCATGTAAAGGTAGGAAGGAGAGATTTAGCTACACAATGTTGCCTTTGAGTGCCACATGTGCACGGTGGCAGGCATGCCCACACACACCATGCGTATGTGCATGCATGCACACGTGCACCATAATAAATGAATTTTTAAAGTCCTCACTCTCTAGGAATAATTCTAACACATCTCATGGTTAGAAGGAGAGATACTGCAATGCCCTTTAATTTACTTCTTTAAATTTTCTTTTATGTGTATTGGAGTGTTGCCTGCATATATATGTCTGTACACCACATTCGTGCAGTGCCATTGGAGGCCAGACGGGGACATATCCATCAAGGAATGAAGTTATAGAATTATGAACTGCCATGTGAATGTTGAGAATGGAACCTGCTATCTTCTGGAAAAGCATCTAGTGCTAACTGCTAAGCCATCTCTCCAGTTCTTGAGGGATGGTTAGTGTCAGACAGGTCTGATCTAGAATCTTCTAGTAAGGCTCAGGAAAGTCCTGAAGAAACTTCAACTGTTGCTGGCTTCTGGAACTTATCTGAGATAATTAGTACCAATTGTATTTATGGTATTTTATTTTATTTTATACAAGGTCTCACTATCTAATCTTGACTAACCTGGAACTCACTATGTAGAACAGGCTGGCCTCAAGTTCATACCATCCTCTGCCTCCCAAGTGCTTCTGGGATTAAAGTCATGCCCTCAGTATACCTGGCTGTAGTTTTCCCCACCACGACCTCCATTCTGGGACATTAAAAATGTCACAGGAGGGGCTGGAGAACTGGCTCAGTGGTTAAGAGCACTGACTGCTCTTCTGAAGGTCCTGAGTTCAAATCCCACAACCACATGGTGGCTTACAACCATCTGTAATGAGATCTGACGCCCTCTTCTGGAGTGTCTAAAGACAGCGACAGTGTACTTACATATAATAAATAAATAAGGGGCTGGTGAGAAGGCTCAGCGGGTAAGAGAACCGTCTGCTCTTCCAAAGGTTGTGAGTTCAAATCCCAGCAACCACATGGTGGCTCACAACCACCTGTAATGAGATCTGATGCCCTCTCCTGGTGTGTCTGAAGACAGCTACAGTGTACTCATTTATAATAATAAATACATCTACCGGGCACCCGGTGGTGGTGCACGCCTTTAATCCCAGCACTTGGGAGGCAGAGGCAGGAGGATTTCTGAGTTCGAGGCCAGTCTCTTCTACAGAGTGAATTCCAGGACAGCCAGGGCTATACAGAGAAATCCTGTCTCGAAAAAAACCAAATAAATAAATAAATAAATAAAATGAATAAATATAAAAAATTAAAAATAAATAAATAAATAAATAAATCTTTTTTAAAATGCCACAGGAGATTCTATTATGCACTAAACTATCTACTAAGTACTGTAAAAAATAGTTATCAAGGCCAAAAGTAATACAAGCGAGTGTACTTTACATGCGGGTGTATTTGGTTTCCTTTGATGTCTCTTCTTGAAACACAAAGCAGCCTTTGTGTGAAAGTAAAATGTTTCAGATGCGGCTTCCTTGCTTGCTTTGAAATGATAGAAATAAATGCTTTGCGTCCAAACTTTCCTGAGAGCATCCGCACCTATCGATTGTTTTGCCTTTGTTTTCTCACCTTTTAAAGCTGCTGCCATGATGAAGTAAGTCTATGTAAACTTCCTTATCAAGGTTTGCAAGAGTGCTCTTAAGACTAGAAATGTCACGGCTTTTCAGATGTTATGAAAGGTAACAGCGGTGGCTTTGCTTTCCACAGCGGTTTGAAATGAGCATCCCAGACATGGGCCTGCTGCTGACAAGCTCCGCTGGAGCTTTGTTGTCAAGCTGCGAAGATTTAGTGGATGATTTAGAGCCTTCTGCCCTACGCGATCAGAAATGGACGGCACCAGCACCCGTGCTAGGAAGCAGGCAATAGTAGCAGGCAATGGCGTTCTCTTTATCTCCCTTTAGCTGTGAAGCGGCTTTCTTATCACTGTGAGCTGAAGAATACCTCCGCGTCTTTGAGGGTGGTGACAAACGCATTTTGAGTCCAGTGTGGGAAAATAACACACACAATCTGTACGACCTTGTTCAATTGGGAGAGCCTTAAAAGGAGCTAAACAAGGAAATTAAAATAACACTTCTGGATTTAATTTACTACAAAATAATTTATGTTCCTCATAAAAAAGTTTGTTTGTTTTTTTAGGAGCCGGGCATGGTGGCACAGGGCTTTAATCCCAGCACTTGGGAGGCAGAGGCAGATGGATCTCTGAGTTCGAGGCCAGCCTGGTCTACAGAGTGAGTTCCAGGACAGCCAGGACTACACAGAGAAACCCTGTCTCAACTCCACCCTCCCAAAAGAAAAAGAAAAAAACATTTTAGAAAATTCAGGCAAGGTTAAAAAAAAAAATCTAAAAGTCATTTGCATTCTTTTCCACCTGGATGCAATACTCCCTAATATTTGGAATGTGATTCTTGGACATACACGTGTATATACCAGATGTTTAAAAGTGAACATTATTAAGGGTCTGAGTTTAACATGTTATTTTAATAGGTCTGGAGTGGCTGGCTGCTCAAAGATTGGGGCACCTGGTACTCCTACTGAAGCCCTGGTCTCGGTTTCCAGAACCCACACAGTGGATCACACCTGCCTGTAACTCAAGTACCAGGGGACCCGATGTCCTCTTCTGGCTTCCAAAGGCACTGCATACATGCAGACAAAACAATTATAAACATAAATTTAAAAATCTTTTAAAGTTTTTAGATTACATATGTGTATGTGTGTGTGTGTGTGTGTGTGTGTGTGTGTGTGTGTGTGTGTGTGCCAGTGTGTTATGGTACATGTGTAGTGATCAGAGGACTGCCTGTATGAATGGCTTCCCTCCTTTCACCAAGTGGGTCCTGGGGATTGAACTCAGGTAACCAGCCTTGGCAGTAGGCCCTTTATGTGCTGAGCCATCTCTCTGACTAAAGCACCTGGATTCTTTTTTAAGATTTACTTATTTTTATCTTTATGGATGTTTTACCTGTATGTGTGTCTATATGGTATATGTGTATATAGTGCCAGTAGAGGCAAGAAGAGGGCATCAGATCCCCTGGAACTTGCTTTACAGGCAGTTGTGAGCTGTCATGTGGGTTCTGGGTCCTCAGGAAGAGCAGCCTGACTGCAGCCCTGCATCTGAGGTTTTTGGCACAGTTTCTCCTCTGCTATGTATGTTTCTGGATTTTGATATTTTTTTACAGGTCTTTATGTGTATGAATGTCTGAATTTAATTTTTTTAGCTAGGGTTGGAGAGGCTCCTCAGTGGTTATGAGCACTTGGTACTCTTGCACGGTCCTGGGCTCTCATATACGTGTGCATACCATGCAGGTGCCTAGTGCCTGCAGAGGTTCCCAGAAATGATAGCAGCTGGGAACCGTCATGTGGGTGCTGAGAACTGAAACCATGTGTTTTAAATGCAAGAGCAGCCAATGCTCTTAACCACTGAGCTGTTCTTCAGCCTCAAGCTGGGTTGGTTTTGTTTTTTTGCTTCTTTTTTTTTTTTTTTTTTTTTTTTTTCAAGACAGGGTTTTTCTTTACAACCCCCTGGCTGTCCTGGAACTCCCTTTGTAGATAAAGTTGGCCTTGAACTCACAGAGTTCTGCCTGCCTCTGCCTCCTGTGAATGCCAGCATCAAAGGCATGTGCCACCATGTCCAGCGTTCAAGCTGAATTTTTAAGATAAAATATACTGTAGAGGTATTTTCATGTTGTTAAATAAAATCAATTTAAATTATTTAAATCACTCTCCTATTAATTTCTCTCAGGAAAGAGCAACACTATAATTATACCATTATAAACATTTTTAGATACTTGAGTATAAATTAATGCTTGAAAAAATGAAAATTCAAATGCTATTGAAGATATATTATAGATATAGATACAGATAACTCAAAACTTTGTTTTCTTCATCTCCTAGTCAGTTTCCCACGCTGTATGAGGAATGCTTTGTGCCAGGCTGCTGTTCTTGTTCTTTTTTTTTTTTTTTTTTTT
>NW_022196915.1:40844586-40847354 GCF_008632895.1 Mastomys coucha
TGTGTAGCCCTGGCTGTCCTGGAACTCACTCTGTAGACCAGGCTGGCCTCAAACTCAGAAATCTGCCCCCCTCGGCCTCCCAAGTGCTGGGATTAAAGGCATGCACCACCACCGCCCGGCTGGCCAGGCTGTTCTTATGATTAGTATTTCATCTTTAAGTATTGTTTCTACCATTAGTAACATACCCGATTTTTCCTTGATCTATCATCTTTAGAAATATGATGAGTATATTTTGAAACATGGGTAATTATTTTTACTGTCCTTGGCCCCTCCAGCTTCATACTGGTTAAGATTTGTTGATGTAGTTAATGAGAACAGCATACTAGAATCCCTCTTCCCTATCCGCCTTTAGCTCCTCTCCCTAGCTAGCCCACTCTCAAAGACTAATTAATTAAGTAGTTTTCCAATGCATCTGTAATTTGTAGTTCTGTTAGTATTTCATGTTCCCAAGATTTACAATATCCTTGTAATGTTCTATGACTTCAACTAAATCTTTGTATCTTCAAGTTTGTAGCTTTGTAGCTATAGGTTAACAAAGAAGTAGAAAAAAATCAGTACACAATTTATATTACTGCTGGGTAAATAGTACTGTAATTTGATTGGAACTGAGGAAACAAATATAATTCACTTCATTTACACTCTGTTGCCTGAAGAAACATCATGCAAGTGGTAAGATCTAGCTAAGGACAGACCCAGGCTTTGTTGGTCTTGAATTTTGTAAAATTTAGGAGCTCTGTCAAGAGGAAAAGATAGATACAAAATTACAAATGCTACACCACAGGGTCCATCCTTTGGCCTTCAAGAAAGCTTGGATCAGTAAAGGAGTCAGACCCCAACTTTTTCAGCTCCATGATAAATTACCTTATTCCCTTGAGACAGGCTTTCACTGGCTACGGAACTAGGATAGTTCACAAACCTCAGCGATCCTCCTGCCTCTGCACTTGCAGCAGAAGTAATAGGTGCACATGTGGCCATGCCCAGCTCCCTGCTCAAGTTCCATATGCTTTCATGGCAAGTGCTCTTACTCCTGGAGTTGACTCTTAGCCCCCAGGAGGCACGTTAGATGTTAGGCTCAGAAAGGGAGGTTCAAGGAAAGAGTAAGACATAGCCCAACATGGATATGGACTTCGAGAGGCAGAGTTGTACTTAGATGTTACATCGACATATAAGGATTTTGGTAGTTCTCCAGTTACATCTGTAAAGGTTGCTGAGAATTCCTCCCCCTTTCAGCATTGCCCAAAGAGTGAAGCTTACAGCAAGGTTAAAAGTTAAAGAATGTTCTCCTGTAAACACAGGTATAAAGCAGATTTATAGGGGATATGGTTTAGGTTGAGGAATAAACAGGAACCCCAGAAGCAAAAGGTTGTATGTCATTTTGGCACTAAGTAAGCACAGCTTATTTATTGTTTTCAAAAGATGTCCTTGGAAAACACATTTCATCTCTGTGTGCAGTTTGGACTAGCAGGTAAATTTGAAGTTTCTCATCCGATAAGGCAGACCAGACCCTAGGATGAAGGGCCTGTTTCCCCAAGCCTTCCTTCCATGTCACCATAATTTTCATGTCTTTCTATTTTGTCTCAGTCCTGTTGGACAACAGACTGAAGTGGAAACTTCCAGTTTCTTTGGAAAGTCAGTTATGCCAAATGATGTTTTGCTGGGGCACACAAGTGAAAGGATGTTTTGCTAAAGCAGACACAGATGAAAGATGTTTTGCTGTAGTAGACATGTGAAAGGACACATGATGAAGGAATATAAATATGACCCCACAGACAGTGGGAGCCAGAGCATTGGTTTGCTTTGCTCCACACATCCCTATTCTTTGCTGACATCATGTGTTTATTGGTTTGCCTTTCACTGCATTGCTGAGCTCCACTTGTGGTGATGCCATAGAGAGAAACTTGCCGAAGAACTTCTCAAGATGTTCCTGCAGGTTCTTGCTGCTTCTACAGACCCTGGCTGGTTGGTGAGCCTTGGGGTTTCTTCTGCATTGAACTGCCTTTGCTGGTTTGTGTGTGGTGACTGCCAAGAGGGCTGGACTGTAACAGCTGATCTGTAATTGATGTTTGCTACTGGACTGAACTGTTGATATCCTGACAATGAAGATTGGACCTACCCCCCAAAGAACTATTTCTAAACAGGTTCACTTCCCCTGTTTCCTAATAATTTTTCTTTTTCTCTTTCTTTCTTTCTTTTTTTTTTTTTTTTTTTTTTTTTTTTTTTTTTTTTTTTTTTTTTGTTTGTTTGTTTGTTTATTTGTTTTTCGAGACAGGGTTTCTCTGTGTATCCCTGGCTGTCCTGGAACTCACTCTGGAGACCAGGCTGGCCTCAAACTCAGAAATCCGCCTGTCTCTGCCTCCCAAGTGCCGGGATTAAAGGCATGCGCCCACCACAGCCTGGCTGAGAGTGGCTTTTGAAGACGTGGCAGGGGGCGGGGGGAGGGGGAGCCTTTGCTCTCTGGAGGAGCCCATATGGCACATTCGAGGGTTGTAGTTTCAGCAGAGTGTGAATCTCCCCTTCCGTTGAAGCCGCCAGGAGACAAGGGAGCCTTCAGTTTCGGGAGAGCCGATGCCTGCTTCTTTAAAGACGTTCTCCTGGATTTCCAGCTTCTTCAACCGCCCTGCACTTTCAGGCTGGATCTCTACATTTAAAAAATGAGTGGCGTTACTGACCTTTGCTTCATGGACCTTAAAGAAATTATTAACTAATAAAGGAAAACTCTATTTCCCGGTTGATGAGAATCTCAGCCAGCTCCAGGGAGGATCTAGGGC
>NW_022196915.1:40847365-40858326 GCF_008632895.1 Mastomys coucha
GAAGAAGCATTCTGCTAAAGAACAAGGCCATACCACTGCCTCCTCCCTGAGAGTCAATCCAAATGAGCCTGTCAATCATCTGTACAAGAAAATGCCTCTGAGGAAAAGCTGTCTCTTTTAGAAACTTTAGAAATATTACAAAGCCTACATGAAATACAGGTAGGTCAGCACAGTGTCCCTTAGGTCATTTTCTGCTCTTACCCGTGAGTGTGCCCAATGGCAATGGTCCCCTTGGCTCTTGCTCCACTCTTGGTCCTCAAGAGAGCTTCATTTTCCTTTGTAATGAACTCAAATTATCTTCTGTTCTGTGCTTTGTGTATTCATCTGAATTCCTTCAAAAGTGAGCACAAAGCCCAGAGCTCCACAGTGAGATCCAAAGACAGGAAAACTAAGCATTTTCCTTTCTTTTTCTTTCTTTGTAAAAACGTTCCTAAAGTTTTAAGATTACATCTATTTCTTTATGTGTGCACATTCACACACACACATACAATGGCATGTACAGAGGTCAGAGGGCAACATGAAAGAGTTGGTTTTCTTCTACTACATGGATTCTAGGGCTCAAACCCAGGTTTATCAGGCTTGGTAGGAAATACCTTTACATGCTGACCCATTTCACTGGCCCTAAAAAAAATCTTTATTGACAATTTTTGTTCCTTTTATTTTTCTGTAAATTAGTCATGCTTTATTATTTTTTGGGTTTCCTATAGTGCTCACCTCAGTGAATAAGAGTAAGCACAGTCATAAGTGCAGATTCAAAAAATGAAAAGAACTGAAAGACTTTACATTTTGACATCATAGATACAGATTCAAGAAAAGTTAATAGAGATGAAAGACTTTACATGGAATGCTGTGAAACAAAAAACTTCTTTTGGAAAAAGGGACTTCTTCCCAGGCTTGGTGCACGTGCCTGTAATCTCAGCAGTCAGGATGCTGAGGCAGGGGGATCCTGAGTTCTGATCAAACTTGAGCTAGAGAGTGCTAGCTAAGTCATCCTGGGCAACTTAAGAAGACCCTGACTTAAGAGGGGAAAAATAGTTTCTGCCCCAATACACCAGCTGAGTGTGAAGTCTGGGAAGGGTATAAAAGGCTTAACAAAGGAAAGGAGCCCAACTATATTTTTACTTATCCTTTCAATATTAGATAATTCTAATATTATTTAAATTATATTAGCATAAAAAATAGAAATAATTTTGCATATTTCTATACATGTAAATGTAACTCATTTTGTCAAGTCCATTTTAACCTAAAACTTAAATGGAAAGAATAGACATTTTCCAAGCTTGCTGCAGAACACAAGGGAAAGTTCAAAAGTAAGAGCTAAGAAATCTAGTATTTATCAAAAAGATGCAAAAATATAAAGGATTATTCCAGGAATGCAAGTGGTTCCCTGTCAGAAAACCTAGCACCATAATCTAAGAAAATATCAAATTAAGTGAAAACAATGTGATTTTATCAATAGGTACTAGCAGGTCATTTGATAAAATTTGACAACCACTCTTAATTTCTGAACTATAAAAAAATGGATAGAGAAATTCTTTGTTTTCTAGGAGTGTGTGTGTGCACACACAGTTGTGCTTCTGTGTGTGTACTTGCATGTTTATGTGTGTACACAAGCATTTGTGCCTCTCCCTCTTCCTCCCCTACCCTGTGGGAGGGTACCTCAAGTACTGTCCATTTAATATGTATATTAAATTATATATACATAATTTTTTAAAGACAGGATCTTTCAGTAGCCAAAGCTCACTAAGTAAGCTGGCTGGCCAGTAAGCCTCCAGGAATCCACCTGTCTCTGTTCCCCAGATCTGGGATCACAATTGCATTGTTATATGGCTTCTAGGGATTGAATTTAAGTCTTCTTGCAAGTACTTTATCAACTGAGATATCTCCCCAGAAGGAGATATTCTTTTAAAAATCCAAATTACCAAAACATGGGTAAAAAGAATTGAAAGCAGCTTCACTTAAAGTTAGAAATTAGGGTTGAAGAGATGGCTCAGAGATTAAGAGCACTGGCTGTTCTTCCAGAGGTCCTAAGTTTAATTCCCAGCAACCACGTGGTAGCTCATAACCATCTATAATGAGATCTGGTGCCCTCTTCTGGCCTACAGGCATACATGCAGGCAGAATGCTGTATACATAATACATAAATAATTTTTTAATTAGAAATTAGATAATATGCTTATTGACAATGTTATTATCTATCAACATCTTGTAGATTTTTTTAATAAATAAAAAGCACAAAATTAAAATAGTTTACTCATTGAAAGAGCAAAGATGACATTTTTCATGGTGGTAATACAAGACTCAAGAGATTTAGTAAAGTATCATTAGAAATAATAAATGAGGAAAAGAATACCACCACAATAAGAACCATCAAATGTGAGGCCACGCCTGACAGAAAACCAGATAGACTAGCCGTGGACCTTCTCAGCTTTCTCTGTTCCCCAGACTCAGTCCCTCAGTCTCACCCCTAACACTGCAACAGAACACCAGCTGCAGGCTCTAGCACACTTCCTGTGGATCCCACAAACATTCCCTCCTAACCTCCCTACCTTGATTCAACAATGCATCTCCGCCTCCAACACCCGCAGACATTCCCTGTGAACATACCAGTTGGGCAGGGCAGTAAAATAGGCAATACACAGCCATCATACTGAAAACCCAGAAAGACAAAAGTGGTATGTACTTACTCATAAGTGGATATTAGCTGCTAAGTAAACATTCTGTAGACTTAAAGAAGTTAGGTAAATAGGAAGGATCTATGGGGGAATGTATGGATCTCCCTAGAAAGAGGAAATAGATTTTATGGGACTGGGGGCAGGTGGGGACAGGAGCAGGAAGAATTGGGGGTAATTGGAGGGAGAGAGTTCAGGGAGAGATAGCTAGAATTGGGAGGGAGCACTTTGGGGGCTTACATAGTTCAGTGGATACTTTCTGGAAGGAGGGATATAGAGTCTCAACTGGCTGTGGTCCTCCCTTCTTCTCAGGGTCACTGGCCACACTGGCCAGTGAGGATAAAGGGAGCAGAGTAGACAAACAGGGTTCTGGAAAGCCTGTGAGTACAAAAGAGGTGACAACACTCCGGGATTAGCTTCAGGGAGACAGATCAACTTTATTCAAGGTGAATCAAGGGTTATATAGTTTTGGGAGAGCGGGTAGGAATATCCAGGGTGGGCAAAGGTCATTGGCTGAAGGCTAAGGTACTGAGGTGCCTCACCAGCATGGGACGTGTTCCAGGAACCTCAGGCTCTTGCTGAATGGGTTTCTTATTGGGAGAAGGAGGCTGAACCTGTAATCTCACCAAGGCTGTGTGACATTCTACATGTAGAGGGTATGGAGGTTTTGAGCTCCCCAGACAAGGTCAGAAAAGGAGAAGCTCTGCTGGTAAAGGAAGTCTGCCATTTTGCACGAAGTTCGAAGCTTTCCAATGTCAGACTCCAACCTTAGTTAGCAGGGCCCAAAAACTAGCCATCTCTTGTAGCCAGGCAAGACTTCCAGTGGTGAGTCTGGGTTATATTCAATTTAATTGTTGTCCAGGGGGTCCCATGGAAGGCCCCAAACAACACAAGCTGATGCTAAGACAAAGGGTTGCTCTCCAAAAGCTGACAGCAGGGCATTGCTGAGGACAATATCCACACAATGCACTGAACATGGAGAGGTGGAGCGGGTGCCTCCATGGAACCTTGACTCCTATGTTCTAGTCTCTTTGGTGCAGGAAGGTACTCTGCAGACTACCAAATGGGAAATGTAAACACCAACCCAGCCACAAAACCTTTGACCCACAGTCTGTCCTACCTGCAAAATATGCTAGGGCAATGGTGGCACAGAACTTGTGGGAGTAGTTAGCCAATGTCTGACATTGAGGTGGGCTTTTTTTTTTTAATTTATGACTTAGTTCTTTTACTATAAGCTTGCTAAAGATAGAGTTATCTTCTTCATGGTAAACATCCTATTATGCAAGCTTTCTTCTTATTGGCTGTTGTTATTGCACCATCCTTTTGCTGTATATAGAGAAACAGAGGTTCCTTTTGTATTTACTGACCATATGGTGGGGCCCTGGAAAGCATAGCAGAAAGATACCCACATGATAGCCACCCAGGGAGGTGCCCATGTGTTGGGTGGCCCAGAGGGCACCTTCAAGAGCCATAGGACACTTACAAAGTAGTTGAGGAGAGGATGGTTGGAGCAGATGGAGGTTTGAAGAAGCAGCTAAAGGGGCAGAGTCTAGAATTTGGAATCAAATATGGTGGGTGGCAGAACCCAACAGAAACAAATAATCACTACATGCATTAGGAGAGCCAAGCCATCAGCTTGGTTCAGAGAGCCAAGTCCCTCGGAAGGGGCTCATGTATGCTACTCCTGTGGTTTCAGCACCAGATGAATAAAAATATTAAATAAAGGGAGGTGGATGATGTTGTGATCATAAAAAGAGAAAGAGCTATAAGAATATGTTCTGGCAGGGTATGGGGGAAGGGATGTCTGAGGGACCAGAACACGTGGGTATGATCTAGAATAGATATAGAATAGAGTCTATTTAGGGCATGGGGAGGGGAGTTAAGAGGGTAGCAGAGGCAGAGAAAGGCAGAGAGAAGGAGAGAGAAGAGAAGTAGGGGCTGGCCATGACCACGTGGGGGAGGGGGGGAATAGAGATAGGGGAGAGCAAGGGGGTAAGAGGCAAGGTGGAGAAGCAGGAATAAGAGAGAGAGGAGGAGGCAAGCATCCCCTTTTATAGGGTCAGGCCTACCTGGCCGTTGCCAGGTAACTATGAGGAGGAACATACCTGGCTGCTGCCCAGGTATCTGTGGTGGTGGAGTTTATACAGAATTCTAACAGTGGACATGACCACTCCTGAAGTATGGGACAGAGGGAAGAGTCCAGCTGAACATGGCCACAAGACTAAACTGAGAAGAGTTATGGGGAGGGAGTATAGCCAATCAAGAGAGGCAGCCTGGCCAAGAGACTAAGGGAGCAGTGTAGCTATAATTGCTGAGTTATATATGGGGATCAGGTTCAGGGAAGGGAAGCCCAAGCTCAGACCATCCAGTGGAAAAAAGACAGCATTTTCAGCAGATGGTGCTGGCTCAACTGGAGGTTAACATGTAGAAAAATGCAAATCGATCCATTCCTTTCTCCTTGTACAAAGCTCAAGTCCAAGTGGATCAGGGACCTCCACCTCAAAGCAGATACATTAAAACTAATAGAAGAGAAAGTGGGGAAGAACCTCGAGCAAATAGGCACAGGGATTAAAGGCATGTGCCACCACCGCCGGCTAGAAAAAGAAATTTCTATGTACCCAGATACTTGAATTGACCTATAGAGGCATCCACCAGCCACTCTGGACTTCCCTCCTTTGTAAAGTATTAATTACATCCCAGGAAACTACTCACAAGAAACTCACCCAAACCACTGACATAGTTTTAAAATATAGACATAGACCATAGACATAGGTTTAAAATAAATAAATAAATAAATAAATAAATAAATAAATGGAAATACTTTCCCAGGCATAACCTACACATGCTATCTGTGATGTTGTATCCATCCTTATTCTTCTGACTTAGAAGGTATGTGCCTTCATTTCCCACCAACTCCTTTACTGACTCAAGCTTCTATTCCCTGAGGCACTTTGTGCCGTAATGGCCTCCATACTAGCTAACCATTTATTGCATACTCAGAACATAGCTGTGCAAAGACTGATTGGTTAGAACTTCAGTGACTGGAGAGGTTGTATTGTTGTAGGTCCAGAACCTAATTACAATACATGTTGGACTATCTTTTTAGCCCCCTAAATAGCCATTCTTTGTTGTTTATCTCTGTGTCATGACTAACTAATAGAGTCAAACCTAACATCCTGCAACTAACAGATTTAAAATAAATAAATAAATAATCAAATGTTTGGAATTTACTAACAAACTAATTCCACCATAAAAGGGCTTAGACTCTCAGATAATGTCTAAGGCATATAGCAGTTCTCCCTGTACAACTATAACCTGCCTACCTGACGTACCCATCAATGTGTTTGAAAAGTATCTTGATTCATAATTTTGTTTTGCTTGTTTTTGTTTTTCAAGACAGGGTTTCTCTGTGTATCCCTGGCTGTCCTGGAACTTGTTCTGTAAACCAGGCTGGACTTGGTCTACACAGAGATCCACCTACCTCTGCCTCCTTAGAGCTGGGATTAAAGACATGTATGTGCCACTGCTACCCAGCAATTCAGAACTTTTTTGCTCAGTTCCTGCAAAAATTTCATGAAAGTGCTTGGATGTTGAAATATAGAATTTTGAGTGATCTAAATCTGTGATCCCAGAACATATTTGACTCTGTAACGAAGTGTTTCTTATCCATTTTGAGATAAGAGCTGTTTTTCATCTACACAACTCAATAACTCATTAGTTTAAGAAGACCATGTTGCTACTGCCTATGTTAGGAGGCCGAACACAAGAATAATCTGAATGCTCGAGTAGCGCATTTCTACAAAGGCAAGATCACACACACATGCAAGTAGCGTACAGTGTGAGCAGCATGGCGGGGTGCCAAAGTAAGTGTTCACAGTCAGTGGATCCCAGGACAGCCTGAAGATGAAAAGAAAGCAAAATTCAGCCAGGAGGAATGAAGTATGCAATGAGGCAAAGCCAGAGAAGATAAGCAAAAAAAAAGGAGGAAAGTGCCCCTGGCTGTGGGAACAGCCAGCGTTGGCAAAGGCCAGAGTCTGGGTAAAGCGGAAGCGCTTCCAAAGCACTGGGAAAGAAAGAACAAAGCAGGCCCCTCATTAGACCCACAAGCCAGTTTAAATCTCTTTCCCAAGACATAGTGAAATTTTGTTCAGAGACTGTGTGTGAGCTAGGCATCTTTTAACAGGGTGGCTTATAATTACACCATTGTCTCTAGTCATTGTTAGGTAGCCTCCCAGAAAAGCCAGTTACCCCATGCTAATGTATAACTCCTTTGTTTTCTGTAAAATAGCCAGCTCTGGTCTAAAAAGAAAAAGAGCTTCATGCCTCTATTCAAGTGGAATGAATACCCCTCTCTGGCTGAATAAGAGAAAATCTTGGGCTTTAATGATCTGTGGCCCTTTCTTGGATGCACATAGCCAGAGCACCATGTAACCTTGTTCCTCCTACAGCTCTGAGAAAGAAGGCCTACAGGGAGACTGAAGAGTGAGCCAAGGCCTTGTCATTCCTCAGCAGTCAACAAGAGGAGAAACCTGAGTGAGCACTGTTAGAAGGAGCAGGGGGAGGCTTCTGAGACAAGGTGGAAAGAGCAGGGAGATTATGGGAGCATGGAAAGGGAGAGAAGCCCCTTCCCCAGAGTTGGTGAAGCCTCTCTCCAGCTGAAGAGCAAGAATTCCAGCAATTGACATGCACTGGAAAGCCTGAACACAGAATATTGCGTCTCGGGTTTATGTTAAAATAATGCAAAGGCTTAAGACCTGAGGGAGGACCCCACTCCTTTCCCAGACATTTCCTAAGACCCTTGAGACATTAACTTGGTTTTTAGCAAATATGTCCTACCTTCCTGGTATAGTTTTAGTTTATCCATTGTAATCTCCCCAGGATCTGCCCTGTGCCCTCATTCAGGTTCCTTAGTGATCTTTTGAAAATAATAGCTTCAACTCCAAAAAATCCTGCCTATGCAAGAAGCACCATTCTCTCAAAAGGAAGGAAATGCAATTCATTCTGTGACCAAATATGAGTGACCATGCTCAGAGTCACAGACTGTAGTTACTCTGAATTCCATGCTCCCAGGAGATATATAAATTTATATTATATTCATTCTCATCCTAAAGTAGAACAATGAGGACATAATGAGGAAATATTGGACAAAGCAAGACCAAGACCATTGATGCAAACATCAAACTTTGTAGCTACATCCAGTATCTGGCTTACATGTCTCTCTCCCTCCCTCCCTCTCTCTCTCTCTCTCTCTCTCTCTCTCTCTCTGAAATAGTTCCACAAACTGCAAACTAAGCATTTATTTCAATGCTTATGTTTGTGAGTCTGTGGGGCCGTTCTCATTCAAACCATCGCAGTCCATTCCTGAGGGGAAATGAAGCAGAAACTCAAAGGCAGGAATCTAAAGTCAGGAACTGTAGGAACCTGGCCCAAGAATGAAGTCATCTGAGGATGTTGCTGAGTGCTTGTGAGAAAACTCTAAGAAAACAAGAGAAGAATCCTATGACACAGAATTGTTCTTGGAATGTGTTTTTGTGCTCCCCCCCCCCCAGTATAGAAGATAAGAGTGAGTTTATTCATTACAACTGGCTATTGTTATTTGTTCATATGCCTCTATGAAAAGCATGCTTTTGCCACAAGACCTTTGTCCTTGTCCTTATACATTTTACTTGCATGATTTTTCTTAACTATCACAATATAAATTGTCTGATGCCCTGAATAAAGTTGGCTACTGCATAAGACTTTAGTCCACCTCATATATCAGCTCCATTTTCCTAGGTCCCACCACCTCAAGTGTCACTTGTCCCACCAGTGACAAGGAACCAAAGCAGACTATGGAGGAACACTGCTTCCTGACTTGCTTTCCATGGCTTGCTCAGCTACCTTTCTTATACACAAAATGACACTGCCTCCCCCCATATGCCCTCCCACATTATTCAGCACTCAGGAAAATGCCCCAGGGACATACCTATAGACCAGTTTGTTGGAGGCAATTCCCCAGTTGAGTTTCCCTCTTCCCAGATGACCCTAGCTTGTGTCAAGTTGACAAAAACTAGCCAGCATAGATAGAAAGAACATGGGAAGATGTATTTCAAGTTCTAAAAGGTCATAGCTGCCAATTTTAACTATTGTACTGTACAGGTCTAGAGGGTAGGAAGTCAAAGAGTCTTCTGAGGTGGGGAGTGAGGATGATTATAAGAAAGATAGAAAAAAAGATGCAAGAGACAGGTATGGGAGGGCTGCAGGTCATTGCCGCACCAGCCCCTAGTGTAACTCTCATAACCTTCTTATACTTTAGTACTATGGGAAGCAAAGCCACAAGCTAACAGAAACAATTGCTGAAATATACACAAGACATTTGTTCTTCCACAAAAATCTCCCTGTTCCTACCACCAAGGTCAAGAGAATCTTCAGCTGCTAGCCTTGAGCCTCAAGTGCACCTCTTATCGTTCTATGCCTCAGCAGGCTGGGAAATCGGCCAATAGACCCTGACCTGCCTTGACTCTGCCTGGCAGGCAGACTTTCTCTCTCTATTTTTTTTTAATCCCCCCTCTCCTTCAGAGAAGCAGCAAATGGTTCCAAACATTGTGCCCAATACAACTATCTATTAAAATTGAGCTGAGATAGCAAATGACAGACTTGGATACCTACCAGAGCCCAACGGTCCTGCTTACAGCAGTTTCAGTGGTGGCAGAGGACATGATGACTATGCTGGTAGCCATGGGTCCCAAATCCAGAAAGAGCTATTCACAAACTCCCTCTACACTTCATACATAGGAAATCTCCCTTTTAACATAATTCAGGACAACACTGATGCTATCTTTAAGAATCTCAGTGTATGCCGGGCAGTGGTGGCGCACGCCTTTAATCCCAGCACTAGGGAGGCAGAGGCAGGCGGATTTCTGAGTTCGAGGCCAGCCTGGTCTACACAGTGAGTTCCAGGACAGCCAGGGCTACACAGAGAAACCCTGTCTCAAAAAACCAAAAAAAAAAAAAAAAAAAAAAAAAAAAAAAAAAAAAAAAAAAAAAAAAAAAAAGAATCTCAGTGTACGGAGTATGCAGCTAGTCACAAAGATGCAGGCAAACTTGAAGGGTTCTGTTCTGTCAACTTCAAAGGCATGGATTCCCTGAATGAGGCTCTAACAAAGAACAGTGCACTCTTGGGGAACTGGTCACTTCAAGTGGACTTTACAGAAGGCAGAAAACAAAATGAAGGTGGCTTTGGATTCAGGAAAGGTAGACTCAATGGCAGAGCAATGGGTGGCTCATAGAACCTTGAGGCAGATGGAACATCTTCAATTCAAACTATAGGATAATTTTTTGAGGGTGGACAGTCAGTCTGGGAACTGGTGAGAAGCTCTCCAGCAGAGAGCAGCTTTCAAGATGATCCTCCTTTTAAAAGCTCCAATGCAGACTTTACAGAGAACCTATAGATAAGAAAAAAGCACCAAGACCACGACTGCCCCTTAAACCTGGGCAGTGGCAACACCGCTCAGCCCTAGTAATCACACTGACTCCAACATCATAGGGGAAGCCAGAAGAGGAGTGGTTCAGAAGGAACAAGAAGGGGATTGGGTTGGAAGGAAGGAGATGGGGTGTGGGGAAGCTGGAACAAGAGCACAGGCTCCTGGCAGGAGCCAGTCACCCTTCAGGCTCCATTCCCTGTGCCTGGCATTGTCTCCCAGAAACAGCTTGTGAGTGCATGTCAGCTGTTACAAGTGGTTTCTAGATGAAGGAAGAAGAGAAGAGGGGGGAGGAGAGAAGAAGGAGAAATTCACATTTCCCATAATGACTAAGGACTTTATGAGCACTTCCCCAGCCCTGCAGATGATACTGGAAGGGATCCCTTAGACCAAGGAGGAAAAAGTTGTCACCCACAGGAGACAAACAATAGCAAACTGTTCACCAAAAGTGATCCAAGAAAGCACCACAAGATCCGCAAAACAGCAGGAATCAACACAAAATTTTCAATAATAACTCTGAGTATTAGAAATCTCAATTCACGGACTCGGGTTCCTACCAGTCTGTCTGGGCTGAGGTCCAGAGCAGACCTTGGGCACAAGCTCTGCAGCCAGTCTCACAACACCCAGAGGAAGCTCCACTCCCAGGCGCTCTGACACACCCAGGATCAGAGGTGAGCAGGAACCAACATCTTTCCCAACACTGGGAGTAACTGGGACTAGCGGAACCATGCACACAGGAACTTCGCCAGGCCAGTGACTCTGGTTCCTTCCAGTCTGTCTGGGTTAGTGTTCTGAGCAGACCTTGGGTGCAAGCTCTGCAGCCAGTCCC
>NW_022196915.1:40860989-40862760 GCF_008632895.1 Mastomys coucha
ATAATATTTTATAAATTTTAAGGAATATGACAAAAAAGATATTGTAGGTATTGAAGGGGGGCCTCTGGAGGAGTGGGGCTACAAAAGGGAAACAAGAATGTGATTCAATTCTATTTAATTAAAATATGTTTTTAAATGTTAACAAATTCAGATAAATTGAAATCATGTAACTTTTCTCATCATAAAAAAAAAGGAATCTCAATTCACCAATAAAAATGAAACAGGCTAGCACACTGTCTGAGAAAACAGGATCCATCTTCTTGTTGCCACCAGCTTTTATGACCCATCATGCAATCTGGGTGGACTTTGGTGATGTCTTTGAGTCATTTCTGCCTCTGTAAAAAACTCCAGTATAACTGATTGGCTCACTAAATTGGATTTTGATGGAACCCGTACTGTGGTCTGTTGTGAGCTCCTGTTGGGTGAATAGCTCATGTTTACATCTCCGCAAGGATAATGTCACACAACAGGTACTAAGTGCCTAGCTCAAAAAGTCTGAGAGATCCCAAATGAATAAATTAAGACTTAGCAGTTAACTAATTAAGACTTAAGACTTTAAAAACTAGTTGGGCAGTGCTGTCGTATGCCTTTAATTCCAGCACTGGGGAGGCAGAGGCAGGTGGATTTCTAAGTTTGAGGCCAGCCTGATCTACAGAGTGAGTTCCAGGGCACCCAGGGCTACACAGAGAAACCTTGTATCAAAAGACCAAAAATAAATAAATAAATAAATAAATAAATAAACATTGTAAAGCCTTTTAAAAAACAAAACAAAACCAGAAACAATTAGAGGGGGAGAAATAATTAAAACCAGGGCAGAGATTGAAATGTGGCCCAAAGTTGGAATTGTGGATGTTTTGCTTCCCTCCTCTACAATCAGAGCCTGATAATTACTAAAAGCTCAAGTGAGCCAGATTTAAGGACCAGCTACTACTACAGAGCAGGCAGAGTCAGCAGGAGTCAGAATCAGAGCACAAATCCTATGAGCTATAATATGAGGTAGTACAGCAGCAGCAGTGGGCTGAGAAAGACATCCAATAAATATGGTGGTAAGTGCCAGACCCAGGAGGAAGATAAAGGCTGTCGCTCTCATAACGCAAAGTCTCCAAGGCCATCGGGTGGAGGAAGAGGAAGTGCCTTTCTATTGTTTGCCCAACCACTCATTTCCAGCTTTATATATTGTCAAGAGTTTCTGCCTGGTTGTGAGATAGCTATTTCTAGTGACAAAGTCCTGGAAAGAGACTTACGAGATGTTCTCTAGGTATGGGAATCCCCCTCCTCCCAGGAAAGGTGAGTAATTGCATAAGCCATTTCAATAGCCAGTGGAAACTTAAAAAACTGACATTTCCATTTTAAAAGTCAGGGTAGAAACTAACGAACTAGGGAAGAATAAAACAGGCTGGAAAGGTAGTTCAGTGATTATGAGTAAGTATTGATTGTTCTTGCAAAGGACTCAAGTTCCATACATAGCACCCACCTCAGGCAACTTCCTGAAACTCCAGCTGCACTGCTCTGGGAAGTTCAATATCCTCTCCAGCTTCCATGAACACTGTCGTTCATGTGCACACACACACACACACACACACACACACAGAGAGAGAGAGAGAGAGAGAGAGAGAGAGAGAGAGAGCTAATTAAAAACAAATATTTTAAAAAGAATGAAAGAAAAAAGAAAAGCACAAAACAACATAAATAATGAGATAAAAAGCTGGTGATGGTGCGCACCTTTAATCCTATAATCCTAACACTTGGGAGGCAAAGGCAGGTGGATCTC
>NW_022196915.1:40863711-40897035 GCF_008632895.1 Mastomys coucha
TGAAAAAAAAAAAAAAAGATGTAGAACTCTCAGCTTCTCCTGCACCATGCCTGCCTGGATGCTGCCATGTTTTCCTCTTGATGATAATGGACTGAACCTCTGAACCTGTAAGACAGCCCCAGTTAAATGTTGTCCTTACAAGAGTTGCCTTGGTCATGGTGTCTGTTCACAGCAGTACAACCCTAAGACACTGGGTCTATAACTAACAGTGAAATTGAAGCCATAGTAAAACATATCCCAACTAAAAAATTTTCAGGACTTAATAAATAAAATAATTAATAAAAAAAAAAAAGTCCAGGGCGGTGGTGGCGCACGCCTTTAATCCCAGCACTTGGGAGGCAGAGGCAGGTGGATTTCTGAGTTCGAGGCCAGCCTGGTCTACAGAGTGAGCTCCAGGACAGCCAGGGCTACACAGAGAAACCCTGTCTCGAAAAACTGAAGAAAAAAAAAAAGTCCAGGACCAGCTTCACTGCAAAATTCTAACAGAACTTTGAAGAAAAACCAACACCAATGCTACTCAAATTATTCCATAAAGTAGAAAAGAAATGGAGGTTTCCAGGTTCTTTTTATGACCAGAAAGTAGTGTTATGATATTGTCTTAGTCAGGTTTCCTATTCCTGGAAAAAACATCATGACTAAGAAGCAAATTGGGGAGGGAAGGGTTTATTCAGCTTATTTTAATTCTCAATAAAATAAAATAGTAGCACTTCAAGATTCAAAAATACATCAAAATGTTTGTTGTGGGGCTGGAGAGATGGTTCAGTAATTAATCATGCCTGACACTTGCAGAGGACCCAAGTTCTGTTCTTAGCATCCATATAGTGGCTCACAACCATCTGTAAATCCAATTCCAGTAGATATGATACCTCTTCTGGCCTGCTTAAGTACTAAATGCACACAGTACATGTAAGCAAAACACTCATACACATAAAAATAAATAATAAGTAAAAGATCATTCATTATGACCAGGTAAACTTTATTCTAGTACAAAGCTCAAGTCCAGGTGAATTAAGTACCTTAATGTAGGGGCTGGCTCAGTGGTTAAGAGCACCGACTGCTCTTCCAGTGTTCAATTCCAGAGTCTTGAGTTCAATTCCCAACAACCACATGGTGGTTCACAACCATCGGTAATGGGATCTGATACCCTCTTCTGGTGTATGATACAGCGACAGTGTACTCACATGAAATAAGTAAATAAATCTCTAAAAAAAAAAAAAAAGACCTCAATGTAAAACCAGATACATTGAAACTAATGGAAGAGAAAGTGGGAAAGAGCTTCAAACTCGTTGGCACAGGGCAAAATTACTTAAACAGAATGCCAATGGCTCAGGCTCTAAGATCAACAATTAATAAATGGGACTTCATGAAACTGGAAAGCTTCTGTAAGGCAAAGGACATAGTCAACAGGATAAATTGGCAACCTACAGAATAGGAAAAAGATCTTCATTAACCCCACATCCAATAGAAGGCTAATATCCAAAATATATAAATAACTCAAGAAGCTAACCACCAAGAAACCAAATAACCCAATTAAAAAATGGGATACAGAGCAAAATAGAATTCTCAACAGAGGATTTTTAAATGGCTGAAAAAAAAAACACTTAAAGAAGTGTTCAAAGTCCTTAGTTATTGGGGAAATACAAATCAAAACAACCCTGAGATTCCACCTTACACAAATCAGAATGGCTAAGATCAAAAACTCAGGAGACAGCACATGCTGGCAAAGATATGAAGAATTCCTGGAGAGCAGCTGGTCTCAGTCAACACTGGAAGTGGGAAGGACTGGTTCTAATACTAGTGAGGGAATGCCACAACAACAGAATAGGTGGACTTATCCACAAGAGCAAAGAAGGCTAAACAGGCAAAATCCTGTTTCCTTCTTCCATGTCCTTTTATCTGGGATGCCTATGCTTAGCATGTGTCTTCCCATTTAAAATGATCTGATCAAGAAAATCTCTCACAGAAGTGTCCAGAAACATAGAGCTTAGTTGATTCCAGACCCAGTCAAATGGACACTAAGACCAATCATCACAGGAGGCTAACCCAAGGTATGGATGTATGAGAAACCATTATAGAAACTCAGTAGTCAGTAACCTAATTTAAAATACAAAAAAAAAAAAAAAATTAAAGGAGTCCCAATCGCAATACCCTGCATGGTGGCCAATGTTTCTCCCAGAAGATGGATAACAAAACAAAATTCAGGAATGGGATTTTTTAGTACCCACAATCTACCATCCCCCTTTCATCAGTGCACCCCCAGCCCCACCTCAACTCCACCACAGCCCCTCTCTACTTTCCTGGCTTACATTTGTGCTCCACATTAAACACACAAACGCTTTGAAGCTGGGATGTATGAATGAGAGAGAACATGCAGCATTCATCTTCCTGAGCCTCCCTATACACTATTTGTCAGAGACGCTCCAGAGGTCTTCAAAACATCACAAGCTGTTTTCACTGTTCTTAGCTGTTCACTATAACTGCAGGACAGGACCTTGGTCCTGGTTAGCTTTAATTCTCACCTTAACACAGCCTGGAGTCATCTAAGAGGAAAGCCTCCACTGAGAAACTATCTAGATCAAATCTCCCTGTTGTCTGTTGTGTGTGAGTCTGTAAAGGATTGTCTTGATTATTCCTAGGCAGAAAGTCCTGGATTGTCTAAAAATGTTAGCCAAACATAAGTCAATGAACAAACCAGAGAGCAAGTCCAAAAGCAACATCCCTCCATGATTCCTGCTTCAGGTTCCTGCCTTGAGTTCCTGTCCTGACTTCCTTCAGTGACGAACTGTTACAGAAGTGTAAGATGAAATAAGCCTTTTACTACTCTAAGTTGTTTTGGGTCAGGGTATTTTATCACTTCAAGAGAAAGGAAACTTTAATACTATTGCTGAAGACACCACACAATTTGACTATTAGATATAGAGAAGTGAATTTCAAATCACTTTGGAAACATCCTCCCTGCTGACTAACATGCCTAATATCAGAAGTATTCAGATTGTTAGGGGGGAAAAGACATCAATTATTGCAGGAAATATTTTAAAAAATGAACCTGCCAACTCTCTGAGGTGCAGGACCACACTTCTGTGCTCCTGCCTGCCTGCCAACTCTCCAGCCATGCCGCTCCACAGGGCTCCTGCTGGGCCATCTCTCTGGCAGGCAACGGCCCCCCCACCCCAGTTCCTCTTATTTTCATGCAATGCCCACACACTCCTGGTTAGCCATCTAAACACCTAATTACCCGGTAGAATCAAGACTCTTAATGCTTAATTAGCCAATCAGACTTATGTATCAATAATAACACAATTTACAAAATGTCAATGCAATAATTTCAGAGCCAATTGATAATGATAAAGCTTTAACCCAATTATTCTAACCCTTCTGATAACACATCAGCCCCCATACTGGTTCTCTCCCCTCCTAAGACCTCTCTCTCTCTCTCTCTCTCTCTCTCTCTCTCTCTCTCTCTCTCTCTCTCTCTCTCTCTCTTTCTCTGCCTCTCTTTTCCCTGTCCAATCACAGACTTTCTCTGCATTAATGTAATTTGACAGGGAAAATCCTACAACAATCAATGATTGTGCCTGGCATGGTACCCAAATGCTATGATACCAACTTGCCAGGAGAGACTTGCCATACTGGCATGATTATTATGGTGTAACCAACTTGTTTCCAACTGGATTTGAGGCTGGCTCCACAGGAGGGAATTCATGCCTGAGACTTACACCTGGTCAGAAACCCATGGCTGGGGCAGTTATAGGCACTAGGGGAGAACATGCTGTTGTTATTTTGTTAAATGGTCATGTTGTTAAACTACCCTCTCTATACAAATGGTTGTGGATCCAGGACACATCTAATCCAGTGCTTGCTCTTGTCTTCTTTCACTCCTGTTTGCTGTATTCTTAGTAAACTCACTCACTGGAAACCCAAAGCTTGTGGATAATAAGGAACAGAGTCAGAGTCTACATTTAGAATAGGAAAATGCCACTTAAGTCTTCTTACTTTGACTCCAGAATGCAAAGCTCCTTCTCTGTCCACTTTAGCAAACACTGTGGAGGTCAGTTGGCCTTTCGGGAGGTCAGTTGGCCTTTCGGGAGGCCCAGAAGTTTAACAAATGAACATTGCTCACAACCAAAGTCACAAGGCCACAATTGACAACAAACCCTGTGGTGCTTTTCTGCCCTCCAGAGGCCATTTGACTTCTGGCTCAGGATCAGGGCTGATTAAAGTCTATCCTGACCACAAAACATTTGGCTTCTTTCTTATACCTCCCAGGACCATTTGCTTCAGAGTGACTAGATCAATCACAGTGGGCTAGATCAATCAAGAAAATACCACACAGATATGCCTACAGGCCAATCTGATGGAAACATTTCCTCCTTTAAGGTTCCCTCCTCCCAGATGACTCTACTTAGCTCAGGGTGACAAAAAAAAAAACAGCACACAGAAGAATAGAACAGTAGCATAGTCATGAACCATTTCCCACAAAACACTACTTAACTACTCATGAGAAATGAACTTAGCAGATAACAACTTGACCAGGAGATCAAGGTTAACCACCAGTTGGAGCAAGGAGTAGGGGTTGAGGCAAGGATTTTGGTGGGTTTTCTACAAATGAGTAGTTGGTGGATATAGAGAGAATCTCTTGTGTGCTGGATGCAAAGCAATAAAAAAAAGCTGTTGGCCTATTAACTTAGGCAGGAAATAGGAGATGGGAGTTCCAGCAGGGAGAGAAGATCCTGGGATAGAGTCAGGTGTGGGAAGGGGATTCTCCCTGAATGCCGATGGAGTCGGTCGCATGAACCTGAGGAGAGGTAACTAGCCATGAGACAGGACTTAGAATAGAATAAGTGGGATAACTGAATTCCGAGCTTATGAGAATGAGTTAAAGATTTTGACTTAGGCATTTATTCATAAATAATTCGGTCTCAGAGTCGTTATTTTGGGAACTTAGGCACTGGTGGAAAAGTCCGCTATTACAGGTGACACAGGGCTTTTCGGGATCTGAGGATTTAACTTGGGTTGGGCTTCATTATCAGAAGAGAGCAGAAACTCCTTAGCTCAGGAAGCTACACAGTCCTCTGGACTTCCTTATCAGAAGGAGATGTTGTCATAGGAAAGAAAGAAAAATTCCTTAGTTTACAAGACATAGACTTTCAAGGATGAGATTCACACACCATCCTAAACCCATTGTTGTACTTGCAAGTTTGTGGCTTATTTTATTTATTATTATTATTTTCATATGATGTATTTATATAATAAAATCCAAACTCCAGATGATTCGGCACTTCCCGAAAACCTTGACACCCTGTGGAAATCAATCGTAAGCCAATAGTTCAGTGAGGTGATAAATAAGATGCAGCACATGTAAGCACAGTGAACCATCTATCAGTATGATTGTAACTGTATTCATGTCCCGTTCTTTTTCCATAACTGACTTTCCCCTAAGGGAACAAAAGTTTACTTTGTCCTACAATGAGAAGAATCCCTCCAGTCATGGTGGGGAAGGTAAGGCAGGAGAAGCAGCTTGGCTTGGGGGCCCAGTAAGGAAACAAAGAAAGCAGAATGGCTGCTCTCAGCTTTCTCCTCTGATTGGTGAGAGGGAGCACATTCAGGACAGGTCTTTCCCTTTCAATTAAATCCTCCAGAAAATTCTTCATTTTCATATCCAAAGGCTTACATCATCAAGGTCCCTAGTGTTTCTTAATCTGGGTAACTGTCCACCAAAATTAGCTGCCACAAGTCAGCTTGTCACCCCCCCACACACATCACTTTAAACCATAATATTTTGCTCCTGGTTCATGTTCATCTCATAATTCAGAATGTTTTAGTCCATCCCTGAGGGTCCTCTAAGTCCTAACAGTTACAGAATTGCTCAAAATTCTAAGTTCAAAGTTTTCTCCGAGAATCAAGGTATTCTTTTAACATTGAGTCTCTCCATAGAAATCAAAATACAAGCCAGGTGGTGGTGGCACACACCTTTAATCCCAGCACTCAGGAGGCAGAGGCAAGTGGATTTCTGAGTTCGAGGCCAGCCTGTTCTACAGAGTGAGTTCCAGGATAGCCAAGGTTACACAGAGAAACCCTGTCTCTAAAGGGATTAGAATAAAAAAATAAAAATAAAAATAAGATTACATGCTGCATGAATGCAAGTGCTGGCAAGGCCAACAGAGGGCGCTAGATCCTTGGGAGCTGGGCTTATGGGCGATTGTGAAACAGTTGCCATGGGTGTTGTGAACCAACTTCATGTCCTCTGTGAGAACAGTATGTGTTCTTAACCACTAAGCAGTCTCTCCAGCCTCACTGCCAAGTTCTACTGTCAGTCTTTAAGATGTCACCCAGACAGAACTGCAGCAACCCCTGTGTGCTTTCAGGTGACTGTTCTCTAAAGGCTCTGTTGGTGGTGGGGTTTGCGGGGTGGTGGTGGTGGTTGTTAATGTAGGTTGTTGTTGTTCTGTTGTTTTATTATTTTCAGGCAATATCTTCAATGAGTGTATTTCCCCACAGTTACTTAGGGTTGAAGTAAGGATATTTGGAGGTAGTTGTTGTTATGTCTCTTCTTCTTGAGATAGGGTCTGGCTCTGTACTCCAGACTGTCCTGTAATGCATTTTTCAGTCCAGGCTGGCCTCACACTCTGGTGAACTACTTCCTCAGCTTCCCCTCCCAGGACTATAAGCAAGAGCCACCACACCTATCAGGTTTTTAGTTTTTTACCCTGGAGCCTTCAATGAGTAGGGTCTTGCCTTCAAGGCTCCTTCTCCCTGTGCAAAGCACAAGCTTTTTCCTTAGCTCACCCATCTCTCCAACAGTCACAACCATCTTGTCCATGTCCAAACCTTTAAATGGATTCGCTCTCCTCTCCTCAACAAACTGTGCCTCTCTCTGTAGGGGTGGTACTGATGCTGAGGTTTTTGATCAATCGATAAAGATGCCAGGGCTAATTGCTGGGTGGAAGGAAAGGAAGGGACTCCTGGGTCCCTGCAGGCAGGCTAAGAGATGCAGGGAGAAAGAGGGAGATTTCCGAGGTAGAAAAGGTAACCAGCCTTTTCTAGTTCTTGGGTGGAGTAGCCACTGGCCACTTCCCTGACTGGGCCTGGGGAAGCAGGAGGGATATTAAAAACACAATTAAGGGTGAATTTAGGGTGCTGAGCTGGGAATGAAAAGAAGGGCACAAGATAGCCAAGGAAGGCTTAGGAGAGCCCAGAAATTGAAATTGAGCAGCGTGTGTGTGTGTGTGTGTGTGTGTGTGTGTGTGTGTGTGTGTCTGTATTTTACATCCACAGAGGGCAGGGGCTGGTAACACAATTCATCCAGAACTTAAATCGGAGGTAGCAAAAACACATGCCTCTCTCTCTCTCTCTCTCTCTCTCTCTCTCTCTCTCTCTCTCTCTCTCTCTCTCTCCCTCCCTCCCTCTCTTTCTCTCTCCCTCCCTTCCTCCCTCCCTCCTTTCCTCCCTCCCTCCATCCCTCTCTCTCTCTCTTTCTCTTTCTCTCTCTTTTTCTCTCTCTGTGTGTTCACTTAGTTCATTATTTTTGAATTAGTTCATTCATTTTGAATTCAACCTACCTTAGACGACCAAGACACAACAGAATGAAGCAAGTGTTTTGCCAAAAGAGTCATAGGAATGGATTTTGGCCCAGCTCCTTACAGTCATTGCTCTCTGGAACCTCACAAGTAAGCCTTAATAATCACTAAGGTGGTCTTCCAAGCCACTACAAAAAATAATCCATTAAGCTCTACTGACACCATTATATTCTCTAGCTCACAGCTCCAAATTCTTCCACATTCCTCCAAAAATCCAGTTTCTGAAGCCCAGAAACCACATAGTTAGATTTGTCACATCAGTGTCCCCACTTCTGGTACCAATTTCCTGTTGGTTACTTTTTTCATCCCTGTGACTAAATATCTGACAAATGAAACTTGAAGAAGGAAGTTCATTTTGACTCACGGCTTACGTGAACACAGTTTATCATTCCAGGAAGGTATAGCTATGGAAGTGTCTCAGTCCAAGGAAGGGCAAGGGAAGGCTAGCAACCTATTTTTACCTTCTCTCATACTGCTGTCTACTACAGTAGAAGTGTAGTCAGATTTGCCTTGATTTTGCTTGCATATTATCAATAATGCATCCCTTGCCCTTTAAAATAGTGCAGAGATTGAATCCAAAATGCATATATTGAATTCTTAACCTGGTACCTCCAATATAGTTATATTTGGAAATAAAACTTTTTAAATGTAGCCTGGAAGACTACAATGTGGTGTGGTACATGTGCACATGTGTTCAGTGTCCACCCTGGAACCAGAGTTGCAGGAGGTTGTGTACTACCTGAGTGGGTGCTGGGAACTGAACTCAGGTCCTCTGCAAAACTAGTACTAAACCATTAACCATACTTCTAGCCCTAAAACTAAGGTCTTTAAAGAGCTGGCTAAATTAGAATAAGGTTTTTCTTTCTTTGGGAGAGTGGGGGTAGAATAGGGTTGTCAAGGTCAACCTAGACTACAACATTTTACAAATGGTTTCATGTTTGTCCATTGCCATGGTTTGAACCCTGAGTGCTCCCGGAAGGATCAATGTTAGAGGCTGGCACTATATGGAGCTTTAAGAGGTAAGATTGCCCTAACAGAAGTTAAGTCATTAATAGGGTGACTTTGAGAAGGATTTGGGACGATGACCATTTCCTGTCCCTTTGCTTCCCATCTACCATCAGGTGAACAAGATTCTTCCACCATGAGCCCTTGCCACAAAGTAATGTGTCACCATAGGCCAAAGCAATAAAGCCAAGCAACTGTAACCCGAAAGCCCCGAAATGGTGAGCCAAATATGCCTTTTTGCCTTCTAAGTTACGTATCTATCGTGGTGACCACGAGTTAATTCAGTCATGCTGTAGTTTCCTGTGTTTCCTTTTCAAGACCCAACGTGAGGTCAGTTGGATCTACATATGATCTTAGCTGAAGGCCAAGAAGTGATATTTGATTGGATCCATACATTTATTATCTTCATCATCTTGAAAACTTTAAACCACCAGTTTTTACATTCTCCCCTCAATCTCATTCCTAAACTCCAATTACATGTATACTAGGCCATTAGATATTATCTCACAGGTATTTCTAGCCTTTATTCCTCCTGTTCCTTAGTTTAAATAGTTTCTTTTGTCATCCCCAGCTATCACCCCCTGTGTCTTCAATCTAGTTTCTCTGATTTTGTTTCTGGCTCTCCTTATATTTTCTTTCTTTCATTTTTTTCCCCCACCCTTTAAGCCCTGACACCTAGCCCTGCAGCATCCTTTTCTGCTAATCCATCGTCTCTGTTGTTTCTAGGTTGGTTTGTTTTACTTTCCTATTGATATTTTTTTCACTTTGCTTTGTTTTGTTTTTTGACACAGAGTTTCTCTGTGTGACTTTGGCTATCCTAGAACTCCCTCTGTACACCAGGCTGGCCTCAAACTCACAGCGATCCTCCTGCCTTTGTCTCTAAAGTGCTGGGATTGAAGACATGTGCCACCACTGCCTGGCTGATACTTCAGATTTTTAAAAATCATTTATTTTTACTTTATATGTATGAGTGTTTGCCTGCATGTATGTCTGTGCACCACATAGAGTGCCTGATACCTGATGAACTAGCAGAGGACGTCAGATCTCCTGGAACTGGAAATAGAGTTGTGAGCCCACTGTGTGGGTGCTGAGAATCACACTCAGGTTAACTGAACCATCTCTCCAGCCCTGATTGATTTAGCTCTATTCATTTTTTGCATATCTATAAAATTTTATCAGATATTAAATAATGTGACTATTACATTATTGAAATTGTTAGATTGTATTGTCTTCCTTAAAGTAATATTCAATTTTGCCCAAACAAAAAAGAGATAAATTTTTCTAAGATTTTTGTTATTGTTGTTATTTTGCTTTGCTTGTTTGTTGAGGCAGACTTTCTTTTTTCTTTTTTTGTTTGTTTTTTTTTCTGTTTTTTTCGAGACAGGGTTTCTCTGTATAGCCCTGGCTGTCCTGGAACTCACTCTGTAGACCAGGCTGGCCTCGAACTCAGAAATCCACCTGCCTCTGCCTCCCAAGTGCTGGGATTAAAGGCATGTGCCACCACCGCCAGACCAGTAAAGGCTATTTTTAACCCAAGAATTATTAACCCATTTTAACCCAGGGAACAATTACGGTTTGGGAAATGGAAGGGGAAACGGGAAATATGCTATGTTTATTCTGCCACTTAACAGCGGTCTCCATCGTGTCTCTTAACTTCAATCTCTGCGGGCGTGTTGACACTTTTTAACCACTTCAGATACCACCGCCTGGCTTCATTCCCCCACTCACTACCTGATCTGTGACGACAGGTCTGACCTCCTGCCCATTTCCAAAATGCCCTCTCCTGCAGCGTCAAAGTTCTGAGTGCGCATGCGCGAAACTAAGGGTTTTTTTTTTTTCTTTTTTCTCTCTCTTCCGGGCAAGATGGCGTGGAGTTCAGTTTGCGGTCGTTGGCAAGTTCTGCGACTCGTACGACCCCAACGTTCGGTAAGGTTCTGCCGAAAGCGCGGGGATGCTGCCTTGTCCTTGTCACCTGAGCTGAGGTCACGAGCAAATGTTGACCTGGGCACTGCAACCTGCGTGTCATGACCTCCAGTCGCGTGAGGACACCACCGGGTTACGTCCGGGGGTTGGTGGCCCAGTTTCTCTGTAGCTGTTTGGGAACTGCCTTTGACCCTGAGTCGTGACCTCCGGGCCCCGTCCCCGGGCTTCCGTAACAGGATGCGGGAGACCAGGGCCCGAGCTGCACCCTGCACGCTCCAGTGCATGCCTTCGGGGCCTGCAGTCTGTGCGAGCAGAGTTGCAGTGCCCCAACTACTGCGGCAGGCTGTCTGCGGGAGAGGCGGCTCGGCTGGGACTCAAGGCCTTCCCTTATCCTTTCACAGGGTCAGTTCCACAGCGTCGCAGGGTCCCTGAAACCGCTGGCCGCCGAGCTCCTCGCAGCCCGCCCGGGCAATGGGCGGCCACGCTACGCTCTTCTCACAGTCTTAACTCCTCGAAGCATCAGTACATCTGCCACCGTCTTTGCAGAAGCCCAGGTAAAAAGGTTCCTACCGAAGAAAGAAGCTCAGCTTCTTGGCCCGTTTCCTTTGTGCGGTGTTGTTTTGTCTGTTTTGTTTTGTTTTGTTTTATATTACGGTTCGGGAGAAGTGACTGTGAAGCAGAGTTCTTTTCACACTCCACGCAGTTCCTCCTAATATTAGCCTATTTGGAATAGGAGTAGATTTTCAGTCAGCTCAGTGGGAAAATGCTTAAAAATACATGAGAAATTTGTGGGGGCAGGCAAGATGACCCAACTGTACAAAAGCTCATGCTATGCAACCCTGGTAACCTGAGTGCCAGTCCTAGGACCCAAGTAAAGGTGGAGCTGGTTGTAGCACAATCTCAGTAACCCCAGCACTTGGGAGACAGAGCTGGACAGATCTCTAAGTTCAAAACCAACCTGGTCAACATCAGAGCTGTGTAGTGTGACCTTGTCTCAAAAAATAATAATAATAATTAAATAATTAATGAAGGACGAAGGCAAGAACTGTTCCACAAAGTTGTTCTCTGACTTTCACACATGCTGTGGCATGCATGCCTACACACATCATGCACACAATAAAAATAAATTTTGTATTCTATTCAAGACACTGCCAGAGGAGTAGTGTTAAGCCAATA
Organism: Mastomys coucha; assembly: GCF_008632895.1. Lineage (NCBI taxonomy): Eukaryota > Metazoa > Chordata > Mammalia > Rodentia > Muridae > Mastomys > Mastomys coucha. The sequence continues at coordinate 40,875,393 of NW_022196915.1, forward strand.
ATGTGAAATGTGACAATGGGTTTGTGTGTTTGTGATATGTGTGATTCTTTGAATGTGTGTGACTGTGTACATGTGATCTTGCGTGCCCACTAGAGACCCTGACATCTTCAAAGCTGGAGTTACAGGTCATTGTGTGCTGCCCTACAAGGGTGCTGGGAACTGAAAATGGATCCTCTGCAGGAACTCTTAACCCCAAAGCCATATAGTAACAGAGCTCTTGGTTAGCATGAACCAAGGCCAACCTGAACTACAGAGCAATCAAGATCCTGCCTCCAAAACTAACCTCCCACCCACCCACCACCATTAAAAAAAAAGAGGAAAGAAAATTTGAGAAAAAAAAAAACTGAGTTGAGTTAAAGAGAATTTCCGGTTGAGGGCTAGCTCAGTCAGTGGTCTGTGTTCTTGCCAGATGTGTGTGAGGCCCTGAGTACATTTTCCAGCACAAAACAGAAGGATTCCAAATACTGTTGATTTGGAATACAGGAAGGGTGATGACCATGATGCTCAAATGACTGAAGTCTGGGAATCGGGATATGGGAAGCAAGTTCCCTGCCTGAAGGGAAGCCATGAGATGCTCTCTTAAGTTATTCTTCTTATGCTAGAAGCAAAAAATAATATCCTCTGAAAGAAGGGATGGGTGGACACCATTGGTCATCCTTGAAGATCAAGAAGTAAAAGCAAGAAAATAGAGCCCAGGCCTGGTTAGAATAAGGGATCCTTACCTTTTATACATTCCACTTACGGTACTTGTTCTCGTTCCTCACAGGTCCAAGCACCTCCTGTTGTCCCTGCTATCTCCACTCCTGCTACAGTACCAGAGGTAGCTTCTGGGGGACCTGCAGAGGTAGTCCAAAGTGCTACAGAACAGAGCTTCGCAGAACTGGGGCTTGGCTCATATACCCCAGTGGGACTCATCCAGAACCTCTTGGAATATATACATGTCGACCTGGGCCTACCTTGGTGGGGGGCCATTGCCACATGTAAGAGTACATCCTGAGCAAGGGTGGAGGAAATGGGGACAGAACCTCAATAGTGGCAGTTCTGTCGATGAATTAAGAAAATGGGTACAGAAATGTAGAGGTTAGAAAAGCAGATGATTCAAAGAGGGAAGGTACACTCAACTTTTAGTTTCCAAAGAGCACTAGAAAGCCATTTATCATATATACAGCTATCAGTGTATAACATACAGATACCCGAATGTGAGCTGAGAGCTAGGGTCAAGGAACCATATTAAAAGTAATAAAGCTGCCCTGACTCGGCAGACTACAAGGCTGGGTTTGGTACTTTTGCTTCCAAATTAGAAAGCTGTTCTCATTGCTGTTATAAAAGATGACATTTTTAATTCTGGTTCTTCCTTAGACTGGCAACATTTTTTTTTTAATCATAAAAACTCAGTTAAGGGTAGAAATGTAGCTCAGTGATAGAGCACTTGCCTATCATGAACAAAACCAGCCTGGGCTATGTGATAGGACTCTAACAAAAAACAAATCATCTAGAGTTTTGAGCCTTTGCCCGCTCACAGTGCTTGGGAGGTAGAGGAAGGGGGGTTCAGTCAATCTTAGTTAAATAAAGAGTTCAAGGCTAGCCTCATATCTTAGTCCCTGTTCTGTGGCCATGAAGAGATGCCATGACCAAAGCAACTCCTATAAAGCATCTAACTAGGGACTTGTTTACAGTTTCAAGAGTTTTAGTCCGTCATCATCATCTCAGGGATCATGGCAGGCAGCATGAAGGTAGCCATGGTGCTAGAGAAGTAGCTGAGAGAGAGACAGAGAGAGAGAAGCCTGAGCTTTTTGCAGCCTCAAAACCTACTCCCACTGGCAGCTTCCTTTCCCAAGGCCACACACACCTTCTAATCCCACTCAGTGCTACATCCAAAAAACCTGATGACTAAGCATCCAAATACGTGAGCCTTCAGAGGCCATTCTCATTCAAACCACCATGCTCATGAGGTTTTACATGAAACTGCCTTTTAAAAAGTTTTCAAAACCTTCATTTGAGCTAGATCTGGTGTACACCATTAATCCCAGTCTGGGGGAAGGGATGCAGAGACTGGAGGATCTTTAAGGTTGAGGCCAGCCTGGTCTACATAGCAAGTTCTAGGCCAGCAAAGGTAACAGAAACCTTGTTGGGGGGATGGGAAGGCAGAGCTGAAGATGGCTCCAAGGTTAAGAGTACAGCTGCTTTTGCAAAGAACCCAGGTTCTATTCCCAGCACCCACACACTGGCTCACATCTGTCTTACTCCAGTTCCAGGGGATGCCTTTTTGGCTGTTAGGGCATACAGACAGACAGGCAGAACACCTATATACATTAAATGAAAATTTTAAAAATATTCCTTTATTTTATATGTATGAGTCTGTGCACGTATACCCATGTACCGCAAGCATGCAATGCCTGAATCCAGTGACCTTACAACTCCTAGGCAAGTGTGCCACCACTAAGTCAGATTGCTAAGCCCCTTGGTTTTCTAGTTTTTTAAAGATTAATTTCAGTGTGTGTATGTGTGCAAGTGCGTGTGCGTGCGTGCATTTCCCTGTGAGTATGTACACTTGCCCTCGGAGCTGGGTTACAGGCAGTTATGCACCACCCACCTCTCCTGGGTACTGAGAACCAGACTCAGTCCTCTGCAAAAGCAATCACTCTTAAGCACTGCGCATTCTCTCCAGCCCACTCCCCTGGTTTTATTAAAGTAAGGTCTTACCATGGGGGCCAGGCTGCCCTCAGCCTCTTGATACGCTTGGCCTCTCGTGCTGAGGTTGGAAGCTGGTTGGAAGCTGCCACCCTTGGTTTCGGTGCTCTCCTGTTTACACTGAGTACACAGACAGGTTAAGCATGCCTGTGTGTTACTTAAGGGATCCAGTGGGCAGCCTACTTCTTTCTAGACTTTGACCCTCAGCCATTGAGGTTTTGCTGAAGTCACCCCAATGTAACTGCTGGTGGTGGCACTACTAAATCCACTTTTCTCATACTTAGTGCATTAGACATGTTAAAACTTAAAGGCTATCCTTGGATTTTGTGAAAACCTACCCTATTATCTCCCCTAATTTCTTGTTTTTCTGACCACACCTGCCCATATTTGTTACCTGATATACTCCACCTTTCTTGGGTGAAGGTATTCTGAGTTATGTCCGTGGTTTCTTAGCCCAGACCCACTTAGATGTCAACAGATGGCATAAGCTAATTATTTGTTGGAATGGCCAATAGACAGGAGTATAAGGAAGCATTAATCCACCAGAACATGGTGGATTACTACCCCAGGGACTTGTAAAACTGACTTTCCAGCTTTGTTCTAGGCCAGGTATGATGGCACATACCTGTAATTATGGTACTAGAAAGGCTGAGGAAGGACCATCATGAGTTCAAGGCCAGCTTGTACACACTAAGACCCTATTGCAGTAAATGAACTCATACTTCATTCTAAGATTCAGGGTTCTGTAGAGATGCTGAGCATGGTGGAGATTCTACGTGAATGTTTTTCCTTTATCAAGGAATTAGTTTGTATATTTTCATCTACTACTTAAGAGTTGATGTGGCTGGAGAGGTAGCTCAGTGGTTAGGAGCACTGGCTGCTATTTCAGAGGACCTAGGTTCAATTCCCAGTACCAATATTTCAACTCACAACTGTCTGTAACTCCAGTTTCAGGGGATCTGACACCCTCCCATAGACATAAATACAGGCAAAACCCATTGGATGGATGAATAGATGGATGGATGGATAGACAGATAGATAGATAGATAGATAGATAGATCTTTAGAAAGAGTTGAGGAAAAGTTTCCATTGAGATAAAAGTTTGGAGGCTGTTGAAGTACAAAAGAACTTTTGCTTGGTGGCGACGATGGTTGTTTCAGGGAAACAAGATCCTTGCTCATCTGCTTAGAGAAGTTATGCTGAACTTTTATTCTGCCACAGCGGTCTGAGCCTTGAAGAGCTAGGTATACCTTGTCCTTACTTCTGGGCCCCTTGGGTGAGGGCCACCGTGAGGAAGTCTGGAGTAAGCCTTATAGCTCCAGGCAGCTTTTAATTTGACTCCAAGCCTGTGTTACATTTTCCAGGTACTATCCTTGCCCGATGCCTCGTTTTTCCTCTCATTGTGAAGGGCCAGCGGGAAGCAGCCAAGATCCACAACCACATGCCAGTGATGCAGAAGTTTTCCACGAGAATCAGAGAGGCCAAGTTGGCCGGAGACCAGGCTGAGTGTGAGTTGGTTCCAGGGCAGGTGTGGGAGAGAAGCAAGTTTGCATTTGAGACGTTCCACTTGGGAAGGAATGGGTGCCATGGTCAGGTGTTTTTGACAAATCTAAAGGGTTTTTCATTTCTTGGAAAGAATAGGATGTTAAGCTTCACTGATATCACTCTTAACCCAGTGATCCATTTCCCTCCCCTGACAGTTTACAAGGCCACCATGGAGATGACACACTATCAGAAAAAGCATGATATTAAATTCTTGAAACCGCTCATTCTACCTCTTACTCAGGTGAGCGGAAATGTGCCCTGCTTATTTATTCCAAATCCATCAAGTTGTCTCCTGTTTCCCATGTCCCCAGATCCCCAGAAATGCAAGTGGTGGTGATGTATATGGCTTTAAGTAACGGCTATAAAAATGTACCTCCTGTTAGGGGTGCTGACTGTTTATCCTGTGTAACAGGCCCCCGTCTTCATCTCCTTCTTTATTGCCTTGAGAGAGATGGCCAACCTGCCTGTGCCCAGCCTCCAGACAGGTGGGCTCTTGTGGTTCCAAGATCTCACGGTATCTGATCCTATCTACGTCTTGCCACTGGTAGTCACTGCCACAATGTGGTGTGTCCTTGAGGTAAGCTGGGGCTGGCCAAGTGCTAAGCCTGCCAATAAAAAGGGAGTAGGGATGGAGCAGTATGCAGAATGTGTGTCTTCCATCTTCTATTCTCTGATGGGTCAGGGCTTGGAATTTATTCTTCTTTCCCTCAATTCCTTTTTGGCAGCTAGGTGCTGAGACAGGTGTACAAAGCTCTGACCTTCAGTTCATGAGGAATATTATCAGGGTAATACCCCTAGCAGTCTTGCCTGTGACCATCCACTTCCCCTCGGTAGGTAATGGCTTAGTAGCGCCCTCCAGGTCCTTCTGCCTAGTGCCTCTGAACAAGCTGACTGGGATGCAGCTCTGAGCACCTTCCCCTTCATTCACCCAGGCGGTATTCATGTACTGGCTGTCCTCCAATATGTTCTCCCTGTGCCAAGTAGCCTGCCTCCGGATTCCAGCTGTGCGCACAGTGCTTAAGATCCCCCATCGAGTTGTACATGACCCTGACAAATTGCCTCCCAGGGAAGGCTTCTTGAAGAGCTTCAAAAAAGGTAAGGGGTATTGGATACCGTGTCTGTCATCCCAGCAAGCCCGAGGCTGAAGCAGAATCACTCTACCTAGCTAGCCTAGGTAGGCTACATAGCTTGAAGCTTTCCTCAAGAAGGAAGGACCAGGGGGATCAGGACCAGGAGAAAGTAGCCTAAACATGAGAGAAGAACTTCTTTTCTTCTCACACAGGCTGGAAGAATGCTGAAATTGCACATCGGCTCCGAGAGCGGGAGCAGCGAATGCAGAAACACTTGGACCTAGCTGCCAGAGGTAAGGAGGCCTTTCAGGCTAAACGCTGTCTTCCATTTCTTCTTTCCCTTTGTTTACTGAGATGTTTTTCTCTCTTCTCCCAGGTCCCTTACGACAGACTTTTACCCACAACCCTCTGCTACAGCATGATCCAAGTCACCCTCCCAACACCCCCAACAACAGCAACAGCAGCATCAAAGCAAAGGCAAAGAAGCCTTGGCAAGACACACTCGGCTGACGTGGTCTGTGCTCACTCTGACGAGAACCCTGCTTCTGCATGGATGCCTCCAAACAGACTTGATGCTATGTCTTGGCCCCAACCCTAGGGACTACAGCATTTGGAAGTGTCCATTTTAAAAATTGTTTCCACTACAGACTCTTACTTGTGTGTATTAAAAGAGCCCTGGAGAGCCAAGCCACCTTCCCATCCACAGTTAGTAAACCTCTGTCTTGTCTGGGCTTCTTGATGTTTGTTAAATATGGAAGGGGAATTGTGCTTCTGAACACTACAAAGTGGAAAATGATTTCCCACGCTAGCCCTTGCTCTTGGAAAGGATCTTCATGTTTTATCCTGGTCTTCAAAACTCAGACCTCTACCTCACACACTGTATATCTCCTTCCGAATTTGCATTCTAGAGGTGTGATGGGCAAGACTGTATGACAGTCGCTTTTGTGGTGCTGGGGATTGATTCTGCATTTCTAGCCCTGACCATGTTTCTTGACCCCCACAATTACTTTTGCAATTTCAATTTTTAGGGATGACTTAGAAGAATGAAGGGAGTCTGGGGAAAAATGGATTAGCAGATAGGAGTTCAAATCCGCAGCACTCATGAAAAGCTGAGCGTGGCCCCGACCTTATGCCTGTGAGCCCAGTGTTGTGGGGTGTGGAGACAGGAGAACCACTTGGCTTGCTGGCCATCAGCCTATCTCCAGGTTTAGTGTGAGATCCACTCTCAGGGTATAAAGGAGGACATGACAGAGCAGGATGCTTGATGCCTTCCTCTGGCCTCTGCACATGTGCCATAATTTAAGAAAAAGCTGAATGTTTATGCACTAGCTTTTCACATGACATTTTAGTACAAAAGTCTTGTTATATGCATAGAAATCAGTTTTATTGCCTTTGGCAGCTGGCTTCAGAGGGAGAAATTGAATCTTTTACCTTCCATATACGTTTGAACTGCATAAATACCCCCGAGTCACTAAGTAGAATAAAGCCACTCAGACCTTAGGAACATAACCTTTTATTGTTTTGCATCTGTGACAGTTTTGTGTCCCTCTGAAAGGAACAAGTTTGGAGCATTGTTGGCCCTTGTAAAGGAAAGAGGAGTGGGTTAGCACACCCAGGTACTGCCAGAACTGCCCCAGAAATGGCCTGCTTCCTGCCACAGTCTGCATTATCCATTTATGAAGTCTGAAACAACATGTAGCAAGACAAATAAATTACTCTTCATCCCTCAAACGCATGTCCTGAGTTGAAGCTGCCAAGCCTGGGCTCCTGGCTGGTGCCTCCAGGGTTCTGGCCAATGAGAGTTAAGAAACACTTGTTCTGTCCATGTCTCAGAATCCCACGCTCTATTTAGACTTGGGATCTTGTTTGGGCAACTCTCCATCTTCCAAGTCCATTTCTGCAGTGACTGACATGCAGAGGATCTGGAGGTACCGTGTGGCAGAGGCTACAAAGAGAAACCTGAATTAAAACTGGGAACAGGTTCAGGGGGCTGCTCTAGGATGGGGTGATTCAGTTAAGCCATATGGTTAATAATAGGAACCAGTTGTGGTAAAGTTTGCAGGCAAAAACCAGTCTATTCGGGTAGCTGACCCACTCGTAGATGCCCAGCTTACCTACAATCCTGCGAAGGCACAGAGGTCGCTTGTGCTCCGGCACTCTGATGATGAGGAAGTAGAAGGGCAAACCTGAGAGCGCGATGCCGATGCCGATGAGGGAGTTGATGGTATCACTGTAAAGTGGAACAGCCACCAGGAAGATGGTACAGAGGCAGAAGATGATGGGGAAGAAGAGGCTGAGCTAAAGGCACAGAGGAAACAGTTAGCTCAGCATGGCTTTGCTTGCTGCTTCTTGTTTCAAGATAGTCTTACTTTGTAGCCCGAGCTAGCCACAAACTCATAAGCCTGCCTCAGCCTTAGTGCTGGGATTGTCCCTACACCCTACTCAGAATTGCTGACAACCAAAACAACCTTTATCCCATAACGATAAAAGCACTGAAGGGCTTAGAGACAGAACACATTGGTATAAGCACTTACTACCCTCCCATTGTCTGCATGCTGCTGCCACCAAGCCCTAGCATTGTTTGTTGGATTTGGGTTGGGGGTGGAGGAAGGGGCTGCTTATTTTAGGGCATTGGGATGAGACACTGCTGAAGATCCAACCCAAGGCCTTGTGTATGCTAGACAAGTATTCCACCACTGAGCTGTAGGCACCTCAGGCCTTGTTGGGTGGGGTTTGTTTGGTGAGGTGGGCAAGTTGTTGGATTTTCTTTTTTTCTTTTTTCTTTCAAAAACAAAAATGCAGGGTCTCATAGCCTAGGGTGGCTGGCCATTTACAACAGGTCTTCATGCCTTCACCTTCCAAGGGTTAGGGTGACAGGCATGTGCTACAGTGCATGGCTTCCTAGCTTCCTAGGCATGGTTTTGGTTTAGTTTGGTTTGGTTTTGGTTTTGGTTTTTTGGAGTTTTTTTGTTTTGTTTTGTTTTTGTTTTGTTTGTTTTTTTGTGTTTTCTTGGTTTTTTGAGACAGGGTTTCTCTGTGTAGCCTTGGCTGTCCTGGAACTCACTCTGTAGACCAGGCTGTCCTGGAACTCAGAAATCCACCTGCCTCTGCCTCCCAAGTGCTGGGATTAAAGGCGTGTGCCACCACCACCCGGCTGGGGTTTGTTTTTTTAATGCATATTTTGCTGCATGAGAAGCCAGAGAGTATTGGATCCCTTGGAACTGGAATTAGATGGTTGTGAGCCACCGTGTGGGTGCTGAGAATCAAAGCCAGGTTCTTTGTAAAATCAAGTACTCTTAACCACTGAGCCATGTCTCCAGCCCAACCCCTAGGAGGTAGGGGTGTGTGTGTGTGTGTGTGTGTGTGTGTGTGTGTGTGTGTAAATAAATATATTTGGGTTTTGTTTGTTTTTTCTTTTTGTTTTTGTTTTATGTTCACTAGTGTTTTGATTGCATGTGTAAGAGTGACAGAAGCCCTGGAACTAGAGTCACAAACAGGTATGAGCTGCCATGTCCATTCTGGGAACTGAACCAGAGTCCCATGGAAGAGCAACCAGTGCCCTTAACTGCTGAGCCAGTTCTCTCTAGCCCCAAACACTTGATGTTTGTTTTTTGGGGTTGGGTTTTTTTTTTTAATTTCTTTATTTATTTTATGTATGTGAGTTCATTGTCACTCTCCTCAGACACACAAGAAGAGGGCATTAGATCCCATTACAGATGGTTGTGAGCCACCATGTGGTTGCTGGGAATTGGAACTCAGGACCTCTGGAAGAGCAGGCAGTGTTCTTAACTGCTGAGCCATCAGCCCCAACCCTTAGTTTTTTAACTGCAGATAAGTGCTGCTATGCCTGGCCTAGGGGAAGGATAACTTCTTTCAGTGGCAGCACTAGCTGTACTAAATGGAGCAAAGTTGGGTAAGGAGAATGGATTACCTTGAGAGGGCGAGGCCGGTCGGGTTCCTTCCAGCGTAGGTAAAGCTGACCCACGATAGAAAGGCCCACAAAGAACCAGTAGCTGAAGCTATAGTAGTTAATGAGCTGGAAGATGTCCTCCACACACAGGTAGAACAGTGCCAAGATGCCCTGTTGGTGCAAGCCCAAAGTGAGCTCCTCTCAGGCTTTCCTCGCACTCATTCCCTCCCAGATCACAGCTTCACAGTCTGCAAGTGGGCCTTCTGCCCCACCCCTGGAACATTCTTGGTACTGTGTTCCTCTCTATTAAAAGATAACTGCCTTAGCCGGGCATTGGTGGCGCACACCTTTAATCCTAGCACTCTGGAGGCAGAGGTAGGTGGATCTCTGGGTTCGAGGTCAGCCTGATCTACAGAGCAAGCTCCAGGACAGCCAGGGCTACACAGAGAAACCCTGTCTCAAAAAACAAAGGAGATACTTGCCTCTCAACTAGATTTTTAGTGCATTCTTCAAATCCTTGCCAAGTTAACCCTAACACTTTAAGTGTCTTAGGCAGAAGTCTTAGGCAAAACCCTGTAGTCTCTCCAACTAACACTTCTACTTCTATGGCACAGCTTCACAAAACTTTATCACAGGACGTTGTGCTGCTGTCTGCCTTACCTAAAGCCCATCTCCACAACCCTAACCGTCATACTCCACCTTAAAAATGCCCTCCTCCAACACAGTTTTTCTCAGCTAACTTCTTTTTCTCTTAAAGAATGCATCCCACCCCATCGTGGCTGTTACCCATTACCACATAGCCTGTGTCTCACTCCTCTTGGACCACATGCAGTTGACACTTTTCACAGAAGTTTGAGTCTTAGAAACTCCATCCACAGATAGCACAGTGCATCAGTAGTTTACAGGCCAGAACCCGCTTTATGGCTTTCGGGAACCTAGACTAGCCACATCTAGTACTAGTAAGTCCCCCCACAATCTGGCTGTCAGGTTCATCCCTGAGATCACTCACATTGAAGAGTAAAGAAGGCACTGGTGTGAAGCGTTCAACATGAATCATACAGATGGCATCAGGGAGGTGGCCTTCTCTTGAGCCCACAAATAAAAGCCTGTTGAGATATAATAGCAGAAGCTGACAAGACTGTGGGCACTCACACCTGCCGCATCATTCTCCCTCTCTGTTATCCCTTCAAAAGGTCTGAATAACAGAGTAGGGAGTGTAGTGTGGATGGAGCTTAGAACTGGGGGTGGCTAATGGGAACAAGAAGAAAGGGACAGGGAATACTGGCAACCGGAGTCCAGGTCCTAGAAGTTAAACTGTCTCTGCCAAAGCTATTCATGATACCCACCCTGTGAGCAAAAAGTGATAGTCATACCTAGAAGCAGCCACGATGGAAGCGTTGAGCCCACCGAAGCAAGATAATGCAACTGCTAATGGAATTGTCCAGTTGAATATTCCAAAAATTTGATCTGCAAAGGTCTAAGAAAAAAGGAGCAGAAGACATTAGCAGACCCTAACAGGGATAAAAAGCATGCACAGACATATGCCCAAAGTCCTCAGGAATCCAATCCCCTCCACGGCAAAGGTAACAGGACCTTCCTGAGAGCCCAGTATCCTTGTGCTCTTATCAGGCTGTCTACCTGCTTCCCAGGACTGAGCGAACTGGAATACATCCAGAAGCCCACAACACACCCTCAACCTGCTAGGGAAAATCCTTTACCACGGCAACAGCGTCACTGGTCAAGATGTCCTTTATGTCGAGCACACTGTAATAGGCCACATTGGTCAAGAGGTAGATGATGGTGACAATGGGCATGGAAATGCCAATGGAGAGGGGCAAGTTCCTACAGCCAAACAGAAAGAAAAAAGGATCTGTCAGTCCCCCCATTGTGTCCCTCCCTCTTTGTCCATAGGTCTGCCATGCCATCCTCTCTAGGGATGCAGACAGCTGTGGTTCCCAGGTCCCTTGCCCTGGAGGTTGCCTTGACGTATTGGCGTAAGCTCTAAACCCTTACAAACTAAAAACTATTAGGGGAGAGAAATACTCCATTACAAAAGTTATGCAGAGGAGGTGACATTGCATGTAGTAGCTCTTGCTTGTGGTCCCCACTACTCTGAAGGCTACGGTAGAAGGATCCCGAGTTCAAGAGCTGCAGGGCCAATTCAGGGAAATCGTCTCAAGTAAAGACAGGTTAGAGATGGCTCAGTGTTAAGAGCATGTGTTGCTCTTACATAAGACCTGGGTTCTTATGGTTCAGATCACAGCATCCTTGGTAGCTCACGGTGGTCTGTAACTCCAATTTCAGAAGACTTGAAACCCTCCTCTGGCCTCTGAGGACACTGGGCATACATATATGCAGAAAAAAAAAACCACCCACACAAAAAATTTAAAACTATCCTTAAAATAAAAAATAAAGCAGGGCTGAGGGCAGAGCTTAGTGTAATGTATTTCTCTAGCATGCCTGAGGGTCCTAGGCCCAATCTCCAGGGCCACTGGAAGACAGCAACAAAAGGGGGGACTGACCAAGGGCTGCATTATGTGCCAGCATAGCAATTCCTTTGTACAGGTAAGGATTTTGTCTCTGAGCCCTGCAAGTATATCTTCAAGGTAAGAAACAGAAGAAACTAGAGAGGCAGATTATGGAATCTCACTTCTTCAGTAGAAAGAACAGTGTGTGCATCTAAACAAGGAAGTCATTCAGAGAATTCCAGGTGCCAGACTAATTGGCAGCTATGAAAAAGGCACAAAGATCCCTTAAGGTCTCTCAAGTGCAAAAAGATCACTGCTTGTATAAATACCAAAAGTAGAGGAATAAATATGGTGATTGGATCTGGGTTCAAGGACACATTTGCAGTTGTTCACCCCTGTGAGTCTCCACCCCATCCTACATATCAGATATTATAATTACATTACAATTCATAACAGCAAAACTACAGTTATGAAGTAGCAACCAAAATGACTATGGCTAGGGGTCAGCACAGCATGAGGAACTATATTAAAGGGTCACAGCATTAGGAAGGTTGAGAACCACTGCTCTCTACAGCCTTGAGCATGCTAACAAATGCTCTACCATGAACCCTGCCAGAACCCCTCTGTTAATGTTGACAGGGTCTCAGTAAGTTGCTCCTAGAGGCCTTGAAGTCACTCTGTACTTGACTCTGAACTTGTGATGCTCCTGCCTCAGCCTCCAGAGTGACTGGGTTACAAGCCTTTACCAAGAGTCAGGTTGCAAATTATCCAGAGTCATTCAGCTTCTCACCAGTAGATGGAAGCACCACTACCCAGTCTCCATTGACTTCCAGTACCCCTGCTCCTCGGTCGCAGGGCCAGCAGCTGGATACCAGAAAAGCTTCTCGGGTTTTCAAAGCCAAAAGCTAGCTGGTATAAGAACTGTTATAATTTGGGGAAACTATTTCCTGGTAAATCTTAGTTGCTAGGATCATAATATTTAGAGCCAGGAAAGGCCATGGAGATCCTGTAATTCCACCCTCCTAATGTTATATTACAGAAGCAGGCGAGGTCTAGGGAAAGGGCTCAGTTGATGAAGGCACTTGCCTTGCAAGGAGGGCCTGGGTTTGACCTCAGAGCCTACACGGAAATGGTTGGTGCATTGTGGAGGATCGTGTGCACCTGTAATCCCAAAATTAGAGAGGTGGGAACAGGAGGACCCTAGGGTTCCACGGCCAGCTAGCCTAGCCTAATTAACAAGCTCCAAGCCAGAGAAGGAATCAGTCTCCAAAACAAAAACAAAAACAGATGGGAGCTGGAGAAATGGCTCAGCTGTTACAAACACGAGTTCCTTCAGAGGAGCCAGGTTCCGCTGCTAGCTTGCACATGAATGGCTCACAGCTGTCTAACGCACAGCTACGCACTCAGGCACACACACACATAAAATAAATACATTTTTTTAAAAGTACACAGGACCCGAGGAACAACACCAAAGTGGTTTCCACAAGCATGTGTACAAACACCCCAGGCACATACGCATACAAAAAAAAGCACCAGGCAAGCTGGGCAGTGTCAGGAAGGTTACAGATTCGAGGCCAGCATGGACTGCGTACATAGTGAGATCACACTAAGGATCCTATCACAGAAAGGAAAGGGGGAAAAAAAGGAGGTTTAGAAAAGAAAATCAAGGAATGGCCAGTATGGTGGTGCATGCCTTTAATCCCAGCACTTGGGAGGCAAAAAGAACTGGATCTCTGTGATTTTTGAGACCAGTATGGTCTACATAGTGAGTTCCAGACCAGCTAGGGGCTACATTACCAGCGCTTGTCTCAAAACAAAATGAAGGAGGAAAATGGAATTGCAAGTTCATGCCTACCAAAAAAAAAAAAAAAAAAACTGCAGGATATACAGACCCCAAGACCTATCCGTGGCTCATCACCCAAAACTCTTTATCCACACAACCACAGGGCAGCTCGGAGCAATACTGGTGAGGCAATCCAGTGAATGGCTGGAACAGTTCCATTCTATCAGCATGAATCAGGACAGAGGGAAAGGACCCAGAAGGGAAACGGAAGAAGAAATTCCATAGAAGTTAGTTCTATGACCTAAAATTATCTGTGTGGGGATAAGGGTGAGTGACGGTCTGAAGACAGAAAAAGCTTTATGAGATTATCTCAGTGCTCCTCAGATTAGTTCACAAATGTGGAGGTAAAAGCAAACCTCTTGCTTCACCCTCCTAAGTAGCTGGCAAGGACCTTGTGGGTGTCTAAAGGCATATTTAAGCACAAAGTATAACCTGCTTTATTTTAGGGAGAAATGAATGTATGTACAAGCTTTTCTAAAAGGATTTATAAAGCATATGGAAGAAAGTGCACATCTTAACATAGTTACTGCAACCATGGACAAGTTCTATCTCTACGTCTTAAATCTGTTAAAATTCAGGCTGGTGAAATGAATCCCAGAGTTGAGAAAGTGTGCAGCCTGGCATGGCAAAGCTCAGGAAACAATGGCTAGCCCTGGCGTGGACAGGTGGCAGTGAGGTACCTACCTCTCAGGATTCCTGATCTCTTCAGTGACATAGTTAAGGGTGTCCCAGCCCGAGTAGGAGAACAAAGCTGAGTACAGTGCCAGAGCAATGTCACCCATTGCAAACGATGAGCCCTCAAAGGAGTTCTCAAAGTTAGTTGTGGCTCCTGGAAGGTGAGAACAATGCAAGACAAGGTTTAATGGCCCACTCCTACTTCAGCAGATCCTGAAAGGAGAAAATATATGGTAATAACAGCAGAGAAATGGCTTCGAGGGTGCCACAGAAGGCGGGGACAAGAGAAAGACATCTATAGAGGGCCAAGATGGAGGGAACCATGGATTCAGTCATGACAGGAAGAACTCAAATGACTGTCTAGAATAAGAAACGACCACAGAGCCCAACGGGACTAGAAACCAAGGTGGTGTACTGCTCCACACTGCAGGCTCCCTGAGCCCTGCCTACTGTCTAACACTGGTCAGGGATAACATGGGAAGAGGAGAGAAGAGGTGAGGTTCAGTATGCCCAGGTCAAGAGGAGACATTGGGAAGGCTTCAGATCTGGAAACCTGATAGGAGAGATGTCAAGGAGTGCATTTCTAACCGCTCACTTCCAAGGGCAGAAACACCAGAGCAATAGCACTAAGTCCAGCAAACTGTGAACGCCAGTCCCCAGGGCGCAGCTGTCAGCCCCCTTGCCAAGGTCAGCTTCCTGTGGGAGGCAGCACAGTGGACAGAGAAGGACAGGCTTTGGAGTGTCTGCCAGGGCACAAGTTTCAGCTCTTCTACTTAAACACTGGGAACTTGAGCAAGATGGTCAACTTGAGCAAATGGGTGAGCCATTTGGGGGCTTCGTTGTTCTGTTTTAAAACAGGGTCTCACTATGTAGGCCTGGCTGGTCTGGAACTTGACATGTAAACGGAGCTGACCTCAAGCCAAAGATGCACCCAACTCTACCTCCGAGTGCTGGGATAGAGCACAAACCACCACTGGCCTTGCGTTCTCTATGTAGCTGAGGATGACCTTTAACTCTGAGCCTCTTAGTGCCACCTCACAGGTCCTGCGATTACAGGTATATACCACTCTCCCCAGCCTAAGAAAGGTAATTCCGTGGCCTCACTTATATAAAAGGAGTAATAGTGCCTACCAAATATGGTATTTGGAGATTTAAATAAGGTCAGTTAGAAGGTCTGAGATATACCACTTGCCTAGCATGGCCCAGAACTCTGGATTTGATCCCCCACACTCCAAAGAAAAAGAAAGAAAAAAAAAAAAAAAGGAAAGTTTAATAAAGTTAGTTGCTATTTTTTTTCTTACCCTGGCCAAGTCTAACAATGCCTGCAATGATGACTGCAATCAGCGCCAACACTTTAGCGTAGGTGAAAATATCTTGGACCAGGGTTCCCCACTTGACATAGGCACAGTTAATGAAGGTTAAGAGACCTGAAAGAAAAATAACACTGACCGTGACCTACCCTCTGCACTTGGAGGGCCTTAGACTCCCAAGCAACTTTCCCAGCACCACTCATGGAGGTGAACCCATCGGGTGGAGTCAGCTATGTGTTTAGGCTGTGCCAGTTTGACCCCGATTATCCTCAGCTTCATTGCTGCAATCACTTGCTGAATCCTTGTGTTTACACTGCCACATTCCCAAGCACCTTAAACTAGAGTCACAGAACAAGGTGGCAAAATTCCTGGTCACAGAAGTGGGAGGCACCTGGGAGTTGTACAGATCACAGGTATATTCTGGTCCCTTTGATCTTTAAAACCACCCTCTCTTCCCTATTACACACACACACACACACACACACACACACGTGTCTAGAACCCAACATCCCAACTCTATACTATTGTTATTAACCTTGACAAGTCCTGCTGTAATTTATCCAGTGTCTAGGCCAGCAGGTCAGTATGTGTGTCCAAGGATTAGAATAGAGACCAAACTTCCTGCCCCCCTGCCCACCGGCCTGTGCTTTGTAAAACTCTTGCAGCTAACAAGAGTTCCTGTAGAAAGAGGGTAGGGCACTTTTCCTGCCTGAATAATGCAACAGTATGAGCCAAAAACATTCCTCAAGTCTTTGCCCCCTGGGCTGGAGGCAATCACCTATGAACTCAGGGGAAGTTCACAGGCCATCCTCAGAGTGAATGTTCGCAAGCAGGGTGTGACAGTCTCTTGCCAAGTGCTGTGGCATAGGAACAGGCACATTCTTTGAAAAAGAGTCCATATCTTTCGTCAAAATCTGAGTAGTAGCTGAGGGTGTGGCTTAGTGGTAGATCCTGTGTTCCAGTGCATGGAATTCCTAGATTCAAATCCTTTCACCCCAAAAATAGAAATCTCAGGAAAATTAATCCACTAACCCAAAAGTTACAATCTATTATTTGGGAAGAAATGCAAGAAGGGAAGCCTTGCATGCTGTGAGGGATTCAGTGGCGGGGGTGGTGTGAGGGGTAACAACCCTGAGACCCACCATGCAGCCTCTTCAGCAGGCAGGCATCTGCATACCCCCCAACCCTGCACCCACCCCCATGCCACAGGGAATCAATGCACAGCTTCTTCTAGCTCAGCGACTAGAACGCCCCACAGAGTACTTGACTGTCAAGTTTCCCTACAATGGCTCTCAGAGCAAAGCTGGCCTTGCCAGGGAGGAAAAGGAAGTCCAATGTGGGTCTTAGTCTTGTTTGATTCGGGCCACTGACACAATTTCTTTTTTTTTTTTTTTTTTGGTGTTTTGAGACAGGGTTTCTCTGTATAGCCCTGGCTGTCCTGGAACTCACTCTGTAGACCAGGCTGGCCTCGAACTCAGAAATCCCCCTACCCCTGCCTCCCAAGTGCTGAGATTAAAGGGGTGTGCCACCATCGCCTGGCCACAATTTCTTAAAAATCAAAAATCAAAACAGAACAAAAGAGACCACTCCAAGCCCAAGGGCAGTGGCTCAAGCTCCCACTCAGAAGACTGGGGCAGGATCTCCTAGTGTTAGGTCCAAAGGAGACTCCAGTTCCCCAAGCCCCAAAACACAATCCAAGTATCCAGAAATGGGCTCAACCTGGACTAGAAGAGGATTTCCCAAGGTTAGATAAAAGCCAGCATTCCTCAGGACCCTGCAAAGCCAGCTCCCCTCTACCAAAAGGAGTCTTCCTTCCTCCCTGGCAGAGGATCTTATCGGCTATCTGTGGTACCTATTAGCATATGTGCACACTGGCCTCTAGGCTCCCTCAGTAGCATAGGCACCTGTCCAAGTCCAGGTTAGCATCTACCTCCTTCCCTACCCTAAACTCCCTCCAGTTCACAGGCTTCCCTCTCCCAGGTACTCCCTCCTTAGAACCCAGCTATTCTCACTCTGCTCGCCCTCCCCCTTTCCGCCCCCACCCCTCCCCCAGCTCCACCTCACTCTGCTCTTGCTTTTTGGTCTATTCTCTATCCCTGCCATCCTCCCCTCTCTTCAGATAGCCCTGCCTGAGTCCAGTCTGCAGGCCATGTTCAGTCTACTGCTTTCTCTCTCTGCTCTGGACCCTTCCAAGTGCCTCTGGCAATTTTCTTTCTCTTGTCTACAATAAAAACCTTCCCTTTAACCATACCATGGAACAGTTCATGTCAGTTTATGTACCTACACATTTTAATTTGAGGCCACCTTGGATTAGATAATGAATCTCAAGCCAACCTGGACTGTAGAGACCCCATCTCAGAAGGAAAGAAAGCAATCTTACTACTGCTGAGTCCTGACAATGCGCTCAGGCTCCCCAGACCTCCTACAATTGCTAGGTCCTTGCCTTGTTGTCATTCTGGCCCAGAAGCCACTCCACTAAGAAACAGGGAGAATGAGCCATCTTCTCTTCCAGTCTTCCTTCTAACCTTTCTGTGTCTGTGTGCACGTGAGTGCATACAAATGAGGAGTGTGCGCTCACCCCCACAGGCACACACATGAGTGTGTGTTCACCCCTACAGGTACATACATGAGTGTGTGCTCACCCCTACAGACACGTGAGTGTGTGCTCACCCCTACAGGTACATACATGAGTGTGTGCTCACCCCCACAGGCACATACATGAGTGTGTGCTCACCCCTTCAGACACACACATGAGTGTGTGCTCACCCCATAGACACATACATCAGTGTGTGCTCACCCCCACAGGCACATACATGAGTGTGTGCTCACCTTCACAGGCACATACATGAGTGTGTGCTCAGCCCTACAGACACATGAGTGTATGCTCACCCCCACAGGCACATACATGCGTGTGTGCTCACCCCCACAGACACATACATGAGTGTATGCTCACCTCCACAGGCACATACATGAGTGTGTGCTCACCCCCACAGGCACATACAGGAGTGTGTGCTCACCCCCACAGGCACATACAGGAGTGTGTGCTCACCCCCACAGGCACATACATGAGTGTGTGCTCCTCACACCCACAGGCACATACATGAGTGTGTGCTCACCCCTATAGGCACACGTGGAAGCCAATGTCAGTTGTCTTCCTCCATCACCTCTCCACCTTATCTATTATTACAGTTATTCCCATGTAAGTGTGCATGCCTCAGCACACACAGGTCAGAGGACAACTTGTAGGAATCAATTCTCTCCTTCCGCCATGTGGAGCTCAGGGGTCAAACTTAGGCTTGGCTTAGGCTAAGCCATACTGTCAGCTTCTCCACCTACTTTTTTGAGATAATCTCTCTGCACCTGGAGCTCATCGATTTCCCCCAAGTCCTCAGAAAGCTGGCTCTTTAGGCAGGCACTGGGATCTGAACTCAGGTCTCCTCTCTTGAGCAGCAGGCACTTTGCCCAGTGAGCCAACTCCCTAGCTCCCTTTCTATGCATTACCCTTTTTTTTTTCCTGTTTTTTTTTCTGAGGAGATTTCTGGCTCTACTCAAGTACATGTCTTTGTGCCTAATAGACATAACAGTAAACAACCAAACCTTATCAGAAGGCTGAGCAAACATGTACCCATCACTCTAGGCCACCCCGGTGCTAAGTTAATCATTAAAGACATTGGTGTACTGTCTCCTCAGTAATTCCACAAAACTGAGTTTCTTTATCTTGCTCTCCACAAGCCTGTCAGACACTGCTCTTCCTCAGCCAGTCATTCATCCTTTACAATCCACTGGACTTCCATCCTGAGCTATTCCAACACCACAAGAAACCTGTCTCTCCCTCTCCTGCAATGGCTACTCTTCAGCTTAGGCTCTGCTTGGACTTATAAATGCAGCGCAGACCAAGTTTCCATGAGAAACACCAGCCACAGATGTGCCTTGCTGCCATGCACTCAGGAAGAGCGGGATCCCCTAGAACAGGAAACCCTGGCAGGAATGAAGACAATCTAAAGTGAAACTTATATCTCTCCCCACTTTTGGCTAGCAGACCATTAAACAGTGGTCCCTAAGAAGTTGGAATTCCCTAGGCATCTCGTGCTGAGAGAAGAAAAAAGGCGGACGCCTGATGCCAGCTGGAGGAGAACCCTTGTGACTCAAAGAGATTTCACACAGCTTGGCATCTTCTCAGACCACTTTGCAAGAGATGTTAGAACTAAGGCAATGAAGGGCCAGGGTGGGCGAGACCACTCTTTTACTGGGGCTGCTTAGCTGTGCATGTCTCTCACCCTCAATTTAAACCTAAACCTCATATTAGGATCTACTGAACCTCTTTGCTTGTTCGTTTTCCTTCCCAGTGTTGCCATACTAAATACATCTATCTCCCTCTGCCTCTACTCTTACTTCAGTCTCTTTGAGTGGCCTACTCTGCGGCAGGGTGGCCCAGCCTAGCAGGGTAACCGTAGGTCACAGCATGGTACTGGAATAGACATAGAGGAATACTTCTGCTTCGCAGAGTCTGCTGCTCTATGTCACAGGGCGGTTTGCCTCGGTTCTGTTCGTTCATGGTCATGAGCAGAGACAAGACAGCTGACTCACGCGCTTTCCTTACAGCGACTCCAGCCATGAGAATGCAGAACAGCGGCTCTCAACCTTCCTAATGCTGAGACCCTTTAATGCAGTTCCTCATGTTGTGGTGACCCTCCCCGACCATAAAATTTTTTGTTGCTCCTTCACAATTTTAATTCTGCTACTGCTATGAATCACAATGTAAATATATGTTATGCATGCTATCTGATATGTAACCACTGTGAAAGGGTCATTAGACCCACATTCACACAATGGGTTCTCCAAGGTTGAGAATGGCCGATGTAGAGGTGGTGGATATTTTGATCCATACTGCTAGGATCACTTCACCCCTTCTGCTACCTCCCATGTTCCCCGCTACTGTACTTATTTTTCAGCCACAGACCCACCATCATGTCCTAGTCTGCTCTCTGTACTGAATTTGGGGAAGGGAGGCTCAATTTGAATGCAAAATCCTGTACAAAGAGACCGGAGCACTGAGAGAACTGGCTTTCACCTTGCACAGCTCCCAGCTTCCTCCAGAGAGCCTGGTCCTGGGAATAGGAAACGAGTAAGGCAAGCCTCAATGCTGACTAGGCTCTTTGTCCCCACCCCTAACAGATACAGCTGACCAGAGTCCCCAAAGCTCAGCCAAATGTATGGCTCTTGAAGCAAAGCCCCACCTCTGCCGCAGAGAAATGGGACCACAGGGTTAGAATAGTAGGGATGGATGCGAGTTAGCCTACAAAGACACCTGCCCTTCTACCCCTGGGGGTAATTCAGTCCCCACCCAATACTGAGCCAAGTCCATGGGACGATTGCCTAAAATGACCTTTAACCTTGACCCAGCTGCTACTCTATCCCTGCTTTAACTCCAGAGAAAAAAGGCAGCTGCTTCGAAGGTGACACTCGTGTAACCTGAAGAGGCACTCCAGGGTAGGTCAACCCCAGCAGACACCAGGCCCTTAGGGAGGGTGCTGCCACGAGGGAGGGCCCAGAATCTGCTCTACAACAACATGGAAATGCCCAGCTCAGGTTGTTGTGAAAGGGAAAGGTGGGGGGCTGACCAGCTAAGAGTACTTACTGCTCTTACAGAGGACCCATGCCTGGCTCCCATCACCCACACAGTGTCTCACAACCAACTCCCCATAACTCCAGTTCTAGGGGACCATACACAATTTTCTGATCTCTGCAGGATCCTCCATGCACATGACACATACATACATACAGGTACATACACATAAAATAATTTTTAATCCAAAAGTAGCAATACCTTTAGCCTGCTCTGATCAATGCCCAGGTTTACTTCAAATAGTCTAAAGTCTCATCAACAAACTGTGAGTCCTTATCCTGTAGAGATTAATCCTGAAGCCTTTACAAGTTAAATGTTAATGATGCCTTAGATAAGCTTCAGTAATCTCACAGGATGACCTCAAAGACAACTTACACTGTGCTTGAATAACAAAAGTTCATCTCATCATTCACTCTACTTTTGCATTAATATGTGGGTGGTTGCATTTTTCCATAATATGCTTTTCTTTTCTTTCCTTTTCTTTTTTTTTTCTTTCTTTCTTTCT
>NW_022196915.1:40897045-40909245 GCF_008632895.1 Mastomys coucha
TTTTTTGGTTTTTCAAGACAAGAGTTTCTCCTTTATCCCTGGCTGTCCTGGAATTCACTCCGTAGACCAGGCTGACCTCGAAGTCAGAAATCCACCTGCCCCTGCCTACCAAATGTTGGGACTAAAGGTGTGCGCCACTACCACCCAGCACCTTGTGGATGCTGCGAATCAAACCCAGGTTCTGTACAAGGACTGTTACTTCTGAGCTATCTCTCCAGCCCTGATGTTCCTGCACTGTTGGGAGATGGTTTACATTATAATAGCTGACCTAGTGTGTGGTGGTGGTGTAGGTGGGCCTTTAATGCCACCACTGGGGAGGCAGAGACTGGTGAACCTCTGGTTTTGAGGCCACGATGGTCCACATAGTATTGAGTTCCAGGCAAGCCAAGGGACATAGTAATACTCTGTCTCAAATTTGAGAGAGAGAGAGAGAGAGAGAGAGACAGAGACAGAGACAGAGACAGAGACAGAGACAGAGAGAAATCTGGTAGGGCAGTGATGGTGCTCACCTTTAATCCCAGCACTCAGGAGGCAGAGGTAGATCTCTAAATTCAAGCCATCCTGGTCTACAGAGCCAGGTCCAGGACAGCCAAGGCTACACAGAGAGTAGTGTAAGTGACACTTCTCCCTAAGGCGAGGATACAATTAAGAGGCTGGCATCTTCATGTCCCTTCTAAGAATCGGGCCACATTTCGTAAGGGATAAGGGAGGACCTCCTTTTAAGTGCAGGAGCCAGCCTTCCTGCACACAGGCAGAGAGCTGCTGGCGCTTGGTGGCACTGTTTATTACACTAGTTAGAAGTGAAGGAAAAGAATGTGAAAATCTTTGGGCGGTCTCAGTATTTTGTTGGACTGAAATTTTTCATCTCACTGCAATCCAAGAATGTAAATGTGACCTTGGCAGAAGGGGCAGGGTCACTAACGAGAGTGTTGAGTACCAAACGCTGGTCCTGTGCAAGAGTATCAAGCACTGTTAACCAGTGAGCCTCATGCCAGTCGGCCTCTAGTCCATTTTGCACACCCCAGTTCTAGCAAATCCATCCAAGTGTGATCTTTCACTGTCTGACCCTAAGCAAGTACCACTCCAAGAAAGACAGCGAGAAGCTGCGGACTTACATCCACAGAAACACCACGAGCAAGCCCAAGACCAGGCAGGCTGGCCTCGAACTCAGAAATCCGCCTGCCTCTGCCTCCCAAGTGCTGGGATTAAAGGCATGCGCCACCACCGCCCAGCTCATCTTTAACTTTTTACTGACTCTTCTTTTCTCATGTCCCTCCAGGTGTTGTTCTGGGTCAGGGAAGCATGTCACTGACTCACGTGTCCCAGGTGAAGAAGATGCAAACGCAGAGTGACCATGGGTCACTGAGTCAGGCCTCTCCCAGTGTCCTTCCTAGAATTCAGTCAGCACTTTAAACCCTGTGGCTCTGGCATCTCTGGAAGCAAGCACATGGTTTGTCCATCCCCTAGATTTCTAAGCAACTACAAGGCAGGCAAGATGACTCAGTGGATTATCTTAGTTATCAAGGTACTTACAGCCGAGCCGACAACCAAAGTCTGATCCCCAGGGCCAACATGGTGAAAATGGAGAACCAACTCCCACAAGTTGTCCCCTGACCTTCACAGGTGCACCCTGGCACATACATGCACACACAATACATTTTTTAAAAGGTAATTTTTTTTTAAAGCAGCTGCATCCCTCATGTTTGCTGAGCAGTTCAGCTCAAGTCCTCAGACACCAGGCACAAGGCCTGAGGGTCACCTGCCAAGGGGAGGCTCCTGGGGGGGGGGGTCTGATTAAGGAAGTGGGAACAGAGTTTCCCAGAGCGTCTGGTAATGTGCTGCTTGGCATTTAACTGAGGTAATTACCTCAAGAGATAATCACATGCAGACCAACTTAGAGCAGAATGTGCCTGAACCTTTCCCTTAACCTGAGCTCCTGCATCTCCGTGGCACACTGTCATTGCTGGGCAAGCTCAGGTGCCACCCACAGCAATGCAGTCAAAGCCTCTGGGGCAGCCCTGATGTCACCAAGTTGTTCAAACTCAGGTACCATGGCAACACTGAGACCTGCTCTTCCTTCTCCTGCAACAGGAGACCCCCAGCTCTCCTTAGTAGTAATTTGTTTGGTTTCCTCAAGTCTCTCACCCTTCCACAGGCTTGTGTCAGTGACTCAGATACCCACAAAAAGGTTGTGAGTAAGGAATGTTTTGGGGTTTTTAATTCTCTGGATGAGAGTGATGGACCAATGCCTTTCATCATGCCGATCTCTGTAAGTTTGAGGCTAGCCTGATCTACATGGCAAGTTCCAGGCCAGTCAAGACTACATAGTGAGACTCTGTCTCAAAGGGGAGCGTGGGGGGGGGGGGGCGCGTGGCTACAGAGATGGCTCGGCATTTATGAGCACTGGATGCTCTTTTAAAGAGGAACGGATTTTGATTCCCAGCACCCACATGGTGGTTCACAGCCATCTGCAGGTTAAGTTCCAGGGACCCAACACTTCTTTTGGCCTCCTTGGGCACCAGGCATGAACGTACTGTACAGACATACATGCAGGCAAAACACCCATGCACATACATAAATATATATTTTTAAATTCTCTGTACAGTCAAGATTCAGACCCACTGTTCCAAGCAATTCTCCCCTCCTCTAAAACATTCCTTCAGTACTTCTGAAGTGGAGACAAAGGTCACAGAGAAAAGGGACCACGAATGAACCCCTAAGAGCTGTATGGGTTAAACCCTCATACAGCTGTGACCCTTTACTTCTGGGGAGGAATTTGCACTGATCCTAAATTCTGATTCCACCCTAATTGCTAAGGTGACTGTGGGACATGACCTAACCTCTAACGTAAGAGGCATGGATCCTTGGAAAACCTTCCCAGTTCAGGAAACTAGCTTCCAAGAAGAAATTCAAGGGGCAAAAGTCAGCCGGAGGCCCAGCTGTTCCACCTCATTAGCCACAAGCACATGAGGTCAGTCATTCTAGTCAGGAAAAACTGCACGAGGACATAATGGTCAAAGATCTCAGACAGACACACACAAAGATCCGAAGTCCTTCACAGTCCACCATCTGGCTTGTCAGCTCTTGATGAACTGTCTGTCCTCCCCTCTGCCCAGCTTCCACAGCAGCCCTCGGGCCTCAGCCAGGGCTCTTGAGAGCCCACAGCATGAAATGCCCCGTCTCAAAGATGTGCTGACTCCTGAGTTTTAGCTTCTGTATAGTCAGCAAGCCAACATCTACTAAGGATCCTATTAGCACATACAGTTCAGTAAGGCCAAGCGGGAGGCACGCAAAGATGCTTTGCCCTGCTCACAGCCCTCGGTAAACGCTGCTGGCTGACTCGGTCGGTCGACTGACCAGAGACATGTCCTGTCAACAGAGGGGGAGAAGGCTAAACCAAAATAACTAGTTTGCAGCGAGTGAGAATAGGCAAGGCAAGAGGAGCAACGTCTAACCATGCTCAGCGCATGGTTTAGAGCCAGAGCATCCTGGCTCTAAAGAAGGCTGTTTGAGCAGGCCGGGCCTTCCACATGCCTATCTCCAACTCTGCCAGCCTGGTCTACATAGTGAGTTCCAGGCCAGCCAGTGCAACATAATGAGAATCTGAAGAGAGAGACAGAGACAGGGACAGAAGAATATCACCACTTCCTTCCCTACAATGGTCTAGAATCTCCCCTCCTGTGTCCTCCATCACACCAAAGTTTCCTTGAGCTCCTGCTTGGAATCTGTTAGTTCCAAATGATAAACCATTTCTTCTAGAAAGACTGCTCTGAGGATGAATGCACCGGCCCTGGCATGCCGCTCCTCTGTGTTCCGGCTTTTCCTCGACACTACAGTGCCTCAGAACGGTTTATGTGTCTACCTTGAGCTACATAAAGACCATTTAATGGATCTGTCTCCCCTAAGCACAGCACAGAAATAAGCTCATAGTAACACTGAATAGATTTTTCTTGGCGAAATAGTTCTGAAATCTAATTCCAACCTCACTGCCTTGAAATTGCCTTAGGAGAAAGCTCACATGGGAAGTCACCACTGGCTTCCCTGTAACTCATCCTTATCTAGCTTGGCCGCTTAGCGAATGAGACACTGCTGCTCGCTGGTTATTTCTCAAACTGCTCTCTCCCGGTCACCACCTCTCTGTCTCCCACCACCTCTGTATCTCCCCTCTTAGCGGGTCCTCCTTTGTCACTACTTTGCAGAACTGAGATTTCTCAAACATTGGTAGCCTTAGCATCTGTTCTTTGTCCTCCCTTTCTACAACCAGAACCTAGGTCATGCCCTCAGTGCCCTTAGTTTCTATTACTATATTATAATGATTCCCAAAATGCAGTAGCAGCCAAATACATGACCAGCCAGTGAGAGACCCACTGCTCAGTAGTTGAATACTTGCTGCTCTTTCCAGGGGACCGGAACCCAGATCCCAGCACCCACACTGGGCAGCTTACAACTGTTTGCCATTCTAGCACCCGGGGATCTGGCATCCTCTTCCAGCCTCTGAGAGTACCATGTAGCATACATTCACACAGATACACATATACATAAATAAGAAATAAAGCTTTTAAAAAAAAATCACTATTGGAGCTGGAGAGATGACTCCGCGGTTAAGAGCACTGACTGCTCTTCCAGAGGTCCTGAGTTCAATTCCCAACAACCACATGGTGGCTCACAACCATCTCTAATGGGATCTGATGCCCTCTTCTGGTGTGCCTGAAGAGAGCAACAGTGTACACACATACATAAAATAAAATAAATAAATCTTTTAAAAACAAATCACTACTGGGTGTCATCAGGCACATCCAACTCAACATATTTAAAATTAATCCCAGCAATTCTCTCAAACCTACTTTTCCTCATATGAGTGATCAACATTACCATCCACCATATAGCTTACTACATGGGTATCATATTATCATCAAGCCCAGCCAATATAGGACCAGCTACCCCTTTATCCCCAAACCATGATTTTGTGATTCTAGTCCAAGCCACGGGGTCAACTAGCTTACTTAACTCACCTCTCTGCTGTGGTCTGTATGCTTTTAAAAAATCATTTTAGAGCCGGGCGGTGGTGGTGCACGCCTTTAATCCCAGCACTTGGGAGGCAGAGGCAGGCGGATTTCTGAGTTCGAGGCCAGCCTGGTCTACAGAGTGAGTTCCAGGACAGCCAGGGCTACACAGAGAAACCCTGTCTCAGAAAAACAAAAATAAATAAATAAAATAAAATAAAAAATCATTTTAAAATCATAAATTCAAAAATACAAAGTTTCAGTGTGGAGAGATGGCTCTGTAGCCAAGCACATGTACTGTTCCTGTAGTTCCCAACACCATATTACTAAGAGTGTCACAACCACCTTTAACTCTGGTTCCAGGGAAAACTAACACTCTGGCTTCAGCAGGCACCTGCATTCGTGTGTGTGTGTGTGTGTGTGTGTGTGTGTGTGTATGAAGATTGTAAAATCTTCAATAAATGAACGTAAAAGCCTTACATGATAGAGTAAAGAGGGTGGAGGGAGCTGGCTCTTGCAGCTCTTACAGAGGACCTGGGTTTAGTTCCCAGAACCCACAAAACCATCTGTAACTCCAGTTCCAAGGGAATTCAGCACCCTCTCCTGGGCTCTCCTGACACAAAGCATTCACCCTGTACACATACACACTTGCAGGCACTTCACATATAAAATAAAAATGTTTTTAAAAACTAGACTAAAGGAGCCAGGCACAGAAGTGCATGCCTTTAATCCCAACCCTTGGGAGGCAGAGGCAGGCACAGTTCTGTGAGTTTAAGGCCAGCCTGGTCTGCATAGATAGCTGCAGGACAGCCAGAGCTACATAGAAAGACCCTGTCTCAAAATAAATAAATACATATGAAGTTTTTTTAGAAGTAAAAATAAAAATAGACTAAAGGTACTTATGACCACTCAGCTAACTCCTCAGAAGATACTTGGAAGAATCTTTTAGACTGAAGAAAAAGGCAAGTCCATCCATGAAGCCACAAGAAATGAATGAAATAGAGTTACATTCAACAAGGGAGGAAGAGAAAAACGAGTGCTACACACAACTTCCAATAATAACTCTGAATACTGGTGTCCTCAATTCCCCAGTCAAAAGACACAGACTAGAAGGCTGGATGGAAAACCAGGGGCCATCTATTTGCAGCCTCCAAGGAATTCCCCTCACCACAAAAGACAAACACAACCTTAGGCTGAAAGGCTGGGAAAAGATTTCCAAGTGCGTTGACCTAGCAAACACGCAGCTGTGGCTGATCCGATAACAAGCAGAGTTCAAACCAAAGCTGGTAAGAAAGGAGAAAGCCGCCACTTCGCGCTGATTAAAGGACCAATCCACCAAGGCAACGCTATGGTTCTGAGCATTTATGACCAGAACAAAGGAGCACTCAGTTTCATGAAACACACAGTAGTAAGTACAGTTAGTTAGAGTGGCCCCAGCAGAGTAGTCACGGGAGATTTTAGTACCCCGCCCTCACCACAACAGCAGGTCATCCTAACAAACAAAGAACAGGCACAGAACTGCATGTCGTCTCTCATACGTGGTCCTGGCTTTGAATTTTTAGATTCCTGCATTTAATCTGGAGTGTCTATGGAGCTTCAGAGGCTGGGTCCATGAGAGGGAGGTGATGAGTCCCAAATGATATAGGAGGGCCTGCATGTATGTCTGTGGAGCATGCGCGGAATACCTGTGAGGTCAGAAGAGGATGTCGGATGAGGGATGCAGATGATTAAAAGAAAGTGTAGGATGAAGGAACCCGGGTTAAGTACCTAAGCAGGATTAGGGGGCAGAGGAGAAGAAGGTTTGGGGGCACAGTAATCCAAACTAAGGATGTATTAAAATCCCTTATGGAAAGCCACTATCTCGAGGAGCTGAGAGATGGCTCAGTGGGGAAGACCACTTACCACTCTGCCAGAAGGCCTGAGCTACATTTTCAGCAGCCATAAAGGCAGCTCACAGCCACCTGTACCTCCAGTTCCAGAGGATCTGACACTCTCTTCTTATCTCATAGGCATTCCATGCACACTACACAGACATGCAGGCTACCCATACAACATAAAAATAAACAAATCCAAAAAAGTGTTTTTTTTAAAAAAAGATTTATTGTTATATGTAAGTACACTGTAGCTGTCTTTAAACACACCAGAAGAAGGTGTCAGATCTCATTACGGATGGTTGTGAGCTACCATGTGGTTGCTGGGATTTGAACTCAGGACCTTTGGAAGAACAGTCAGTGCTCTTAACTGCTGAGCCATCTCTCCAGCTCCCCCCCCCCAAAAAAGGTTTTAATACAAAATCATTAAAGGAATTTGAACACAGTAACCCTTCATGGATGAACAATGGGTCTCAGAAGACATGGGCCATTAAATAAAAATCTCAGTTCCAGGCCTGGGATACATCCTCATACTCAGTTACTGCATACTGAGCACTGGTTAAGGAAGCCCCAACCAACAAAGGCTATTGATATGATTACTCTTGGATGCCTAGCCAAACTGGATAAGACCCTATCACTGTAGGCACCACACAAAAGAGGAATGCCCTGGAAAGAGAATTGCAGGCAGTAATGAGCACCGTGTAGGTGCTAGGAATCGAAACCCAAGTCCTCTACAAAGGTTCTTAAGGCTGAGCCATCTCCCCAGCCCTGAAGAAGCTTCATAATGGTGTCTGCCTCTGGCTTTGCCCATGTTCCAATCCAACTATACTGGTTCCCTATTGAGGATAACTCTGAACCCCCAGGAAGGTGCAACTCACAATCTCCTACAAGTATGCATACCCCATATTTTCTCTCACATGTGTGCCTTTCCCTGTGTCTAGAAAGTCTCAACGCCACCACCCCTTCTTCAAAAGATGTAGTGATTCCTACACAGATGTAGGTACAGAGCACAGAGTAAATAAACACTAAGCAAAGCAAAGTTGTTATTCCCACGATGTTTGCCTTGTAGAGGAAAAGGTGGGCAATAAATAAATCAATCACTGATGCTGGGTAGTAATGGGTACCATAAAGCAAAATGAACCAGGGAGCTGGGGTGGGGCTCAGGAGGAAAGAGAGAGAGACAGAGAGGGGGAGGAAGAGGAGAAAGAGGTTGTGAAGGAAGGGGAGGAGGAGGAGGAAGAGGAGGAAGAAGAAGAGCAGGAAGAGGAAGAGGAGGAAGAGAATGAAGAGGAAGAAGAGGAGAAGGAGGAAATACAGAGAGAAGAGAGGGACTCAGTGGGTAAAGGAACCTACCACCAAGCCCAATGACCTGAGTTTGATTCCCAGAATTCACATGACGGAAGGAGAGAGCTTATTTCTGTACATTTTCCTCTGACCTCCACACATGTGCTATGGCTTGCCTGTACACACTCACAGCACCAATAGCTGCAATACTTAAGTTTTTAAGGAGGGGCTGGAGAGATGGTTCAGTAGTTGAGCACACTTGCTGCTCTTGCAGACTGGCATTCAGTTCTCCCCACCCACAGGCAGCTCACAGCAATCTAACTCAAGTCCCAAGAGGCCTGCCTGATGCCTCCTGGTGTAACCTCTGAGTGTACCGTGTACCCACACACACTTGGCATTCACACACACACACACACACACACACACACACACACACACTCCGCATACCACACACATCCACACTCAAAAATATCTCGTAAAGTGTTTTAAAGGAAGAAAGGAAGAAACAAAACCGGCTGAGCAGCTGAGCAGAGTTACTCTCGTTCTGGTTCCATGGTTGGTTCTGGTGCTGAGGGATCAAATCTGAGGCCCAACACATGCTAGACCTCTGAGTCTAGCTCAGAGGTAAACCACATGCTTTACCTCTGAGCTACACCCCAGTCTCATGAGAAAGACCATTTTGACCCACCTCCCAGTAAGGTGGTATTTGCACAGAGAAGTGCATGGAGTGGGTCTGTGAACATCTGGGGAAAGAGCCTTCCTGGTAGAAGGAATGAACCAAACCTAAAGCAGAAAACCCAACAGGCAGTGTTCAGCCACAGCAAGAACAAGCATGGGTGCAGAAAGAGAATAAAGAGAAAGCAGGAAGCTGGACAAGATGGAACACTTAGGAATGGCAGAAGTCTGAGTGCTTCAGCCCTCCACCTTTCAACATAGAAGCAGACACCATCCACTGAGTGTCCACCCCTTCTAGAAACTACCACATACACTGTTGAATATTGGATATATATTTGCCTGGCTCCTCTACCACATTGCCAGTTACATTTCAGCTCCATGTTTATAAAGCCTGTTACATTCAATAAAAGTTTTCTTTTGGGTTTTTGTTTGTTTGTTTGTTTGGTTGGTTGGTTGGTTGGTTGATTGTTTTTGTTTTGGAGGTTTGTTTTTTGTTTTGGTTGTTGTTGTTGTTGTTATTGTTGAGAGAGGTTCTCTCTGTGTAGCCCTTGCTGCCCTGCAACTCTCTCTGTAGACCAGGCTGGCCATGGACTCAGAGATCCGCCTACCTTGGCCTTCCCAGTGCTGGGATTAAAGGCGCACCATCACTTCAGTGAAAGTTTTCTCAGCTCAGATTTTTAACCATTGTCTCGATTCTGTGTTCTACAGGCAGCTTCCTGGTGACTCCTTTGTGCTCCTGTGGCTTTTCACTCTGCTAAGGGAAAGGGGCACCTTCACAGTGACTGTATGCATTTGGTCACTAGCAATTATACATACATGCTCACCACTGTACACTAACACCTGGCATGACAATTTCTTTTTAAATTAAGCATAACTCAGCTACCCAGAAAATGACTCAACTCCAGGTCAGAGTGACCCATGGGAGGCATTGCTTATAAGAACTAAGGTCGGATAGAAGGTCAGGTTGGGGGGTGGGGGGTGGAATCAAGGGGACATGAGAAGGGAAGGAGCCCTCACACCAGAGTCTAGTCGAAATCCCACACCAGCTGAAGGTTGAAAATTGACACAACTGAGAAAATGTGCCACAAAGATTACCTAAAGGAACAACACTCCTTCCATGTAGAAATAATTCAAATAATGTTAAGATTAAAACGGACCATGGCCTTTTAGTTTAACCTCATTCCTTTCTGCAGATGCAAACCTGTAATTTTTTGAGGATCTCACTAGTATGATTATTAACTTTGTTTGAAATCAAAACACATTTCTTAACTCCCTTGTAAACCATGAACCACCCTATGATCTCATTTACCAAAAAGGAGAGGAAAAAAGTTCTTGGCAACTCTTTGAGCCACATAACTTCAGAAACCATCCAAATTATGTAAATGGATATTGTTGAGAGCTCAAGAGCAAACTTTTCTAGAGACACCCACAACCACACTTGGGCAATTAGCCCCTTTTCCTAAGTATCTCTCTTCCCTTAATGGTCGTGCTCAAACCTATGTGAAAACTGATGTGTTAGAAGGGCGGATTGCATCAGAACATACCACACACTAGGTCCAAGCAGTTCTATGTATAAGAGGTTTAATTGAGAGGGAGAGAGGGGGTAGTGGCACAAAAAGAGAGGAGGGGGAGAGAGAGAGAGAGAGAGAGAGAGAGAGAGAGAGAGAGAGAGATAGAAGAATGTTCCCGGTGTGTGTGTGTGTATATATATATATGGGTTGTGACGTATGGCCATGGCCACAGGTAAAGGTGGGAGGTGAGCCCAATGGATTCTGGGAATATGGTGGCTGTTGCCCTGGCAACAGGTCTGTGGACCCACCCAAAGCATCACCACAGGCTTTGGATGACCTGATGCTAACAAAAACCTTTTGTTTAGAAACTCCAACTTTGGAGACTGGAGAGATGACTCAGCTGTTAAGAGCACCTGGTGCTCATGCCAAGATCTGGTTCAGTTTCCAGCACCCATGTAGTGGCTCACAACCATCTCTAACTCCACTTTTAAGTCGTCTGATGCCCTCTTCTTAATTCTGTGGGTACCACGCAAGCAAGGGGTTCGCTCGACATATATCCAGACCAAACAATCATATACATAATATAAAAATAAGTTTGGACTGGAGAGATGGCTCAGTGGCTAAAAGTCAATTTTAAGGGCTAGAGTTCAGATCCCAGTACATCTATCAGTTGGTTCAAACACCTGACACCCTCTTCTGGCTGCTATGGGTTCCTGCACACACATCTGTGTAAATAAATTCACATACATATACACAGAACACACATATAAATAAAATAAAGAGAAACCCCAAGTCTCCGGCTGGGGAGAGGACTTGGTGGCTAGTGTGTGCTGAACTTGCAGAAACCTAAGTGTTATTCTCAATACCCATTTCAGGTGGCTTACACACACCTATGACCCCAGGATCCAATGCCTCTGTCCTCTGTGGCACACACACACATGCGCATGGCCACACACAGACATACACATGCACATAATTAAAAATAAAACAAATCTTTTAAAACATTAGAGTGAGTGCCAGATGTGATAGTGCATGCCTTTAGTCCCAGAACTTGTGAGGTCAAGGCAAGTGGATCTCTCTGAGTTTGTCTGAGCCTGGTCTACATTTTTTTTTAATGCCAAGCATGGTGCCACGTCTTTAATCTCAATACTCAAGATACAGAGGGAGGTGGATCTCTATGATATAGAGACCAGAGTGAGACCCTGTCTCTCTGTCTCTCTCTCTCTCTTGTTTCTCTCTCTGTCCCCCATCCTCTCTCTCTCTCTTTCTCTCACTCTTGATACATATATATATGTGTGTGTGTGTATATATATATATATATATATATATATATATATATATATATAAATAAATGATAGCTAGACAGACAGACAGACAGACAAACATGCCATGCACACTTTGTGTGACGGCAGTATTTGAGGCGTGAACTTCAAGGAAAGTCAGTCTCCTGCCTCGGCACCCAAACTCATATGTCCTCGTACTTGTGTGCTAGGGGCCCACCAAGATATCATTTCTTTACAGCTAGTAAGAGAAAATTCGGACATTGCTCTCTGACCTTCACCAATGTTCCAACATCCTAGTTAAACCCTGGCTTGAAATGTTAAGCCATTCTAACTAATCGCCTCCAGCACTGTGGGTAGGGCATTAAACCCTGGCTTAAAATGTTAAGCCATTCTAACTAATTGCCTCCAGCATTTGGGTAGGGCATTAAAGCTTACAGAAAGAGACAGCATTGAGTATTCAGCATTCTAGATTCAGCAGTATGCATTCAGCATTCGGACTTGCTAGCACTCGGACTAGAACTAGAACTTAGGTAGACTAGCAGCCCCCCTGGGCCCAGAGCGCTTGGGCCTGGG
>NW_022196915.1:40909255-40927032 GCF_008632895.1 Mastomys coucha
GTGCAGCACCAGTTGAGATTCGAGAGAGTGAGCATTCAAAATTCAAGCACTCAGCATTGAGCACTCGAGATTCGAGCCTCTACCCTCTTGGCTCGCGCACCCGCAGCCCCCCAGGACTCCATGCAGCCCCCCGGGACTCCGGCCCGGCCCATGCAGCCCGAGCATGCTCAGAGCCCGGGGGTGCTGTGTCAGTCCAGAAAAGATGGCTGATGTTTTAAATCCAGTGTGTTTTAGATGGCCTTAAATGTACCTTGACTACTGAGCTGCTAGATTTTCATTTCTCTTTTACAACGATTGTAAAAGTCTCATGTCATTTTTTAAAAATACATTCAAATAGAACACTTCTTGTGTAGTGTCTATTTGTCAAAGCCGAATCCTGTGCACACCTGGCCAGAACCCATCGTCCCACAGAACAAGGGACCCCGGAAGAAACCCCAGTCCATGGCACAAACAGACAGACAGGTAGATAGGAGAAACTCTCTCGTTAAATACGAAAATTTAGCTTGAGTCCTCACTTAGGCCACTTGGAATCTCAGCAACTGACTTGTACGTGAGCTTATGAAACAGAAACTGAAGAAATGAGCCTGTGAATCGTGTCTCTGGAGTTACTAAAGACAAAACAAACTCCAGATACTGCCTGTGCAATGTCTCATGCATATGACTACTCAAGAGAAAGTCAAGCTGCAGGAAGAGTAAGGGCCTGCAACACAATGAGATATCAACTTCAAGCACCATAATAATCAATACCTTAACTTGAGTTCAATGTATGGTTTTCACGGCATCTTTCCTGTGTGTGTGTGTGTGTGTGTGTGTGTGTGTGTGTGTGTGTACAGTGTAACCCTTGGCTGGCCTAGAACTCAATGTGTAGACCAGGCTGGCTTAGAATTCACTATGTAAACCAGACTGGCCTTGAACTCAAAAAGAATTCACCTGCCTCTGTCTCCAGAGCACTGGAATTGAAAGCGTGTACCACCACACCACCCTGCTTGTTGTGTTGTTTGTTTTGTTTTGTTTTGTTTTGAGACAGGGTCTCACTACTTAATAGGTTAGGCTGACCTTGAACTCATGATAAATCCCTTTCACCTTCCAAATGTCATAATTAGAGACATGAGCCACAAGCTCAACTTTTTCACCAAATCTCTCAAATACATTATCTAAACTCATGGGCTCAAGTAATCCTCCTGCCTCTGCTTCTAGAGTAGCTACATCACAGCACCTAGATTCCCTGATTCCCAGGTCATCCTCACATTATACTGAAAGTAAAGGGTCACTGCTCCTTGCACCTAGAAGCACACAACTGTTGAGCTCAGCCTCAAACACAGGGGTGGAGCTTACCCTTCACTCAACCAAGGTTGTCTTAAAAGCATGCCTTTCGGGCTTTGGTCTGGCAGTCAATTTAGAACAACCCCAAAGTTAAGGTCAGGGTCAGATCCACACAGCAACAGGTCTGGGCAGCCATTCTGCTAAAGCCACAGGAAAAAACAAAACAAACCAAAACAACGACATCATCATCCCACATCCACCAAACACACTTAGACCCTGTCCCTGCACACAGGCAGGCTTTGGCTCCTTAGGGTTCGGCGGCTGTGCTCTTTGGTCCACACTGCCATGGAGGCATGGAAAACCAAAGAAATATTCTGAGAGGGGTCCAGCAAAATGCTCTCACTTGGTCTCAGCTTAACCCCTTGGGAGGGAAAGATGCTCAACAGTATGGAGTACACAATCAGAGTTGAGACCAGGGGAAACTCAGGAGATGACAACCAGGCCTCGGAGGAGACTGCACAGGGGCAGCCGACCTCCTCAGTTAATGGCAGCTCCCCAGCAGGGACTACAAGCTTAGAAGATGTGCACACAGGGCTTGGCTCGTGCCTCAGGTCCAGGACTCAAGCAGGAACCTCCCACTGAGAACTCCAAGGCAACAGATTCCCATAGTTTCATGCTAACCACTTGTCTCTTGCACCTGAGTGTTTTGAATCTAGTAGGTGCACAATAAACTATTTTGAGTCACATTCACACACACACACACACACACACACACACACACAAGCCCTGAACCCACATGCAAACCCCTTTTAGTTACAGGGGAAGTCCACAGATTCTCAGTAACTGTGGCTACTCTTCGTGCTTTCTGGTGCAAGTGTATGTATGTAGGTATTCAAGAGCTTGAGTACATTCCTATTCTCAAATTAGAGACAGCAAATCAGAGGAGAGTGGCAGGTGTAGGCAGGCATAATGCCAGAACCAAGGAATGACAGGCAGCTGTCATGGGTGGCACAAATAGACATCAGGAAAGAATAAAGCCCAGAGAACTAAAGTCAACAGCCCTCAGCCCCTAAAGAAGCAAATGTTCTTTGCTACCCAAGGGGCCTGAGGAGACCTCACAGTTACAGAAAAATCGAGATGTGTTTTAAGGCCAGCCTTTGCTATTTAACAAGACCCTGTCTTAAAAGGGAGGAAGGGCGATGGGAAAAGAAGAGGCTGTGCAATAATAACCCTGAGTCATCAGAAGAAATGTCAAATTACAAAGGCAAGCAAATGCACCACTAGTTTTAAAGAGATGTCAGCAAAAGTGGTTAAAATAATGGAAGCCTGTCGCTTACAGTGATGCAGTCACCTTAAAAATATCACTTAGAGAACGATCCCTCTCTACACAGCCACATCTGAGGAGCCCAAGACTAACAGATCCCAAAAGGAGGTTCGACAGTGAGTGACCTACTGGGTCACACAAAATTGCCACAAGAGAAATTATAGACCACTTCAGACGCTTCAGGGAAAAGGCCTCCCCAAGAGTGCCCTCTGCCCTTCCTGACTACAGCCTTACATGACAAACATCCCCCATGCAGAGATCAGCGTAGGCTACAAACAAGTAAATCACACCAAAAAAAAAAAAAAAATGGTCATCTGTTTACATAACTGTAAATCTCGGGGGAGATGGAGGATGCTGAGCAAAGACAGCAACACAGAAAGCAAAGGAGAAGAGGAAGTAAGGTTAGCGGAGTCAGGCCAGTGACCAAGGCACTGCTGTAAAACTCCTGCACTCCCTGACACTACTCCTCTGCACTTCACAGTCATCCCCGAGGTCATCACCCTCTGAAAAGGGGGCTGGAAAGAAGCGACTATGGGCTAGCTGCCTCTCAACACCGCTAACGTGGCTCTACTCATACAGAATTTAAGAAAAAGTGAAGATGGATCGAAATGTCTACCATTCTGGCCCATAGAAATACTTGTGCAAACTGCTTCCAAGCAACTTGCTTCACCAACAAAACTCACACGGACTAAGATGAAGAGATGAAAATATGTATCATGCAATAGAAACCAAAACTGAACTGAAGGAGTTGTACTTTTATCAATTAGAATACAATTCAATTAAAAAACTATTAAGTCTCTGGGTGTGATAGCACAAACTGTTAGTCCCAAGCATTCAGGAGGCAGAGGAAGGTGGATTTCTGTGAATTTGAGGCTAGCCTGATCTACACAGACAGTTCCAGGCTAGCCAGTACTACATAATGAAACCTATCTCAAAAACCAACCAAACAAAAACCCTACAAAATTGAGGCATGAGGGTTACGTGAACCCAAGATTTCAAGAACAGCCTAGGTAATATAAAAACTATAAGGGTCAAAGAAAGTCAAAGCCACAATGATAAAGAGATCAATCCAACAAGAAGAAATAACAGAAGCTAGAGAGATCACCCAGCAGATGAGACATTTACTGCCTTGCCAAGGACCTGGATTCTGTTTTCAGTACCCACCTGGTGGTTCACAACTACCTGTAACTCTGGTTCTGAGGGATCTAATGCCCTCTTCCGGCTTCCTCGGGCACTGCACACACATGACCCATACATACATGCAGGCAAAACACTCACACAAATTTAAAAATATATATATTTACATATGAAATTAATCTTGCCACATGGTAATGCCACACACTTTTAATCCCGGCACCTGAGAAGCAGAGGCAGGTGGATCTCTGAGTTCAAAGACAGCATAATCTACAGGGTAAATTTCTGGGGGATGGGGAGAGGTAAATAAATAAATGAATAAATAAATCTTTTTTTTGCTTTTGATTGTTTTGCTTTTGACACAAGGTCTCACTATACAGCCTTGGCTACCCTGGAACTTTCTATGAGACTGGTCTTGAACTCACAAAGATCTGTCTGCTTCTGCCTATAAGTGTTGAGATGAAAGGCATGGGTCACCACACCTAGCCTAATAAATAAATCTTGAAAAGAAAGAGGAAAAGGAGGAAGAGGAAGAGGAGGAGGAGGAATACCCAGGTCCCACACAACATTCAGTTAGCTAGGGAAGATAGCAAGGGTGGTGCTGGTGATCGGGGTCAAAAGCAATCACTTCTGGCAGTTTAACTCCCTCTTGCTATTCAGGGCCAAAAGTTGATGGCATCTGGCAATTAACTCCTGCTGAATGTAGCAGGAAAGAAAGGTAGTTGCTTGGGCTCTTCACTCTTTGAATCAGGCCTCTAACTGTCCAGGCAAGAGGCTCAGAGTTCCTTAACTCTTCATGAGCCATCGAGAAAAGAAAAGAAGAGAAAAGAAAAGAAAAGAAAAGAAACAAGAAGAGAAGAGAAGAGAAGAGGAGAAGAGGAGAAGAAAAGAGAAGAGAAGAAAAGAGAAGAAACAGAAGAAAGGGAAGTCAGGCACACACATAGACACTCACATATACTATATGAAGGAGAAAGGGGCTACACTGCCACTTTATTCTTGTCCTTGATTTGTTTTTTTGTTTTGTTTTGTTTTTTAAGATTTATTTATTTATTATTTGCAAGTATATTGTAGCTGTCTTCAGACACCCCAGAAGAGGGCATCAGATCTCATTACGGAGCCATCATATGGTTGCTGGGATTTGAACTCAGGGCCTTCAGAAGAGCAGTCAGTGCTCTTAAATGCTGAGCCATCTCTCCAGCCCTTGTCCTTGGTTTTTATGCCTTCTCAAGATAACTGATCACATGGTTTTCTAAGCACTTTTACATTCCATAAGTTCATACTAAATTAAGGCAATAGTTCATGTCATAGGTCAATAAGGAGTTACCACAGAATTGTTTACATATCTTTCCATTAAGACTAGTACCTAATTAAACTCTCATTTTGTATTTTATGGCTCCACAAGCTCATTATAAGTTTAAAGCAACAGTTTTTACATCACAAGTTAGCCGGGGTTTGTCAAAAGACTAATCATCTGCTTTGTGTCTTATTATTTTTGAAGTCTTGTATAAACTACTCCATTATTTATTTTCTGTCCTTGCACCTACAATAAATTGCTCATTCCCAGTTTATGACCTATAGTTACCAGATAGTAGCCTTGTTCCTAACCTAGAAAGAATGTTTTCTAGATTGTAAATTTGTTCCACACCTGTTTTTTTTCCCCCTCTAGTGCAATTAGTCCGTGACATATGAAGGTTTACAGAACTCTATTTGCAGCTTGTATTCTACAGGGGGTTTGAAACTACTTATATCAGTTTAGGAATTCTATAAAATCATTATCAGAAACTATGAAATCATCGGTTAGTCTATACAACATTACTACATGAGAGTACATCTTCATGTAGATCTGCAGGAAATTTGCCAGATACAATTGGATGTGCTGATGCCCAGGAATCATCGGGCTAAGTAATAGTGGCAGGAAAGGCACATCAGCAACAAGAAGCAATCCTAGGATGAAGTCTCTGAGGACCCTGCATCTCAGAGTGCACCCACTGCAGCCATGCAAAATAGTGGGCCATCTCCAGAAAACTTGCTTGCTTGCCATAGCCTTGCCTAGGTGGCTTCTGACAGAGGAGGAGGAGGAGGAAGAAATAGTTGTAAATTTCCATCAACTCTGACTTTTACAATCTTTCCACTCCTTCTTCCACAAAAATCCCCGAGCCTTAAGGAAGCAGGTATAATGCAGGCATCCCCGCTAGCAGCACTGAGAACTCCTCGGTCTCCTCTGCACTCTGACCAGTTGTGGGTCTCTGTGTTAATTTCCATTTCCTGCAAGAAGCAGCTTATCTGGTGAGGGTTCAAAGATGCATGTAGTGGTTCAATGAGAATCCTCTCCCAGGCTCGTGTATTTGAATACTTGGTCTCCAGTATGTTTGAGTATTTAGGATTAGGAGGTGTGGCCTTATTGGAGGAGGTGTGTCACCAGGAGCAGGCTTTGAGGTTTCAAAAGACTCATGCCATTTCAAGTTAGCTCTCTCTTCCTCTTGCTTTCGGATCAAGATGTGAGCTCTCAGCTGTTCCTTCCACAATGCCTTTCTCCTGCCATCATGGAC
Source organism: Mastomys coucha (assembly GCF_008632895.1). NCBI lineage: Eukaryota > Metazoa > Chordata > Mammalia > Rodentia > Muridae > Mastomys > Mastomys coucha. Next base: position 40,915,526 of record NW_022196915.1, read on the forward strand.
TCTAACCCTGAAACCTTAGATCCAATTTTATAAGTTGCCCTTGGTTGTAGTGTTTTGTCAACACAATAGAAAAGAAACTGATACAATGTGTTAATCTACAGGACTAGCAGTAAGTCATTAGAAGTCAGTTTAATGCTATGTTTATTTAGCAGAGTAATAGTAACAGGGACTCCCCAGGGCCTATGACCTATCTAGCCACATGCCACATCCCTGATAACAGTGCCAGGAATGAGTTCCATTTCATGGGATATTGCCACGCACACTCGTCTACTCCAGTCACATTCAAAATATCGGGGATAAAATCCTGACTAAGGATAAGAGGCAATAAGGATCCAAAAGGAGTTCTGTGCCTCCTGGATATTCAGACAGTCGCTGGTATCTCCTAACTCAGATGTGTTCCAGATCAGTCTTTCCAATCGTCAACACGCCCTCATAATTAGGCATAAAGGTACCCCAAGAAATGATTCGTAAATGGCTAAGATTGGGCATTGTTTCCTGGCCAACACAATGTTACCAACCTATCCTAGTTTAATACCAAGCTGTCCATAGCTTGGAATTTCTCTCAAGGAATCTGCCTTGCCACAGCTAGCAACAGAGGTCAGGCACATTCCTTAGGAAAATAATAGTTTACAATAGCTAGAAATGTTTTATATACTAGGGAGTAATGAAGGGCTTCCCTCACTCAAGGACATTAGCTAGGAGTGTCAGGTCAGACCCTCCTAGTCATTGCCTCCAGCAGAATCAGAGAATTAGCCTAGGAATACCAAAATGCCTCAAGAGGCAGGGCTCCAATCCTCCTTACCCCTGACGACCAAACCCCACTGACCTTGATGTATGGTCACTTGTCTACGGGACCTCAGTCCGGGGCCTCTTGCCTTAACCCACCTGCCTACGTGACTCTTGTAATTTGCCCTGCTTGCTGTATGGTATTTAAACCTAAATCTCACCTTGCACAAATACATTCAGATCTAACACACCCTTGTATCGGCTCTGTCTGTCATTTCTTCGCCTACGCCTTGTCGACCTGACTAGGACCCTCGTTTCTCCCGCGGGTTGAGGGAGGCCCAGATCGGCCGGCCTGCGGCAGGATATGTCATTTGTTTGTTTGTTTTAATGTGGATGAGTGTTTTGCCTACATGTATGCCTGCGTGCCACACATGTGCCTGATGCCCATGTAGGTCAGGAGAAGGCATCAGATCCCCTGGAAATGGAGTTACAGATAGTTGTTTGTTGATCTCCTGTATGAGTGCTAGAAGTCAAGCCAAGGTTCACTGGAAGATCAGCTTGTGCTCGGAGCTGATGAGCCATCTCTCTAGCTCTATAAAATGAGCTCAAATCCAATCAGAGAATAATTGGTTATTCCTGTAACACTCATGTCACTATTGTACTTTGGGCATATCTTGCCAGGCAGATTGTTACTGTAGTCTCAGGGTTCACATATGGGGAGACTGACCATTATTTTTCTCCTCCAGTAATATGCACAGCACCGTCCAGCACTATGAAAGCTAGCCAAGAGATGAAGCTTCCAGGTCAGTACCACCCTGACACTCATGTCTGTGGTGTCTTCCGCATGGTGTCTTATCATTCTGAAGGTAGCCAGTGGCATTGGCAATAGCCTGTAATGTTTGGAAGTCTACTGTACCTCACTGACAACCCATTCCCGGCTCCAGGCTTTTTATTTATTAGCCTGTGGTGTCTAGCAAGGGCTAGACTAAACAAGAAAAAAAAAATCCCAAATAAATAAAATCAGAGACAAAAATGAAACATTACAAGTGAAATATGGAGGATCACTATGGAGGAATATATGACAAAAACTGGAAAACCTAGAAGAAATAGGTTTCTGAGCACATGTAATCTACCAATAGAATCATGAGAACATACAAAACCTAAGCAGACCACTGACAAATAAGGGGATTGGATCACAGATTAAAAATCTCTCAAGAAAAAACTCCTCTCCAGCAAAACGGACTCAGTAGGTAATGGCTGAGTTTGAGTCCTGTGACCCACATGGTGGAAAGGCAGAACACACTCACACAAGTTGTCCTCTAACTGAAACACACACACACACACAAACACACACATTCGTGCATGCATGCACAAACATTAAGTGACTTTCTTGCTGGGTGGTGGTGGCACACACCTTTAATCCCAGCATTTGGGAGGCAGGGGCAGGTGGATTTCTGAATTCGAGGCCAGCCTGGTCTACAGAGTGAGTTCCAGGACAGCCAGGACCACACAGAGAAACCCTGTCTCGAAAAACCCAAACAAAACAAAACAAAAAATCACTTTCTTTTTTTTTTTCTTTTTTTTTTTTTAGATTTATTCGTTTTTATTTGTACAAGTACACTGCAGCTGTCTTCAGACACACACTAGAAGAGTGCATCGTATCCCATTACAGACGGTTGTGAGCCACCATGTGGTTGCTGGGAATTGAACTCAGGACCTCTGGAAGAGCAGCCAGTGCTCTTAAGCACTGAGCCATCTCTCCAGCCCATAAAATCACTTTCCAATGTAAAGTATTTCTGAAGAGAAAGCAGGAAAACAGCCCACTAGTAGACAGCTGAGTCCTGCCAACCTGGAGACTGAACCCAGGACCTCTAACCCTGCTAAGCAAGGGCTCCACACGGAGCTGCCCCCCAGGCTAAGCAAGGGCTCCACACGGAGCTGCTCTCCAGCCGTCACCTGCTTTTGTAGCTGTTTTGTTTGAAGGAGGTTGCAGAGCCAGGGACTGAATCCAGCTCCTCACTGATACTAAATAAACAAACATTCAAGAACTGAGCCCCCTCACCCAGCTTATGTCATGGTGGTGCATGCCTGTAATCCCAGCATTCAAGAGGCTGAGGCAGGAGCAAAAATATTGCAAGTTCAAGGCCAGTTGCTGACTGCACAGCATGTGATGCTTAAAAAAAAAAGCCAGATGTGATGGCAAACACCTTTAATCCCAGCACTCCAGCGACAGAAGCAGGTTGACCTCTGTGTATTCAGGGCCAGCCTGGTCTACAGAGTGGGTTCCAGACCAGCAACAACATAGTGAGACCTTGTCTCAAAAAAAAGTAATCAGGCCGGGCGGTGGTGGCGCACGCCTTTAATCCCAGCACTTGGGAGGCAGAGGCAGGCGGATTTCTGAGTTCGAGGCCAGCCTGGTCTACAGAGTGAGTTCCAGGACAGCCAGGGCAACACAGAGAAACCCTGTCTCGAAAAACCAAAAAAAAAAAAAAAAAAAAAAAAAAAAAAAAAAAAAAAAAAAAAAAAAAAAAAGTAATCAAAATCTTAAAGACTATAGATAATATCAAAGGGGAATATATACAGATGCAAAAACGTCTTAATATATACAGTATATTGTCAGGCTGGGAATATGGCTTAGTGGTAGAGCATTTATTTAGCATGCACAAAGCCCTAGGTCCATTCTCCAGAAGCAAAAAAAAGATGAGAGTAGGAACAGGTGACTCTAGCACCTACATTTAAAAAACAAAACAAAACAACAAAAAAAAAAAACAGGGTGTGGGGCTGGAGAGATGGCTCAGCAATTTGAGAGTACTTGCTGTTCTTAAAGAGGACCCAGGTTCAGTTCCCAGCACCCACATGGTAGTTCACAGCTGCCTATAACTCCAGCTCCAGGAGATCTGACTCTGCCTTATGGACTAATTGAACACTGCACACATGTGGTGCACTTACAAACATGCAAACACTTATAAATACACAAGCACTTATATACATACAAATACTTATATATACACAAGCACTTATATACATACAAATACTTATATATACACAAGCACTTATATACATACAAATACTTATATATACACAAGCACTTATATACATGCAAGCAAAACACTCATATACATGAAAATAAATAATAAATGTAAAAAAACCTAGGGTATGATGCTAAGTGCTTGTAGTCCTCACAATAGGAACGCAGAGACAGAGTGACCTCTGGAGCTCACTGGCTGCCCAGCCTAACCTAATTAGTAAGCCCCAGTGCCCAGGAAGAGATTCTGTCTCATAAAACAGGGAGCTGAAGAGATGGTTCCTTCAGAGGCCCCAGATTACATTCCCAGTACCCACAGGGCTCACAACCATCTGTAACTCCAGTTCCAGAGTATCTGACACACTCTTCTGGCCTCTTCTGGTACCAGCCACACATACACACACACACACACACACACACACACACACACACACACACACGATACACATATGCATATGCAGGTAAGACAGCCATCCACATAAAATAAAAATAAGCAAGGCTTAAAAACAAAGCTGAATGAATAGCTCCTGAGGGGTGAAACCGAGAGAGAGGAGAGAGAGAGGAGGGGGGAGATGCAAACAGACATAGACACACGCACACACACACACACAGAGCACACTGTTTAGCCCAGCCAGGGATGCATAGTGAAAGAAAGTGGGCTAAAACTGAGATAGCAGCTTCCTCCCTGCTGGGTAACTTTCCTGGTGCCAGAGGTGGCACCCTGTCAGCTGTTAGGAAAGAAAAGGCCATCAGTGGTTTAACCCAGTTGTGAACCGCCAGACAAGGTGTCCCCTTTGGCACAATAGAAGATGTGACTGTTATATGGTTAACCAACCACCAGCTCTATAGGAGGGAATTCATGGCTATTACTATAAACCTTGTCTAAAGCCCATGGTTCAGGGGATCATAGATCCCTGGGGGAAACCTACTTGTGTTGCTAAATAGACATGGTATCAAACTGCCTTCTAAATATTAATATTTATAACCACATTAGTATTGTTCTCAGCCTTGGTCAGGGCAATAATGCAGAGACTCCCAGTTGGTCAATGTTCTATGGACAAGTAACTGTTGAGTGTTTAGCTCTAAATAGGGCATCTATATAACCTAGGCTCAAGGAACATCTCATAAGAGAGGATGAAAACAATGTAAACTGTGAAGGATGGGGAGAAGGACTGTGGAAGACAGGGAGTAGGACTGTGGAGGACAGGGAGGAGGACAGTGGAGGATGGGGAGGAGGACTGTGGAGGATGGGGAGGAGGACTGTGGAGGACGGGGAGGAGGACTGTGGAGGACGGGGAGGAGGACTGTGGAGGACGGGGAGGAGGACAGTGGAGGATGGGGAGGAGGACTGTGGAGGATGGGGAGGAGGACAGTGGAGGACGGGGAGGAGGACTGTGGAGGATGGGGAGGAGGACAGTGGAGGATGGGGAGGAGGACTGTGGAGGACGGGGAGGACAGTGGAGGATGGGGAGGAGGACAGTGGAGGATGGGGAGGAGGACTGTGGAGGACGGGGAGGAGGACAGTGGAGGATGGGGAGGAGGACTGTGGAGGATGGGGAGGAAGACTGTAAAACACCATCTCTGGACTCCACATGTCATTGCATTCATGAATCCTCTGCAGTTGTGGTTACCTGCACAGGAGCTGCACAAGGTGAAGCCAAGCAACCCTGAATCAAGGGATGGGGAGAGGCTCATGTCCCTGAGAGGCTGGAGAAGGAATTCTTTTTTTAAATGGTCCAACCACGGTTGCACTTCTCACACACCAGTAAATAACTCCCCACCAACACTCATATAAACAAGTCTTACTAAACTCAGCAGGGTGCAAAAAAGATGGGAAAGTGGGAAGGAGACAAGTTGAGAAAAAGAAGTGATTCATAAGAGTGGGGGAAGGGATAAGAGAGGGCAAAAAAAGTGAAAATGACCCAGATTCATTGTATACATGTATAAAATTATCAAAAATTAATATTTGTAAAGACACCTTTTCTCAGGCAGATGGTGAGACCCAACACCTGATTTGCCTTCTGACTCCATTCACAAACTGTGGCACAGGCACACCCACAATTAAAGATATGTATACAGGGGGGGTGACCGGGAGAGGGAGAGGGAGAGAAAGAGATGCACATATTACAGAGCTTGCACACTAGTTCACAAAGCAAATTAAGCAAATTGAGACCAGGCCCAACTACATAGTCAGACAGACCTCATCTTAGAAAAAAAAAAAAAGAAGAATCTTGAACTCCTGATCTTCCTATACCCCACACCATCACCAAGCACTGGAATCCAGGCATGCACCCCATGCCTGCTTGACTCTTACAGAGGACAGTGTGAGACCTGCTGGCCATAAGAAGGAGGCATGTGAAGAAATGGGAACACTGAAACATGGGAGAGGAAGTCAAGCTGTCCCTGTTGACACATGACACTGCGTTACAAACAGAAAAACTCAAGACTTCAGCCAAAAACTGTTAGAACTGACAAATTCAGTAAGGTTACAAAATATAAGACCAACTTTTTTTAAAAAATAGGTCTCTTAGACACCAATACTAAATGAAGTTGCTGGAAGACAAATCAAGACCCATTCTTATTCACAATAGCTGCCAAAAATAAGGTCCCTAGAATAAATGTGAACAAGGAAATTAATGATTTCTACAATGAGAATCACAAAACAACACTAACATAGGCACACCACACACACACACACACACACACAGAGGAGCCAATCATGGTGGCACATGCCTTTGATCCTTTGATCCCAGCACTTAGGAGACAGAGGCAATTTGATTTCTGTGCATTTGAGATCAGTCTGGTCAACACAGAGTTCCAAGACAGACAGGACTTTATAGGGAGACCTTGTCTCAAAAAATAAGAAGGGAGGAGGAGGAGGGGAAAGGGGAAGAAGAAGAAGAGGAGGAAAAGGAAGAGGAAGAGGAGGAGAAAGAGAGGGGGAAGAGAAAGAATAGATTGGAGAAGTGCTAAAACGTCTGTATTGCCCAAAACAACCTACAGAGCCGGTGGGTGCAGAATACACAATGACATCCTTCACAGAAGGGGAAAGAAGCAATCACAGCCTGATGGGAGATGGCTGCACAGCATGAGGACCTGAGTTCAAATCCTCAGAGCCCACACACAAATCTGGGCATAGTTACACTATTCGTGCCAGACACAGAAGCATCACTGGGCTTGCTGGCTACTAGCCTCGATCCAGGTTCAGAAAGTCACCTTGTCCCAGTGTGGAGTAAGTTAAACAGCAAGAAAGCAAAACATGCCTTGAGGTGGTGGCACACTTGGGAGGCAGAGGCAAGTGGATTTCTGAGTTAGAGGCCAGCCTGGTCTACAGAGTGAGTTCCAGGACAGCCAGAGCTACAGAGAAACCCTGTCTCGAAAAACAGCCTGGTCTACACAGCAAGTTCTGGGCCAGCCAGAGCAACACAGTAAGACCCTGTGTTAATTTTTTTAAGGTAATAATAGAACAGTGGTGAAAAAAAGAAGAGGGAGGAGGAGGGCTCCCAAAACCTGGGAGGGGCAAGGAAGGCAGGGTGGAGCCTATGTGTGAGGAAGAGGGTTCCCAGAACCTGGGAGAGGAGTGGAAAGCAGGGGTAGGGCGTGGAGGGGGCATAGGAAGACTGATAGACCAAGGGAGCAACCAAGGGAAAGGACAAATCACTTTGAAGATTATATAGCACAGTCAGACTATGGTTGGCCACAGTTTATTGAGGACTTTGAACATTGCTAACACAAAGAAATGACAGCACGCATATAAGATGACAGGTATGCCCATCACCCAGCGGATGATGACTCACGCTGTGCATATGGATGGATTAAAATGCCACATTGGGGCTGGAGAGATGGTTCAGCCATTAAAGGCAAGACTCACAACCAAAAATATAAAGTGCCACACTGTATCCCATAAGACATACAGCTACTATGTATCAATAAATACATAATTAAAATCACTCATGAGGGCTGGAGAGATGGCTCAGTGGTTAAGGACACTAGGTGCTCTTCCAGAGGTCCTGAGTTCAGTTCCCAGCAACCACATGGTGGCTCACAACCATCTGTAATGGGATCCGATGCCCTCTTCTGGAGTGTCTGAAGACAGCTAAAAGTGTACTCATATGCATAAAAAGAATAAATAAATCTTTAAAAAAAAAAATCACTCATGAACTCATGATTGTAAGCGGCACATGCTTATAATCCTAGTACTTCAGAGGCTGAGCCACGAAGATGCCAAGGCCAAGATCAGACTGGGTACCGGTGAGTTCCAGGGCAGTCTGTGCTATACAGCAAGACCCCGGCTCAAAAAAAAAAAAAAAAAAAAAAAAAAGGAGGAGGAGAAACCAAAACGCCTGAAAGTGCATAAAGGATAAGTACCACAGTGCACCATTGACCCAGGATCATCTCTAAATCTAAGCAGCCGGAACTAGTGTACAAGGCCATAGACAGGCCTGCAGCTAGGTAGTCTGATAACTGCTAGGAGTTACAGCAATATAGGTACAATGGCATCACCCTGCTTCATTAAAAAAAAAAAAAAAAAAAAAAAAAAAAAAAAACTATCCTTGAAGGAGAAGAATTACGAAGAGCATGCCAACTGCAATAGGTAACCAGTATTAGGGAACATGGGGTAAGCTGCTTTCTTCCTTTTGCACAGGGTGGAGGGACTCAAGATAACTCTTCTTTGTGTAGCCCTGGCTGTACAGGAACTTGCTCTGTAGACCAGGTTGGCCTTAAATTCAAAGAAATCCACAGGCCTCTGCCTCCTGAGTACTGGGCCTTAAAGCATGCACCACCGCCACCTGGCTCTACCTTTATTTTTTAACACTATATTAAATTAATCGTTTGTTTGTTTGTGACATGATTTCACTGTGTAGACCAGGCTGGCCCTAGAAACCCATCTAGTTGCCTCCTGGAATTAAAGGTGTGCTCCATCACATCCAACCTGTTTGCTTTTTGAGACAGGACCTCTTCTATGCAAGGCTGGCCTCAAACTTGCTAGGAAAGAAATGACCTTAAACTGCTGGCCCTCAAGATACCTCCATCTCTCAGAGGCTGGAGTTACAGGTACACACAGTTCATGTAGTGCTGAGGAATCAAAGGATGTCCTCATGCCTGCTAGGCAAGCACTTTAACTGGCTACCTACCTCACTTAAAGGAGGTGAACTGAATTTTCACACAAAACTTTTTAGAAGTAGCACTGGCCATTGAACCCGGAGCTTCCAACTGAGGTCTTACTAAGCTATACTCCCGCAGTGTGCATTAATTTTTACAATTAAAAAAGCTGTCTTAGGCATTCATTTCACAACTCCTCCTCCTCGGCTGGACTCACACACACACACCCCAACCCCCCATCCCCACTCCTGCCCAGTCCTCCACAACACCATCCTGCCCCATCTCGACTTACAGATGCAGGCAGCGGCCAGCAGGCGGCCGGCAGCATAGGGTGCACCACAGCTTGGGAAGAGGGGCTGCACCATGTAGTTGGCAAAGGTGATGGCAATGACGGCCTGGCTGGTGGGTTCAATGATGAGCAGAGAAGTCCAGAGGCGGATGAAGGCAAGAAATCCCCCGAAGGCCTCCAGGATATAAGCATAGCTGGCCCCAGATTTCTTAATGGTGGTACCCAGTTCAGCATAACAAAGGGCCCCAAAGACGGAGAAAATGCCCCCGACAGCCCAGATGACCAGTGAGAGGCCAAAAGAGGCACTGTACATGAGTACACCCTTGGGAGAGACAAAGATGCCGGAGCCGATCATGTTCCCCACTATCAGGCACACTCCATTAAGCAGCGAGATCTCCTTCTTCAGTTTCACCTGCTCAGCCACTGGGCTGGCCCCATCCCCCAGAGCAGAGCCATCATCAGCCTCATGCTGAGCGGCCACTTCATACTTGGTGCTGTTGACCATGGCGTGGAGAAGGAAAGCCTTCAGCAGCTTGCTTGCATTGCCTTCTGAGGAAGAAAGAAGGCTGTGTTGGTAACTGTGCAGAATCTCTCCCTCCTACTCCACAGGGCCCAGGACGGACAGCACCCATCAACCCAGACACCTTCCTCACTTCTGTCTCCCCCAAGGCTTATCAAAATGACTCCAACTTGACTTTTCCCCCCAGAAAAGCACCAGCCTCTTTCATCCTTAGGATGTAGCATACCTTATTTATCAGACAACTAAAACCTCAACCTATTGTGACACAGGACAGGCATGAGGCAAGTTGGTAAAACTTTTACCTTTCTTCCCACCACCCCCAGGCCAACCCTACCCACCTCCCCGCAAAAGTGTCTCTTCCCCTCTGATTTCAGTTTCAAATGTCCCTACGCTGAGATGCCTGCATGAGGAACCCACCCTGAAACCAACTGACTTGCTAGATCCTCTTTTTGCTGATTCGCTGCTCTTTCCCCTAAGGAGTCTGTGTGCTGCGCCGAAGCTTTTAAAGTGCTCCTGCTACGGATGCACAGCTACCTCCCCACTCGGGAATATCCATTAACAAATGGTCAGCTGGCATCTTAGATGTTGGCAAAGCCCAAGTAGCCCCACCCATGAGAGAGAGAGAGAGAGAGAGAGAGAGAGAGAGAGAGAGAGAGAGAGAGAGGCGATTGATTTTCTCTGTACTGCTTTTCCTTTTCCAGATACCTGTCCCAGCCTCTAGCATCCCAGGCCTCCTGCCGCCAAGTCTCTCACATCCACACCAGTCAAAAAGTAGGAATGATCTTTCAGAAGGTTGGCCCAAATATACAGCAGAACCCAGAGATGACTGGAGGCAGTGTGGTGGTGGCTGCCCACCCACCATAGAACTGCTGGAGACATACCAGAGCAAACCAAGGAAAGGAAAGAGCTAAAGCCAGGCAGCAGATGCCCTGAAATACAGAGCTAGAGACAGCTGCACAGCTGCACAAAATAGGAAAGCAGTCAGACAAATGGCGAAACACTGCAGCAAGAGGCTCTGGAGCTTGAGGAAGTGACCGGACAGACAGAGAACAGCAGAGGGTTTAGCAAGGGGAGAGGGTGGGGCACACTCACTCCCTGACTCTGGATATAAGGAGGTTCCCACAGCAATGGCCAGCCGCAGTCTCTGAGACAAAGAGGCACACACACCCTCCAAGAACAGAGGTCTAACAGCTCCTCCTTCCTCCAGCAGTAAAAGGGAAACCCAGACAAATGCCTACCGGATTTAAGTCAGGTCAAGAAGGGAGGAGGAGGTGAGGGAGCTAGAAAAGGAAGGGGTGAGGAAAAGGGAGAGGAGCGTTAAGCAACCCTCTGGGTCCAAGGTTCACGGGCCTTTCACATCTGGGAAAGGGGCAGCTAGGAGCTCTTGGCTCAGCACTTTCCATGATAAGAAGGTGCTCGATCAGGAGTCTCCTTTGTCAGTCTGCCTCAGGAGGCCCAGAGGAAGGGACAGCTAACTGGGTGTGCTCCCTGAAACCCTGGAGAATCTAATAAGTTACCAAGGACAGAGCACTAGTGACGCAGACCTCTTCCCACGTGTTCTCCTCGGCCCACCCAAACCTCACTTCTCTCTCACCCAAAACAAGAAAGACAGGAAGGTTATAGAATGGGACACATTGTTCACAGGCTGAGATTGGAGGAAGTACAAAAGCAGTTCAGACGCCCTTGTGTGGCGCTCTGAGAGCTCTGTACACTTCCCCATGCAGAGAGAGGGGTGGCTGCCTCTGAACTCAGGCATCACTGTAATAAAAAATTTAAAAGCCAGGCGTGGTGGCGCACGCCTTTAATCCCAGCACTTGGGAGGCAGAGGCAGGCAGATTTCTGAG
>NW_022196915.1:40927093-40940779 GCF_008632895.1 Mastomys coucha
GAGTTCGAGGCCAGCCTGGTCTACAGAGTGAGTTCCAGGACAGCCAGGGAAACCCTGTCTCGAAAAAACAAAACAAAAAAAAAAAATTAGCTGGGGTACCGTGGTACACACCTTTAAACCCAGCACTGCGGAAGCAGAGGCCGGGAGCTCTCTGAGTTCAAGGACAGCCTGGTCTACAGAATGAGTTCTAGGGCAGCCAGGGCTACGCAGAGAAACTCTGTCTCAAAAACAAAAAATAAATAAAATATATAAATATTATATATATATATATATATATATATATATATATATATATATATATATGCTGGAGTATAGCTCAATGGTAACCCCATGCACAAAAATAGTGTGGAAATAAGGTTTCACTGAGCTATGCTAGACAGGCCCAGAAAAGTTATACAATTTGAAATCACAGTTTATTCTACCTTTATAATCTACTTTAACTCTGGTATACTGAGCCTTTCTTGACAGCCTACCTATTCTAAAACCCAACTGTGTGTCCTTCTTCTTCTACCTCTTCTTCACAGAGACAGTTCATCTCTATGCTCACTCACCTTCCCACTCCTGCCCCTTAAAGTTTTTAGCTAAAGCAAGATGGAATGTCAGGCTTTGGCCTCCCAAAGACCATGATTTTGGCCTCCCAAGACCTAAGATCGAAGAGATGGCTCAGCGGTTAAGAGTACTGTCTGTTCTTGAGAAGACCCGCGCTCCATACCCAGCACCTACATGGCAGCTCACAACTCTAGTTTCAGGAGATTGGATACCCTCTCCTGGACTCCCTAGCTACTGATACACAAACACATGCAGACAAAACACCCGTATACATAAAAATGAATTTAAAAAAATGTTAAAGATTGCATTTCTCACAAGACAACCCTACATACATCTGAAATCCATCTTGAACACACTGCCCTTTCCTCCTAGCCTCCCATGAAACGTGTCCCTGATGGTAGTGTTAACCACACTGCCAGAGTTCCTGTCCAGGCCACACACACCATTGTGCATTTCAATGCATTAGCTCGCTGGAATGTATGCAGCCTCTAAGTAGGTACTACACACTCTGCAGGGTGCCAAGTGGAGGGGAGGCAGGCAGCAAAGATCACAGAGCTATGCTGTCTCCTCAGCTTCCAGCTCTCTGGCCCTCCATTGTCTCTGGTCACTTGACTGTCCCTTTAGACAGGAAACCACTGCAGGTGGCCCCCTAATGAGTTACCTAGAGAGGACTAAGATTAGATTGGAAAGCAATCTGCAGTCTTTAGGGGAGAGCATGGGCGGAATCACTGTCACTGCCTTCCGGCTGCACCTCCCACTGTCATTTTGGGTGAGGATGAGAGGTGATAATGTCTACCCAGAGTGCTGTGCCTTCTGTTGAAGACACAGAAGCACACATTAAGACACCTGCCCTTTCAGGATCAAAATGCACTTGCCGTCAATGGAGTACAGACTCAAATGTGAATCCCTGGAAAGAAGAAAGGAGAAAAGGATGTGAGGGTCCATGAGGTTGAGCTTGTGGTTGGCAAACAAACAAACAAACAAGCATACAACAACAACAACAACAACAAAAACCAGTGAAATCCTTAAGGAATTTCAGGAGGGATGGAACCTACACCCCAGCAAACAGCATGCCCTAGTGGTCTCTCCGGGAAGTACAGCAAACGGAATCTTCTTCCCAACTGCCAGTGAGCCCTCTGCTAGGCAAGGCTGGCTGCCTGCCGCTCCTGGAGATTTCCCCTCTTTCCTCAACCACTGCCTAGCACCTAAGGCAAGAAGACACCGCCTTTGGCTCTCACCGTAACGCTTCCCCCGTTCAGACATGCTGGTAAAGGAGCACCCTCTAGGCTTTCCTGGAGGAACTCAGCCAGAGCAGATTTTACAGAAGATGACACACTGCTTGCCATTTTTCCCTTTCTTTTGCTGTGCTCATCTCTAAGGACATCATGGCTATTCCAGAAAAAAAAAAAAATTACACTCATTCTATAGCCTAAAGAAGTTTCCAATCCAGGGCTTCCAGGGAGCAGGCAGAAGAACCCCAGGCACAAAGTGCCTGACAGAGCAGCCAGCCAGTGCTGAACTACCATGCTTCATGCCTCAACAGCTACACCAAAACGTCCTTCCTCCAGGAACTTATATACAGTTCAGAGTCTAGACTCCTCTGCCAAGCTCAGTGAGGTACTGTGAGAACGCACTTTCTCTCCTAGAGACCCCAGGACTTGCCTTCTGCTCTTCAACTGGTCTGTGTTGCCTCCCTTAACAACAGAAACAAAACAGACACATACTAGTGTAGTTGGATCCCTCATCAAGCCTCCATAGCTTGATAGCCCAGCCCTTCCTCTCCAGTTCTCCATTTGTTTTTCTATATTCCACTATAGCTAACACCGTCCCTTTAAAAAAAAAAAAGTGAAATAAAAAAAGAAACTGTTTACTGCTCTGACCAGAGCTTCCATTAACTAAGGCTGAAGTCTCCAGACAGAGAGCTCTACCTAGACAGTGCCAGGGCTAGGGACCAAGAAATAAGGCTCTTCCTCTCTCTTTGGCCAATTTTCAGGTACTCCATCCTCCTCCTGAGCTTCCCTACACATCCACTTTCCTTGCTTCCCCCACCTCTTACCTGTCCGGAGATCTCTAGTTAAGTGCAGAGAGGAAGGGGCTAGCAGCACACTGGGGTGAGGGATGGTAGTTAAGAGAATCGGGGGTGTGACTTCAGCAGCTGTTGACACGGAGGAGCAGAAAAGGCAGAGGGTGCCTGGGACAGAAATGGAAAACAGGAAAACACATGTGTGACTCTGGCCGGCAGTGGGGAGGGGCCAGAGGACAAGCTGGAGCTGAGGCTGCCTGGTCAGACAGGGAGAACCTCAGAGCCTACTGGCACCCGGGCATCTCCTCTGCTGGGCTCCTCCTCCCTACCTCAGCTCATAGCCTTCCTTGTTGCCCTAGCTTGCTGAGTAGTTAAGTGTGCCTTGCAAAGGAAAGTGCCCTCCTGAGCCCCTCCCTGCCTCTCCTCCACACTGTGTCCTAACTCTCCAACCTGCCTTCTGTGCTTACTGCCTTTGATCTCAAGATCCCACAGTGAGGCCAGTGAAACTCTGCAGTCCTAGCTCAACAGTTTGTGCCATTTCAGCCTCTAAAACAAATCAAGGAGACCAACGTATACCAACAAAGGCCACCTGTGGGTACAGACACACCCAGATACCCGAATACCATCCAGTGAGCTCCCAGCTCAGATCTCTAATTGGCTGAGGAGTTATCAACAATGGGTCTGAGTTACTAGGTAAAAACCAACTAGGCTTTTGCCACCCTGGGTACATTACTAAAGCTGGCAGCCTTTCAAGCCACTGTTATTTAAATATCTGTTAAATGTTTACTTTGCAGAAATGGAGAAAATGTGACCCTGGACTGAAAAACGAGGAGAGGTCTGGGGAGATGTTTCTGCAGGCAAAACTGTTTGCCTTCAAAACCCGACAAGCTCTTCTAAGCCCTGAAACCCACAGAGAGAGGGAAGAAAGCAACTCCCAAAAGTTGTCCTCAGGCCACACACGGTGGTGCAGGGTTTAACCCTCTCTTCCCAGCACAGGCAGATCTCTGTGAGTTCCTGTGAGTTTGAGCCCAGATTGGCCTACATAGTGAGTTCTAGGATAGACGGGGACACACACAGAGACTTTGTCTCAAAAAAAAAAAAAAAAAAAGCAAAGCTGGCCTCTGGCCTCCACACATGCACTGTGGATACATGCACACACACATTCATACATATATACATACATACATACATACATACATACATACACTAATTTTAAAAAAGTGTTTTTTTAATAAATTTTTTATTTACTTTATGTATATGAGTATGCTGTAGCTGTCTTCAGACACACCAGAAGAGGGCATCAGATCTCATAACAGATGGTTGTGAGCCACCATGTGGTTGCTGGGAATTGAACTCAGGAAGAGCAGTCAGTGCTCTTAACTGCTGAGCCATCTCTCCAGCCCTAAAAAAAAAGTGTTTAAGGAGCTGGATGGCTCAGAGGTTAAGGACACTGGCTGCTCTTTCAGAGGACCTACATTCAATCCCCAGCATCCATGACAGCTCACAACTGTCTGTTAACTCCTGTTCCAGAGGATCTGACACCCTCACACAGACACACATGCAGGCAAAACGTAAAAAAAAAAAAAAAAAAAAAAAAAAAAAAAAAAAAGTTTAAACTAGATGAACATCTTTATATTCAGAATCAGAAGATACTTCTTGGTAGGCATATTAAACCCCTGAAAATGTAGAGCATATAAATCTCTGTCCAGGGGAGTGGCACTTCACAGCACAAGAAGTATTTGCACAATCCAGGTATGACTTCTGCCTTTGGGCAGCCAGCTGTTCTGTAAATTACTCCAGATAAGGACTCAAGAATTCTGACTGGGACTCCAGAGAAGGCATGCACTGCTATTCCACAGCCACCTCAGGCGGCTCCTGACGGCCTGGATCTCCAGGTCATCTGACACCCTCTTCTGGCCTCTCCAGGCTCTTGCATTCAAGTGCAGTACTCATGCACAACAGTATACGCACATAAAAATAAGAAAGTAAATTTAAAAAAAAAAAAAAAACTCTGACTGCATCACTAGATGGGGAGCAGAATTATATGTTACCAAAAGGCAGAAATCAGAATTCACTGGCACCAAATCAGAAGTATTCCAAGGAAAATGTGATGCTCTTTTAGATCCCAGGCCACTTCCTGGCTGACCTGCCCTTTAATCTTACTCTGGGGACAAGTCCAGGTTGTCAGTGTGGGAGGTTCACAGGAAGAGAGACCGAGCTGCCCTGCTTTCCCTCACCGAAGGCGGACTCGGCCTCTCACTGGGACCACACAACAACCTCCCTCCCACCACAGAGCTTTTGTGATGTCTGCCTGACTGTTTGATTGTCCTCCCTGCTGAGAACATTCTTCTCTGTGACATTTTTCATTCCTAGTACTATTTGTTTGTCATCTCAGCCAAGAGCAGATAAGCATCATAAGAACTCTGTTCCCCATTGTACCCTAAGAAGGTGGGGGACCTCACAGAAACCACCAATATATGTAAAAAGAAAAAAAAAAGAAAGAAAAGAAAAGAAAGAAAAATACTGTCTCTCTGATTTCCCAGCTGGCTAGGCTCTTGGGTGGGTCCTTGAATTTGCCCTCCAGGCCACCCAGTGTTACTACCCTTAACATCAGAACTGCCCCCTTCACTACCCCTAGGTTACTGAGAGTAAGGAGAACTCACAGATACTTAGTCTTTCCCATTTTGATGCATTTAAGGGAAAGAATGTGGTTTTCACTTTTACTGACTTGATTTTTCGGGCCTGGTAGCAGAGCACTTACCTAGCAAGCACGGGACCCTGGGTTCCATCTCTTGACAGCCGGTGCAGGTGGAAGTCTGTGAAGTTTAGGGCTAGGCATGGTCATTCAATTCAGTGTTAGGGATGTGGAGGCAGAAAGATCTGGAGTTCAAGGCCAGCCTCAATACATGATGCGTCCGAGATGAGTCTAGCCTACAAAGAACCTGTTTTCAAAAAAGAAAGGATAGAGAAGATAAAGGGAAAACATGAAAGGAGGGAAGGGTTCAGGGAGGACAAGAGAGATAGGTCCCGTGGTTGAAATGGCTAAAAGGCTAAGATTGATGGCTGCCCAAGCAGCAAGACCTGAGTTCTAATCCCAGCTCTATGGCAAAAAGCTACTATGGGTGGAGACAGGAAGATTGCTGACTCTTGCCGGCTTCCAACCTAACTCCAAATAGGGTAAGATCTTGTCTCAAGGGAATATACCCTGCATCCTCTGATGCCAGGGTGCACAGGCACAAGCACCGCCCCCGCCGCGCGCGCGCGCACACACACACACACACACACACACACACACACACGCTCATACACTACACTCAGCATACATGTACACCAGAAAAGAAATTGACTATTGTTTAACTAATGGAAAAACTAAAAGGCCCACACCTAACGTTCTTTCCTGGAGACCCTCATTTAGATGAGCCCATCCCCCTCCACCAGCGGGCTCACCTTTGCCTCTCTCCCACGCTTCCTCCCCAGCTACTCTCATTTCACTGGGGCTCCGTCCCGCAACTCTCTTTTTCGTTGGGTCTTTCTCTTGGTCTGCAGCGCTAAAATATCTGCCGCTCAAGACCCGACCTAGCCACAATCACCCGGCTTGCCCTCGAATGGGCAGGCGCCAACCGGGGCTGGGCTCTTCCCTTTTATCTAAGAAACTGGAGAATAAGGAACTGTGGTGAATGAGAGCGAAGGAAGCAAAGGTCTGAGATCCCAGAGACCCTGCCAGCTGACCCCCCGCCCGGCCCCGCGTCTGCTCATCGAGTCCCTTGGGAATGAAAATGACTGCAGATACCCTTAGAGACGTGTCCTCTGCCCCAGGCACACTCAGCTTCCTCTTCCCTCCCTCCCAATTCAGCCCGAGCTGTCAGCCAGACGGCGGTCTGACCAAAAATTCCAACCCTATAGACAGTCCAACCAACCGAAGAGCTGGCTGAAGCTCGAGAGGAACCCAGATCGGGAAGCCCCGGGGGCAGCGGGGGACTGGGGCGGTGCCTGCTTGCAGCTGGGGGGAGGGGTCCCCGGACTTTATCTCTGCCTGCCTCTGTGTTCTGACTCTCCGCCCCCTCGGGGAAGCTGTTGCATCAGCTTCTAGGTCCCAAATTAAAGAAAGTGGCCACGGAGCTCCAAAGGTGTCCTGAGTGGTCGCCAGGAGGCAGCACTTAATCAAAAATAGCGGCTGCAAGGGTGCCGCGAAGACTGAACTTGCCCAGTGAACCTTTCATCAAACCCAAGCAGAGACAGAAGGGGACTCTGAACTTGGCAAGGTGGCACTCGCTTGCAATTCCAGCACTTAGGAAGTGAAGACATGAGGATCAGAAGTTCAAAGTCATCTTTGGCTACATAGCAAGTTGAAGGCCCTCCATTCTCAGAAAAGAAGAAGAAAGAGGTTTTTGAAGAACCAGAGTGAAATGGCTCGTTAAGAGGGCTTGCCTTGCGTGTATGAGTTCCTGACAATCAAAGAACCTTAGGTGTCTTTCTTTACTACTCTTCCCATTCGCTTGAGACAGTCTCTCACTGGACCTGAAGCTCACCGTTTTGGTAAGGCTATCCAGCCAGCAAGCTTCTGGGACCTGCTTATTTCTGCCTCCCCACCCCACTCCCACCCCAACCCAACCCACCCCCGCCCCACTAACATAATAGGTTCATTGAGCCAATCCTTATTGTTGAGGTAGCTACTAGAGACTCAAACTTGGGTCCTTATGTTTGTTTAGCAAGCACCCACTGACCCATCTTCCCAGCTACATAATTGTTTAAAACGTTTTATTCATTGGCACTTGTGCCCGTGCTTGCGTGCGTACATGTGTGTATGTGTGTGTGTTGCTTATGCTGTGTATGTGTAAATGCAGGTGCATGTATACCACAGTGAGTGTGGAGATCAGAGGGAACTTTCAGTGGGTTCAGGGGACTGAATTTAGGCTTTCAGGTTTACACAGGAGTATTTTTATCTATTAAACCATCTCACTGGTCTCCACAGATTTACTTTTTAAAGCATCTGGAGCAGAGCAAATGCGGAAGGCCTGGAATCCTAGTACTTGTGAGGCTGAGACAGGAGGATCCTGTATTGGAGACCAGCCTGAACTACCTTGCAAGCCTCTGTCTCAGTAAATAAAATACAAAAGAATATAGATATGCTTTGTGTAGGTTCCTGCTAAACAGGGGTTTGTAAATCATATTTCTTGCATGATCCAGCCTTGGCTTTTTGAGGGAAAGAATGGGGTCTTGCTTTGTAAGTCCTCATTGTAGACCAGGCTGGCCTCAGGATAACAATGACCCACTTCCTTTTGCCTCTTGAGTGCTGGGATCAAAGGTGTGGCCCTCCATGCCTGCCTTTGGCAATTTTTTTAAAGCCAACAATGCTATCCACCTTTAAGACAAACCAGGTGAAAATGCACATACTGTTTAAGAGATGTCACAGTGGGGGCTAAAAGATGGCTCAGCTGTCTAGGGAGCTTTTCAGCTCTTGCGGAGGACCAGGGCTCATTTCCCAGCACCCACATGCTGGCTCACAACCACCTATAACTCCAATTCCAGAGGATCCAATACCTTCTTCTAATGTCCAAGGGCTCATACATGAAGATGAAGATGGCACACATACATGCACTCAGACACATGCACATACACATAGTAGATTTTAAAAAAAAATAACAAAAACAGATGTTCCAGGCAGCACATGCCTTTAATCCCAGTGCCTGGGAGGCAGAGGCAGGGTCCCAATGGGTAAGTAAGAAAGAATGTAGCCTCAAGATCATAACTGTCTTATCTTGAAGCTGGGTCATTTAGTGGAACTGATCTACTGATTTAGAAGAAATTTGATAGCTCTAAAAAAGAAGAGAAATATATATGTGTGTGTATATATATACATATATACATATATGCATATATGTATGTATGTTTGTTTCAACAGTTTAAGAATAAGTAGCCATGATGGCACTAGCTTGTAAGCAGTCTGGAGGCTGAGGTAAGAAGGCATCTGTAAGTTCAAGGTCAGCCTACTCTACATGATTGTCTCAAACGTGGGGGATCTGGAGAGATGGCCGACGCTTGCCCTCACCCGTTTACCACCACTATGATCGTCAATATTGCCATTGACAGTGAGTTTTTGTACTCTGAGAACTGGGAGGAAGATTTGGTTACAAAGCCTTCTCTCGCAGATTTAGTCCAGGATTCATGGTCAAGACTGCGAACCCATGTGCCATAATGTCAGCATCTGGCCCATCGAAAATGCTGAACCAAATACAAATGTTTCCCAGGTTCTCATCTGTACTTCCTAAGTGCCTTGCTGTGCCACGCACACTTTGCGTGACGGCAGTATTTGAGGCGTAAACTTCAAGGAAAGTCAGTCTCCTGCCTCCACATTGTCGCCTGGCACCCCAAACTCAGAGGTAGCCCAGATATGTCCACGTACTTGTGTGCCCACCAAGATATCATTTCTTAACAGCTAGAAAAAGAAAATTCAGACATTGCTCTCTGACCTTCACCAATGTTCCAACGTCCTAGTTAAACCCTGGCTTGGAATGTTAGCCATTCTAACTGCCTCCAGCATTGTGGGTAGGGCATTAAACCCTGGCTTGGAATGTTAAACCATTCTAACTGCCTCCAGCATTGTGGGTAGGGCATTAAAGCTTACAGAAAGAGAGACAGCATAGAGCAGTCTGCATTCAGCATTCTAGAGTCAACATTTAGCATTCGGACTCGCTCGCACTCAGACTAGAACCAGAACATAGGTGGAAGTCCGTAGCCCAAGCGCTCTGGGCCTGGGGATGCAGCACCAGTCAAGATTCAAGAGATTGAGCATTCGAGATTCGAGCATTCAACACTGAAGATTCGAGCATTCAGCATTGAGGACTTGAGATTCAAGCCTCTACCCTCCTGGCTGGCGCACCCGCAGCCCCCCCCCCCCCAGACTCTGGCTAGGACCATACTTGGAGCCCAGAGGTGCTGCACCAGTCCAGAGGAGATGGCTGCTGTTTTAGACCTAGTGTGTTTTAGGTGGCCTCAGATGTACCTCGACTACTGAGCTGCCATATTTTTCATTTCTCTTTTGCAATGATTGTAAAAGCCTCATGTCATTTTTTAAGAAATACACTCAGACCTTACACCATTCGTGTCGAGTCTGTTTGTCAAAGCCGAATCCCGTGCACACCTGGCCAGAACCCATCATCCCGCAGAACAAGGAACCCCGTAAGAAACCCCAGGCCGTGGCATGGCTGGCTGGCTATATGGCAAGATTGCAATCTTTGGGAGGGTGCAGGTGAGCATGGCTGAAGCCGCAGAGTGCCTTCAGACTAGGAACAGCCAGGCCAGCATGTAGCTCACCATTGCCTGCTGTGAACAGTTCTGATGCTCTGGCTTGTGTAAATCTGAAGCAGCAGATTGTTCCTCGGGACATCGCGCCCATCTGCGCACAGATCTCTGTGAGCTCTGAGCTCTTGATGCATCCAGTCCTCTGGTTTTCATATTCTCCTCCAAGTCAAAATGAATGGCAAAGTCAAATTTCTGACTATGACTAAAAAGAAAAAAAAGGAAAGAAAGAAAATCAGTAGCAAAAACAGCATCAAATTTCCCAGAACAATGCTCTTGAGCAAAAGTAATGGTGTCTAGACCTATGGAACAGAGATGTATTTGGGTAACATTGGGGAGAACATGAGTACGTAACAAAATGCTAAAGCTATATGGGGTTTTGGGGGGGGTGTTTTTTTGGTTTTGTTTTTGTTTTTCTAGACAGGGTTTCTCTATATAGCCCTGGCTATCCTGGAACTCACTCTGTAGACCAGGCTGGCCTCGAACTCAGAAATCCGCCTGTCTCTGCCCCCCAAGTGC
Source organism: Mastomys coucha (assembly GCF_008632895.1). Taxonomy (NCBI): domain Eukaryota; kingdom Metazoa; phylum Chordata; class Mammalia; order Rodentia; family Muridae; genus Mastomys; species Mastomys coucha. The sequence goes on from NW_022196915.1 coordinate 40,937,484, forward strand.
TGGGATTAAAGGTGTGCGTCTGGCCTATATGTTTTATGTATGGGATATAAATAATGGGATATATATAATGGCCATGAAAGGCAGAGAAGTCTAGGAGAGGAAACACAGGAATATCAAACTCAATTTTCTAGAGCTCCTGGTTCCCTTGTTCTCAGATGAAGTGCAGAATATATTCAGTGTGACAAGACAGAGCCACTTTCCTGTAGTTGGCAAGGCTAGACAAGTCATTCAAGAGGGCTGTGCCATAAAGTTCCATAAAGTTCAAAAGCTGGTGGACTAGAGAGATGGCTTAGTAGTTAAGGATACTCACTGCTCTTGCAGAAGACCCAGTTTCAATTCCTAACACTCCTGTGGGGATCTGATGACCTCTTTTGACCTCCAAGGGCTCCTGCCCACACATGGTGCACATACGCACACTCAGATACACACATATTGATTAAAAACAAACATTTTATAAATGAATGGTGGCAATGCTGGGAGTCTATTTGTTTGTTTACTTATTTAATGTTTTTTTCAAGTTAGGTTTCTCTAAGTAATCCTGGCTGTCCTGGAACTTTGTAGAGAAGGTTGGCCTCAAACTCAGAGATCTACCTACCTCTGCCTCTGTACTGGGATTAAAAGCACGAGCCATCACCCCGCAGCCGCAGTCTACTTATAACCCATGGCTTGTACCTCTGCTACATCAAATTAACCATGTCAAAAGCCAGGCTTGACTTTCTCTTCCCAGGTTTTATAGTTTCATCAAACTTCCTGCCCTGCCTCCCCCACCCCCCAGTCCTCCAGCTCTTGTTCTGTTGAAACCCTTTTATTGTTTTATTTGACAGGATATCACTGTGCAGCCCCGGCTGGCCTGGAACTCATAGATCAAGCTGGCCTCAAATTCAGAGATCTGCCTGCCTCTGCCTCCTGAGAGCTATGAGTAAAGCTAGTGCTACCACTCCTGGCACACATGCCCACTTTGCATGTTTTATTCCCCAAAAGACACTTCTGCCACTTTGAATAATCTTGCCAACTGATGGTATTCTGTGTGAGCTACCAAGTGTGTGTAGCCCTGGCTGTCCTGGAACTCACTCTGTAGACCAGGCTAGCCTCGAACTCAAAAATACTCCTGCCTCTGCTCTTCATTCCGTCTTTTTAGCTCAGTCTCATCCTGCATCATTTTGTTATCCATTTGTTTTTTTTAAAAAAACATGTATTTATTAATGTATACAGCATTCTGCCTGCATGTATGCCTGCAGGCCAGAAGAGGGCACCAGATCTCATTACAGATGGTTGTGAGCCATTGAACTCGGGACCTCTGGAAGAGCAGTCAGTGCTCTTAACCACTGAGCCATCTCTCCGGTCCCCAGTTTTTCTTCCTTTTTATTTTCTTTTTTCTTTCTTTCTTTCTCCTTTTGTTTTTCTTTCTTTCTTAAAGATTTCTTTATTTTTATATATAAGTACTGTAGCTGTCTTCAGACACACCAGAAGAGGGTGTCAGAGCTACCATGTGGTTGCTGGGACCCGAACCCAGGACCTTCAAAAAAAGCAGTCAGTGCTCTTAACCACTGAGCCATCTCTCCAGCCTCCCAGTTTTTATTTCTTAGACCAGGATCCATCCTCCCCTTCTTCCAAAGCACAACTCTGAAACACTTCCAGGGTAAAAATTTCTCAGTCTTGCAGAAGGAAATGACAGACTCAGTACACTTGGAAGACAGGCCATCACACCACTTGTGTTCTCCTTGCCCTTGTTAGCTTGGGTTTGTATAGCCCAGCAACCCTGTAATGCAGTTTTGTTATAAAGGATTTTGGCTTACATTACCACCCTTGAAATATTTTCAGGAGAACTGTAATATTTATTTAATTTTTAATATTTATACCAATAAAGACATGGGAGGCAGAAACTGAGGTTTCCTGCTAGCTCAGCTAGTTAACTTTTTTTTTTTTTTTTTGAGACAGGGTTTCTCTGTGTAGCCCTGGCTGTCCTGGAACTCACTCTGTAGACCAGGCTGGCCTCGAACTCAGAAATCCGCCTGCCTCTGCCTCCCAAGTGCTGGGATTAAAGGCGTGCGCCACCACTGCCAGGCTATTTCCTTAACTATCTACAAAATACTTACTTATGAGCCTGATCCTACAACTACACTGCTAGCTCCTTGGAAATCTCTACCTTTGTCAGACTACCCAGCTAGGCTACCTGTCTCTCTTGAGCTCCTCCAAACCCAAGAGGGCTCCTGAGCTCTTTTCCCTAGAATACTGCTTCACAAGTGTCCTGAAGGCTGCTTCTCTGTGGTTCCAGCAAGCCCAGAGAAAATCCCTCTCTTACCTGGAGCTCCTTTCCTAAGGCTCTTCCAAGCCAAAAGAGAGAGCTAGTAAAGGTCTAACTGCAGTAAGTTTCTAGCTCCTCCCTACACTCTTGGCAGGTTGAACCAGGTCACCTTCACAACTTCACAGAGAGGGGGCTCTGAGCCAAGGCAGTAGGGGCCCAGGAAGCCACCCAGCTGACTTTACCTAGAATCACAGAGCTAAGACCACAAGACCTCTCCCAAGCAATCTGCCTTAAAATAGGTGGAACTTCCTATTCTTTAGCACCTAATCTATTTGAGACTTTTAGAGGCACACCCTAACTGCATCTGACCTACCAATGTCTAAGCTTCTTTATTTTGTTAACAATTAGGTTTTCTATGTATCATAATCAAATATCCTCTAATAGAGAACCAAGAATTCAAGAGTTTCTAGATCAATCTGGGCTGCAGAGCAAGACCCTGTCTCATAATGGGAAAGGAAAGGTTAGGGAGGAGAGATGAAGGACATAGAAAAGGAAAAGGAAGGAAAAAATAAATTCATCCCCCAAAGGCAGAAATAAATATCAAAAGAGAATAAATAATGCCAGGCATGGTGGTACAAACTGGTAAGTCCAGTATTCTAAGGGTTGATGCAGGAGCACTGAGGCCAGCCAGGGCTACAGAGCAAGTACTGGGTCATCCAGAGCTACCTAGCAAGATCCCTATCTCAAAAGAGGTGGTGGGGAGAAAGACAGCTCTGGCTTATAGGCTGAGTACCCTTTATTTGAAATGCTTGTTAGCATCATGGGTCTTGATCAGTCTTGTTTCCACTGTCAGCTAAAGAATTAAAAGGCACTCTGGGTGTTGGTGGTGCATGCCTTTAATCCCAGCACTTGGGAGGCAGAGGCAGGTGGATTTCTGAGTTCCAGCACAGCCTGGTCTATAGAGTGAGTTCCAGGACAGCCAGGGCTACACAGAGAAACCCTGTCTCGAGAAACCAAAAAAAGAGAGAGAGAGAGAGAGAGAGAGAGAGAG
>NW_022196915.1:40940789-40945805 GCF_008632895.1 Mastomys coucha
AGAGAGAGAGAGAGAGAGAGAGAGAATTAAAAGGCAGGAAAATCTCTAATGTGACAAGTAGCAGTGGAGAAATCTCGAACATAGCAAACAGAGCAGACAGAATCAGCAGTTGAAGAAAAGCTTTTTTGAGGGGTGAAGAAACACATACATGCATCACACAGATCGAAAAGTGCCTTTACAAAGCCAAGAAGGGGGACTCAGAAAACTGAAAATCCAGTCTCTTTTTCAAAGCTGGGGTTTTTTAGGCTCTAAAGTTTTCCTCCCCTAATTTAGGGTTGATCAGTTTAAAGAAACAATAGGGTGAGATGATTGGCCCACAACTCTTCTGTAACATGTACGATCCAGCCTTGAATTTCTGGAGTCAGTCCATCAGCAGGAGATCTACTGGGAGAAAAAGCCCACAAGGCTCTTGTTTTATGCTGCCATGCTTTTGTCTCAGGCTAGGAGAGGAGGAAGACGCCAGGCATCTTGGAAATTCAGCATGCCAGGGTCTTAGCTATCTGCCTACCAGGGAATCTGTTTAACTCCTGGGCCCTTAATACAGACATGCCTGACTTGGGAACACTTGTATATATATTGTATGTTGGGGATGGACCTGAAGTCTAAGCATAAAATTCTTTCATGCTGGGTGTTGTTTTTCTGTATGCTGCGGATGAATCCACAGTCTGAGCATGCTAGGCAAGGACTCCACCACATCACCATTACCAGCCCTTAGTACACTTGGTTTTTTGACTAAAATTCTGTCATGATTTCAGGTGTGTAATTTTCCATTGTAGCATCATGTTTGAATTCAACAAGTTTGATTTGGGGGCACTTCAGAGTTCAGTTTTCAGGTTTGGACCACTCAAAGTATACTTAACTCATGAGAATGTGTAGAGGATGCTCTTTAAAAAATTGGAATCAGAGGCACCTTACATCCCTGCATTCGGGAGCAAAGGCAGATGTATCTTTAGGAGTTTGAAGCCAGCCTGGTGTACATACTGAGTACAATAGTACATGCTGAGACCCTGTCTCAAAAAAGTAAAAAAAAAAAAAAAGGCAACTTCCTCAAAAAAATGTTTAACAGTGTCCTCAGATCCGTATTTCCATACATATTCTTGCAAATAACATATACTTCCCTTCCCATGTCTGCGGTCATTGAGTCACTGGACTCAATGCCTTATCTGGACTGTTTTTAGCTATCCTCACAATCTCCTAACCCATTCATTACTTCTTCGACTCGGCTGGATGAGAACCAATTGTTTCTGACTCGTTCTACACTTGATCATATCATGATCAGAAAACAAACGTTAAAATGATGCAGAAGGCTGCACAATGAGGTTCGCTGGATGCCACCCTAAATCTCCAAAGTCTGGAGAACGTCCAGGAAAGCTCTTGGAAACAGCTGCGAAAGATTCGGTCACAGGAATCTCAACCACCGCGGAGGGTACAAGTTGCACGTGCGGGACAGTCCCTCCCGTCCAGAACACCCAGCCCACAGCTGACTCTCACTTCCGTACGATAACGCAAGATGGTGGGGCCCGCGACTGAAAACCACATTCAAGATGTCGGCTTCCGGTTTTCCCGGCAGCGTCCCGCGTGGCCGCCGGGACCACGCCCACTTCCGGTTCCCTTGCTCCGGCATGGCTGCCTTAGGGACCTGGCTGTCCAGTGAGTGATTGTGGGGTTGGGAACCCGAAAGCCGCGGGGCGACCAGCTCTCTAACTCCTTGCTCTTCCTATAGGTGTCCGGAGATTGCACAGTAGTGTAGTGGCGCGGGCCGGAGGCCAGTGGCGACTTCAGTGAGTGCGGGGCGGGGACGCGGCGGGACCTGGTATCCCGCCGCGTCCTCACCCCACTTTTTCCTCCCAGGCAGGGCTTGGCTGCCAACCCTTCCGGCTATGGTCCCCTCACGGAGCTCCCTGACTGGTCTTTCGCGGGTGAGCCTTGATGTCAAGGTTTTTTTTTCTTTTCCCTGAGACTACCCCGGATAGGGGCTGGGGGCGTGCCTGGGAAAAATAACTGAACCTTTTACTTCGTTAAGAGTTCGAGGGCTGGAGCTCTAATTTTGCCTGACGATGTAGCCAGGTGTTAGTTCACCCCTTAAGTTTTAGCTTTGGAGAGCTGAGGCAGAGGGATTGCTGTGAGGTCAGTGCTATGTAGGGAATCCCTGATTATCCTGAACTACAGAATGAGACCCTGTATATCAATCAATAAATAAATAGTAAATTGGCTAAGGAAAGTAAGCTGTAGAGGATCGTGCCCAGAAGATATAAGGTAATACTAACTTAGGCTGTACTGGGGTTTTATCCTCTCAGAAGAGGACATGTGTGGTGAGTGTATTTTGACAATTTGATTGCACATACACAAGGAATTTTGTTTGTTTTGGCGTTTTGTTTTGTTTTTCGAGACAGGGTTTCTCTGTGTAGCCCTGGCTGTCCTGGAACTCTCTGTAGACCAGGCTGGCCTCAAACTCAGAAATCGCCTGCCTGAGCTTCCCAAGTGCTGGGATTAAAGGCCTGCACCACCACTGCCCAGCACAAGGAATTTTTTTTTTTTTAAATTCTGCTGAAAAGAACACTGAATATCCCTACAAGTCTGAAGATGGCAGACTCAATACGGAGAAGTCTTTTTCTCTTTAAAATAAATAAGTAAATAAAGCTTGTGGGTTGGAGATGCACTTTAATGCAGTGCTTCTTCCAGAGGACATGGATTTGATACCCAACACCCACAGGGTGACTTGTAACTTGCTTGTAACTCCAGTTCCAGGGGATCTGATGTCATCCATTCACTTCCACCTGTACCAGGCACCCACAACCCAGGAGGTGCACAGACACACATGCAAGCAAAACACCCAATCATGTGAAAATAAAACTTCTAAAAAACAAAATCAGCCAGGTGGTGGTGGCACCTGAGTTTTCTGAGTTCAAGGCCAGCCTGGTCTACAGAGTGAGTTCCAGGACAACCAGGGCTACACAGAGAAACCCTGTCTAAAAAAACCAAATACAAAATCGGGAGGCAGAAGCACGGAGAGCTAGAGGATAGCCTAGGTCCATGCTAATGACAGGGTTAAGTGATAGGAAGAACGTGCCTGGGAAGTCATTTTCATGAGTCAGTTGTGTCTTACCATGAAAGCTAGATCAGCTTTAGTTGTGGTTGTGAACTGGGATCCTCTTCAGCATTGCTTTTGGTGGGCAGAGCTGGGACCTGAACCTATGGCCTCACACACAGCTAGCCCCTGCCCAGCCCAGCCATGGTCAGTGTGAACTGGAGAAGTGCAGCGAGAGACTTATTCTTCTCTAACTCCTATCACACCAGTGTTTGGACAAGATTCCCAGACCACATTTAACACTCTGCCTTCCTTGTACTTGTGTCTGTAGATGGCCGCCCTGCACCGCCAATGAAAGGCCAGCTTCGAAGAAAAGCTGAAAGGGAGAAGCTTGCAGTGAGTGGCTGTAACTCCAGCAGAAGCTGGGTTTATAGTTGGAGGAAGAAATTTTAAATCAGCATCTATCTTTCTTTTCTTTAAGATTGATTTTTATTTTATATGTATGTGTTTTGCCTGTATCATTATGTTCATATGTGTTTGTGATACCTGTAGTGGTCAGAGGAGGGTGTCAGATCCCCTGGAACTGGAATTACAGATAAAGGTTGTGAGCTCTAGGGTGGCTATTGGGAGTTGAACCCAGGTCCCATGCAAGAGCAGAAAGTATTTAACCACTGAGCCATCTCTCCAGCCCCATAAATTAGAATCTCTTTTAAGTAGTGTTGCACTTGAGCTACTGTTTGACAGTGCATGGGATAAAAATCCAGGGCTTCCTGCTAGACAAGCCTGCCAGCGGCAGCTATTTCTCCAGTCCTTAAACCCAACTAGCTTACTTTCTTTTTTTCTTTTTCAAGATCTATTTATTTTTATTTATATGAGAACACTGTACACACACCAGAAGAGTACATCGGACCCCATTACAGATGGTTGTGAGCCTCCATGTGGTTGCTGGGAATTGAACTCAAGACCTCTGGAAGAGCAGTCAGTGCTCTTAACCTCTGAGCCATCTCTCCAGTCCCTTTTCTTTCTTTCAGTGAGGCATGTAGACCAGGCCAGCCTCAAACTCATAAGAGATGGGCCTGCCTTTACCTCCCTAGTACTAGATCAACAAACAGATGTTATCACCCTGCCTGGCCAAGCAAGTGTTTTACTAGTACCGTGAGAAGGGAAGACTGGAGTGGGGCCCTGGCTGCAGAAAGCAACAGCAGACGTTCCTGAGCTTCGCGCTGTGAGCATGAAGCATCAGTATCCGGCGAAACACTGGCTTTGGGGAAGAAAGGATATCTGCTCAGTGGTACACATGCTTGAGCCCCAGATGGTCCTTACTCTTTCCCTGTCCATTTCAGAGACGAGTTGTACTGCTGACACAGGAAATGGATGCTGGATTACAGACATGGAAGCTCAAGCAGCAGAAATTGCTGGAAGAAAGGCAGCAGGAACATGATCTTAAACCTAAAGGGATTTTACTGAGAAGCCCATTTCCAAATCAATAAAAAGCAGCTCCTGCACCACTTTCCCAGCCTCTCTGGCTTTCTTTTCTATCATCTAAATGCTTTATCAAGTCATTTTCCCCACCATTTGTATTGATAGCAAAAGACCTCGGGGACCAGGAGGAACTTAAGATCACTGCCTGCCAGGCTTGGCCCAATGCCCTTAGTACTCACTCCATTCCAGTTCAGCCAGCTCTTGCTCTGGGATCACTTTGCCCCTGGTGCTAAAGAACTTGTGACCAGAGCCTTACAAAAGCTAAGCACGCCACCACCCTACCACTTAGGCTGCTTGAGCCAGCTAAAAGCAGCAACTGCTCTATGAGAGAAGAAAGGGGCAGCAGCAGTTTTCCTGGTTTACCCTCATGATTCTGTCACTAATAGCCCATGCAGAGCTCAGATGCATACAGTTGGTATTCAATAAATGTTTTGTTGAAAAGGCCTTCCCATCTGAGGTTCTTTTTCCTTTTTTTTTTTTTTTTTTTTTTTTTTTTTTTTTTTTTT
>NW_022196915.1:40945923-41005364 GCF_008632895.1 Mastomys coucha
GGGATTTGATCTCACGACCTTCGGAAGAGCAGTCAGTACTCTTACTCGCTGAGCCATCTCACCAGCCCTCTTTTTCCTTTTTGAGACACAGTCTTACAGTAGTGCTGGCTGTCCTGGAACTGGCCAGGTAGACCAAGTTGTCTTGCAGTCACAAAGATCCTGCCTCTGTATTTAAAGCCATGTGCAACTACACCTGGCAGAAGTCCCTTTCTTCTTTTTTTTTTTTTTCTTTTCTGTTTTCTTTGTTTTATTTTGTTTTGTTTTTTTGAGGCAGGGTTTCTCTGTATAGCTCTGGCTGTCCTGGAACTCAGAAATCCGCCTGCCTCTGCCTCCCAAGTGCTGGGATTCAAGGCGTGCCCCACCACCGCCTGGCCAGAAGTCCCTTTCTTAACAGGCAGCTAGTATCCAGGTACATGGTCCAGAAGATACCCACACTGGAGGGCTGATATAGGAAGGATTAAACTCGAGGTCTTCTGCTGAAGGAGTTATGATCAGACTAAATTCCAGGGGCTAAAGAGGGTCCGTACTTCCCCACCCACACACACAATGTCATTGCCCATGACCTAGCAACCATTCATTTTATTGATCATGAGCCCTCCCTTGGATTCTGGAGGCAAGGACCTTTGTTCCCAGTTCAGTGCTCTATGTTTGGCTCCCGGCTTTCCACCACAAAGCTGGCAGTTGTGGATCTCTGGAGCTTCCTACCTGGCCTTATTCCTCCCCCTTCCCTTACCGCTTCCCTCGCTTGCTTTCCTTCCCTCTCCCCACTGCCTTCCTCTCGCTGACCAAATGCAATTCTTGGATCTTACATTTCGCTGATGGTCGAGTTTTCTGTCTCCCACACTTTTCCTGCCTCTGTCCCACTGCTTGGTATTTTTCCAGATCTAGTCGTCAACCTCTTATCTGTCTCCCTCTCTGAGTGCCAGCGCAGCCTGTCCTCCCTCTCCCCTGCCTGCCTCTCCTTTTGTTCTCCCGGCCCAACCATCACGGAAGCTGCGCTCGAAGGAACTGTCTCCACTGTAAAGACTGAAGGAAACGCCAAAACCCTACCTCCCAATCCTTCCTCTTCCAACAAATTTCATCACTTTTATCTGGCTTCCCCCACTCCTGTGACCTTGAACCCTTTTCCTACCCAGGCAGTTGACACTTAATAGAACAGCCAGATTGTAAAAGCCACTAATAAAGGGGTGGGCCCCCAAATTCAAAGTAATTGTGTTCGCTGTTGGACAGTGGCTTTTGTTACAGTCTTAAGTTTGGGGCAAGAAGAGGAGGAGGCTGTCCACGGGTCTAAGCATACAACCCCCTTGTTAGTAAATGTCCCTTCTCCCAACCTTCTTCAAAGACATGGACTTCATGTCTCCACCATCCTTAGCCATCCGGTCTCCAAATACTTAAACACTCTCAAGTGAGACATGCTGAATACTACGGGAATCAGGCCACCCAAAAAATGCTTAGGAAGAGAAAGTCTTCCGCATCCCGTCCCCTGGGACACCCAGGCTCCTAGTTAGTTGTCGGCTGTGGCCTCAACCCCTGCAGATGGCAGCCTGCACCACAGAAAAGACAACTTTTTTTTTCCTTCTCTCCTGCTCTTGGCTGTAATTGGATTCCAGCTAAAACACCACGTCCCCACCGAGAAAGGAGGGCATTGGGGCGGGGGCGGAGGAGAGGCTGTGGGAGAAGGGAGGGACCAAAGAAGAGAGCAGAGAGGGCTTCCAACTCAGTTCGCCGACTAAGCAGAAGAAAGATCAAAAAACGGAAAAGAGAAGAGCAAACAGACATTTTCAGGAGCAATTCCCTCACCTCCAAGCCGACTGCGCTCTAGGAATCTACATTCCTTTCCTTTAGAAGACAAAGGCGCCCCGAGAGAGCGGCGGCGCGACCCCAGGGCGTGGGCCCCGCCGCGGAGCCCCCACCGCCCGGCGCCCCGACGCCGCGGACCATGTCTCGCGCCCCTCGACCCTCCCGCAGCCTCCTGCTCCCCCTGCTCACGCTCGGCACCGCGCTCGCTTCCCTCGGCTGGGCCCAAGGCAGCAACTTCAGCCCCGAAGTAAGTGAGGTCCTCCGGCCCTTCCCGGAGTTTCGCCCGCCAGGTAGGCGAGCCCGGGGGTCTCCAAGGGGACAGTCCCGGCAGAGAGCTGGGCTCGGGGGACCGGGGGGGAGGGGGCTCTGCTGCGCCAGCCTTTCTTTTTCTCCTCTCATCCGCAAACTTGCAAGTCGATCCAACTTTTGCCTGTGCCCCCTCCGCCGCCACCGGCTCTTTCCCATTCCTCCCTTCCCTGGAAGAACTCTGCAGCGGGGTCCGGGCCTCGCTTTCCCAAGCTCTGCGCGCAAATGTGGCACCAGGCGGGAGCCTCGGAAACACTGGACTCCGCGCCGTCCGGGCCGGTGTCACCCCCGAGTTGTTCCTTCAGTTTGGCAGCGCTCAGGTGCCCGCGGCCCTGCACGGGCGCATCCGTACCAAGTGGGGGCGTCGGGGGCGCCCGAGCGGTACCCGCCTCCCCTGGACCGCCCTCGGTGCCGGCCGCCGGCCCTGGCGTCGAGGATCGCGGCGGGCCGAACTTCCGCGCACACAAAGCTCTTCTTGTGAGCTGCGGGGCTCAGCCTGGCCACCACCTCCCTCGTCCTCCACACCCCTGCCGGCGCCTTGGGAGACCTTTTTATTATTATTGTTGTTGTTGTTAATTGTTTTTCTGCCTTGATCGCCGGGAGACTAGGGGGAGTCGCTTGGCGAGTTAGTTGAGGGCGGGCCTGGGTCTCCCTCCAGTGTCCCGACTGACTCTGGCGCCCCAACCCCCAATCCCCAACTCTTCCGTGACCATAGCCCACCCCGGTCCTGAAGGAAGCGGCGTGGGAGTAGTCCGAAGAAGTTTTCCCTCCCTCTCTTATTTTGGGGTGAAGGTGGGAGACGGATTTAATCAGCTTCTTATTTTGGGCCATCCCAACCCACTCAGCCTGGTGAGGACCTGGGTGTGGTAGGGAAGGGCTGGGAAGGGCCCAAAATGCAGGATACGGTCTGGATTTGGCTCCCTCTTCTCTGGGCCCAGGCCGGGTCGCACCCTCAGAATGAACCTCTCCTGGGCACATGCTGCTTGTATCACTGAAGAGACCTGGGGCTGAAAGGCCAAGTGTAGCCCTAGGAGTCCGGCCACAGTTGTGCATGGAAACTAGAAAGAGTAAAATCCTCCCTGAGACTGGAAACCAAACCCAATTGTCAGAGAGGAGGCGCCTTTCCCAGGCCTAAGGCTACCATCTTAGCCCCAGAGAGTGCTTAACAAAAGGAGCCTCTGGAAAACTGCCCACTGCCAACTTTTTTTTCCCCTCCCCAGCCTCCAGTAGGTGCCCTAGGGGAGGGGCGGCAACCCTGGCTCTGCTCTAAGTGGGTCATGGTCTTCCCAGAGCCAGAACCACCATTTGCTTCTGGAACACAGTAGGGTGGGAAAGCTGAGGGAGGGCGGGACAGACCTAGAGGCCAGGAGCCAAGACTTGAAGTTGAGCTGGAGAGCCCCCACCCTCTCAGCCTCCAAAAGTGGGAGGTTTTCCTTGACTTTCTCATAGGGAATACCCTGCAGTCATTGATCTAGACAATACCAGCCAACTGAATCCTGCCACCCACCAGAGTTGCTCTGTCTTCCGGCCAAGCTGAAGGGAGAGGGGTTCTGAGGCAGCTAGGTCCCTTTCACCAAGCCTCCATAGCTCCACACTAGCTCCAGGACAGCCTTCTCCTCCCAGTTGGTGTGTCTGGGGCTTTTCCCTTCCCCCACTCAGCCGCAGACACCAGAGTCCTCTCCTGTGGTTCCAGTCTCATAGTCTGTGGTTCTTGCTTGGCTCTGAGATGGAGAAAGAAACTTGCCCAGTCCGCGAGAGGGAGAAAATGATGGGGACGGTTTCTTTCCTGGCTTTGTGATACTCTTCCGGGGAGTCCTTTTTCTGACAAAGCATCCATTTTGCTCCGCAGGGTCCTGGGCAGGGTTTACAAGTGTGCTTATTTAGACTTGCCTGCATCTCGAAAGGCTCATAGGAAAGGGATTTATCCAGAACTCCTGTTTCTCCTGCCAGCCTCCCTTCTCCGTAATACTCTAGGAGTGTTTCCTCAGTTTGGCTAAGGGTTGAGGACCTGGATTCACTCCTCCTGACTTTCAGCTTGTGGGTGGGGGAAGCTGGCCACTCCCACTCTCACCTATCCCCCGAGCCTGAAGCAGCTTTACCCCAGCAGGGGTCAGATCCTACAGGTGAGGCTGGGGCAAAGGGAGTTTCCTGCATACTTGGCACAGGCCACAGCACAGGTCAGGACAAGTCTTCAGATCGAGGAAACAGCTCTGGCGTTACACACCCTGTTAAGCCTCTGTGACACACAAGAGGTTAAAAATCCTGTACCCTTGAGGAGGGCTCTGAGATGCAGGTGATGCTAGGGTGGTTTGGCCAGCCTTATTGGCTGAGGAATGGCTGGGTTGTTTACAACTCAAGCCCTAACTCTTGTCAGCCTTGAGGGGATCACTTCCTGGAACTGTGTTGCAATTCCTGCCCTTTTGGGCTCAGGTCCTAAGTCAGCTGCTCCTGAATCACCCCCAGACCCCACACACGAGCATTGCTCCACCACCAGTGCCTAAGTCTGCAGGGGGAAAGCATCATGTGGATCCATAGATCCATCCTAACGATGGATGGATGGGTAGGTAGGCAATGAGGGCTCCCAGGCAGCTTTTACCATTTCTCTTCCGAATGCTCATTCTAGGCAATGGGAAACCCCCTCTGGACTCCTTAAGAAGGGTAAAACTGAAATAGAACCAGAGCTGTCAGAGTCATGTCTCCCAAAAAGAATCCAGGCATCCTCATTGTCTCCATGTAACATGGTTTGCTTGGCTCTCCAAGCCTAGATTCCTAGGTCGTAGAGTATTTGTTTAGGGTTATGGCTGATTAGCTACCACCCTGAGGAGTCCAGCTTCCCCATCACCATTGAGCCTTACCCCTGACTCATTTTCTGCCCTCCTTAAAAATATTTCTGCTGTGAGGGTCCTAGAAGTGTGGTACTTTCTGTCCCAGAAACTTCCCCACCCTGTTCAGGCTCCCTCACCCCCACTATACCGTTCTGCCTACCATGGGCATAACCTATTTTCAAATGGGACATGCCATATTTTCAAAAGCTGACACAGAGGAGAAAAGTGCTAGAGAAAATGCCAGCTCTAAGAAGACATTTTAAGATGTGGCAAAATGCTTGCTTTGCAAGAATGAGGGCCTGGATTTGAACCCTAGCACCCATGTATGTGTGTGTGTGTGTGTGTGTGTGTGTGTGTGTGTGTGTGTGTGTGTGTATAAAGAGGTAGTGGTGACACATTTGTAATGTCAGTGCTAGAGAGGCAGAGGCAGAACAATCCCTGAATCTTGCTGGCCATCCAGCCTGGCCTAATAGCTGAACCACAGCTCCCAAGGAACGCACCAGAGATTGACCTCTGGCCTCCACATACATGTACAGACAAACTAAAAATATGCTAAAAACTCTTCTCAACTTTCTAAATACTCTTATTTCCAAGAGCACTAGAGCTCGGTCAGGAGCAATGGCTTCCCAACCTTACATCTGTCTGCACCCTGTCACCCCTGAGGACAAGCCATCCTGGGGTCTAGGCTCAGGCCTGCAGTTAGCCTGGGAGTTCCTGCCAGAACCAGATTGAGAGCCCATCTCTTTTACTGAAGTCAAGGACATCTGCCAGACCTTGTGGAGAGGCATGTGGACCCCCTGCACCAAGCAGAAGTTCTCTAAGCCACACCCCTCTCCCTACAGGCCTGGCTGCAGCAGTATGGCTACCTACCTCCAGGGGACCTGCGTACCCACACACAACGCTCACCCCAGTCACTCTCAGCTGCCATTGCCGCCATGCAAAAGTTCTATGGTTTACAAGTGACAGGCAAGGCTGATTTGGCTACGATGATGTAAGTTCCTGGCCTCCACTGACCATACTGAATACCAGACATGCTTCCACTTGAACATGCCCTCTCCTTTTCACCTCAGGACTTGGCCTTCCCCTACACTGGCACACACAAAGCCTCTACCAGAGAGGCCAAGACCCTGGGTCAACTACAGCACAACACTCTGTCCCCTTGGAGATGGTTTTATTTTATATACTACATTGACCCCGTTGTTTCCAACCCAGGGCCATGAGGCGCCCTCGCTGTGGTGTTCCAGATAAGTTTGGGACTGAGATCAAGGCCAATGTTCGGAGGAAGCGCTACGCCATTCAGGGCCTCAAGTGGCAGCATAATGAGATCACTTTCTGGTGAGTGCCCCAGCCTAGAGATGTTTCTCACATACAGTACCCCTCCCTGTTAGTTGTATTATGTTGAGTCAAAGGTAGCCTGTGGTACTGTCCATTCCTAGGGAGTGGCTCTAATTCCTAGGAAAATAGCTCTCTAATCTTGCAGAGAAGGGCAGCCATTTTGGAGAGCATGCACTCTAGTGGCAACACTCCAAGCCTGAAGGTCCCCTAAGCCTTTAGTCCCCTGGGCTGGAGATATGTATATGCAATAGCAGGGAAACAGGTCTGGCAAGGTGGGTGGGCAGTTCTGTCTGAGATAAGAGAGGGAACTTTGCCTCCTTTATCCTAACATTTTCCTTCTCTACCCTCATATCTGGATGTAGCATCCAGAATTACACCCCCAAGGTGGGCGAGTATGCCACATTCGAGGCTATTCGGAAGGCCTTCCGAGTATGGGAGAGTGCCACGCCACTGCGCTTCCGAGAAGTGCCCTATGCCTACATCCGGGAGGGTCATGAGAAGCAGGCAGACATCATGATCTTGTTTGCTGAGGGTTTCCACGGCGACAGTACACCCTTTGATGGTGAAGGAGGCTTCCTGGCTCATGCCTATTTCCCAGGCCCCAATATTGGAGGAGATACCCACTTTGATTCTGCTGAGCCCTGGACTGTCCAAAATGAGGATCTAAATGGTAAGTAAGGGAACCCTGGGTTCTACCTCGTGCAGAGTCTGCAGTCACTTGTATATAGAGGGTTCTCCTTCCAAAGTCTAAGCTAGCAGGGTGTAGTGGACAGCCTGCTCTATGTAGTAAGTTCTGGGCCAGCCTGGGCTACATAGTGAGACCCAGTCTCATAAATCAATAAAATTAAAAAAAAATAAATCTAAGTGTTGAGGCAGGAGGATTGTGAGTTTGAGGCCTGCCTAGATTGTATAACAAAACACTATCTCAAAACAACAACAACAACAAAACAGCAACAGCTAAGTTATTAGCCATACAACCTAGTATGAGCGCGCAGGACTCTTATTCTAAGCTGTTTATTTCTGGATATTTGGTCTGCCATTACAACCTGACTGACTAGCCAATCACAGATTTAAAAGCTTCCCCTTCTCACCCACTTTCCCAGGCAAATATGATGCCTAGCTTCTAGGAGAAACTGAGTTCTACACTGTAGGTTTTCTTGGGATTGGAATCCTGCCCCAGGTAACCCACTTACCCCAGATGACAGTAGTGACCGCCTTTGGGCTTTCTGAACCAAGCAGGAAGCTGATCTTCAGGACTTAATCACTTGAGGTGGAAAACATGACCAGCAGGCTTATCTGTGAAACTGGAGTCTCTGGTGGGGAAGCAGGGAGCTTAACCAAGTTCTCACCATCTCCATTCCTCCAGGGAATGACATCTTCTTGGTGGCTGTGCACGAGTTAGGGCATGCCCTAGGCCTGGAACATTCCAACGATCCCTCCGCCATCATGGCCCCCTTTTACCAGTGGATGGACACAGAGAACTTCGTGTTGCCTGATGATGATCGCCGTGGCATCCAGCAACTTTATGGCAAGTTACCCCTCTCCATTCCTGCTCCTCCATCTCTATACTTGTCCCCTCTTGGCCTCTTGTCTATATTTTCCCTACATCACGCTGTGAAGTCTTTACACACACACACACACACACACACACACACTGCTTTTCATTGTCTCTATTAGCTACCACTTTTTAAAAGCATTTTTGTTTTACATATTTAAGTACATATGTACATATATATACATATATATACATGAGCTTCTATATATGTATATGCACCACCTGCATGCCTGGTACCTGTGGAGTCCCAAAGAGGGCACTGGATCTCCTGAAATTGCCATGTGAGTTCTTGGGTCATCTTTAGGATCTGCAGGTGCTCCTAATCAGGGAGCCATATCTCCAGTCCCTAAGCTTTTTGTTGGACACACCTAAGCAGACTACTTCATTCTTCTCTAAAGCCTGTTTTCACTGGCTTGTTTTTTTTTTAATATTCTTATTAGGGTGTGTGTGTGTGTGAGTGTGTGTGTGTGTGTCCACAGAGACCAGAGGTACCTGACTTCCTAGAACTAGGGTTATAGGTGGTTGTGAGCCCCCTGTTGTCAGCTCTGGGAACCAAACTCCCACCCTCTTGCAGGAGCAGTACATACTTTAATCTCTGCAGCACCACCTCCCTCTTCACACTTTCCAAGGGTGTTGTCTGCTTATCTGTCTGTCCTTCCATCCTCTCTGCTCCAAAGTCTGAAGTACCTCCTATCGTTCTCTTCCTCAGGAAGCAAGTCAGGGTCACCCACAAAGATGCCCCCTCAACCCAGAACTACCTCTTGGCCCTCTGTCCCAGATAAGCCCAAAAACCCCACCTATGGGCCCAACATCTGTGATGGGAACTTTGATACCGTGGCCATGCTCCGAGGAGAGATGTTTGTCTTCAAGGTGAGAGGAAGAGAAGAAGTGGGATTGTTTGAGGGAACAGAAGGATTCACGGCGAGGAAGATGAATGGAAATAATCGAAAACTAAATCCACAGAACCGAGGGCAGTAGGGGGAGCTTTGGGGAATGAGGAAGACTAAGGTATAAGACATAATGTGTTCTCCCTCACCTTTCCTGGTTTCTAGGAGCGATGGTTCTGGCGGGTGAGGAATAACCAAGTGATGGACGGATACCCAATGCCCATTGGCCAGTTCTGGAGGGGCCTGCCTGCCTCCATCAACACTGCCTATGAGAGGAAGGACGGCAAATTTGTCTTCTTCAAAGGTAGGCAGGCATTTCCTAGTCCTGAGCTCGATTGGAAGGGTCTCCCTGGATGAGCGGATTCTGCTTCGCTCCCAAAGACCTCGCCATCCAGTTGGACTCAGATTCGTCCCTTCTTTCTTACCCCAGGAGATAAGCATTGGGTGTTTGACGAAGCCTCCCTGGAACCCGGATACCCCAAGCACATTAAGGAGCTGGGCCGGGGGCTGCCCACGGACAAGATCGATGCAGCTCTCTTCTGGATGCCCAACGGGAAGACTTACTTCTTCCGGGGCAATAAGTAAGACTTCAAGCCTCCCTACTCAGAAACTACTACCACCGCCACCCCAAATAACCCCATCCCTAGATTCTGAAGAAAGCCCCGCCTCCTGAAGAAAGCCCCGCCTCCTGAAGAAAGCCCCGCCTCCCAAGGTTGCAGCTCTGGAAAGGGAACTTGCTAATCCTTTACTGTTGCCTAGCAGTACAGTTTTTCTTAGTGCTGTGTGAGTGGGATGTGACCGGGTCACCATTTCAAACCTGGTCATTTGATGCCTCCTGCCCCTAGCACTGGGCCTCCACCCCAGCCACCAGGCACTATCATTAAGGGGCTGCTAGTGGCTCCTTACAGCCTGGACCCTCCTCCCTTCCACCTCCTCCTTCCGCCTCTTTCAGCTGCAGGCCCTCATTAGTCAAAACCCCTGTCCCCAACCATGACCCTAGCTACCCTTTGTCCTGATCACCTCCGAGGGCACGCATGCCCAGTAGCCAACCACTCCTGTTTCCTTCCCCTCCCCCAGGTACTACCGTTTCAATGAGGAATTCAGGGCAGTGGACAGCGAGTACCCCAAAAACATCAAAGTCTGGGAAGGAATCCCTGAGTCTCCCAGAGGGTCATTCATGGGTAGTGATGAAGGTGAGTGAAGCAAAGGAAACTACAGAGAAGGGCAGGCTTGGGGAGCGGAGGAAAAGCCGAAAGGCAGGTCTTATGGAAAACGTTGATGATGTAGCAGTGGGGGCTGGGAGTTTGCCAGGAAATAGCCAAGTGTTTTCATGTGTAGTACCCTCACTCTTTCCACTCTGCCAAGCTGGTGCTGGGATGAGTGGTAAGCATAGCTGGCCATCACACTAACTGCTTTCTTCTCTTCTCTCTCTGGGGCCTTTATGGACTCCGTCCCTCCACCCCTCCACCCCCGGCTTGGTTCTTGTCCTCTTCGTCCATGTTCTTGGGGGACTTCAGTCTTCACCTACTTCTACAAGGGGAACAAATACTGGAAATTCAACAACCAGAAGCTGAAGGTAGAGCCAGGGTACCCCAAGTCAGCTCTGCGGGACTGGATGGGCTGCCCTTCGGGGGGCCGGCCCGATGAGGGCACCGAGGAGGAGACTGAGGTGATCATCATTGAGGTGGATGAGGAGGGCAGTGGAGCTGTGAGTGCAGCTGCTGTGGTCCTGCCGGTGCTGCTGCTGCTCCTGGTACTGGCCGTGGGCCTCGCTGTCTTCTTCTTCAGACGCCATGGGACACCCAAGCGACTGCTTTACTGCCAGCGTTCACTGCTGGACAAGGTCTGACCCCCACCACTGGCCCACCCGCTTCTACCACAAGGACTTTGCCTCTGAAGGCCAGTGGCAGCAGGTGGTGGTAGGTGGGCTGCTCTCACCCATTCTGGGCTCCCTCCCTCCAGCCTCCCTTCTTGGTCCCTAATTGGCCTCTCCCACCCTCACCCCAGCATTGCTTCATCCATAGGTGGGTCCCTTGAGGGCTGAGCAGAAGACGATCGGCCTCTGGCCCTCAAGGGAACCTCACAGCTTGGTGTGTGTCCAGCCCTATTTGAATGTTCTCAAGGCTCTGCACTTGAAGGCAAGACCCTCTGACCTTACAGGCAAAGGCCAAATGGGGTCATCTGCTTCCTTTCCATCCCCCTAACTACATACCTTAAATCTCTGAACTCTGACCTCAGGGGGCTCTGGGCATATGAGCCCTATACATACCAAGTGTACCCAGTTGGCTGCCTCCCACCACTCTGACTAGAAGGAATCTTAAGAGTGTACATTTGGAGGTGGAAAGATTGTTCAGTTACCCTTAAAGACTTTGATTTACAAAAAAAAAAAAAAAAAAAAAAAAAAAGAAAGAAAGAAAGAAAGAAAGAAAGAGAAAGAAAAGCTCACAGAGAGTCTTGGTGGCTTGGACAGCCAAGTTCCTCTCCACAAAGATCTGCCTCTATCCAACCCAGCCTGGAGAACTTCCAAAGGAGCCTGAGCCATTAAGGACTAAATGGGTCTGAGGAAAACCTTGGCAAACCTGACCCCTGACCCCTGAATGTTAGCCTTGGATGTCAAGTTCAAGGTTGGAAGAGCTGAGGGAATGGTCCCAAGTGGAGTGAGGTCCAGGGGGAGACACCAGGATCTGAAGCATGAAGGATGAGCCTCACAGCTCATAGCAGAAAAAGACCTTGTTCAAATGCAAGTAGCTGGGGCTGGGACCCAACGACAACAGTCAGAGAGGGGGCAGGACATGAAGTGTGGTGGTGGCAGTGTATGCCTGGGAGTCTGAAAAGACTGCAGTACATACACGGGACACTGGTCCCCAGGAGTGGGCACATCTTATTGGATGTCTCAGAAAGGGTCTTAAGGAAGCCACACTGGCCACTTTTGGTCCCCTTGCTCACTAACAGTGTAGAAGGCAAGGGTAAGAATTGATAACGGGAGTATAAAGAGCGTGCATACAGGGACTCAATGGAGACCAGAGGATGCTGTCAGCAGCCTGGACTTGCTCGGCCTTCCTCACTGCCCTAGTGAGGAAGGTGTCTGGGTGCTCTTGGGTAGGGTGGGCCTCCCTTTCCTGATGCAGGCACTCCTCAGCCCATTTTACCTATGTCCTGCCCTTCCTCTTCCCTACCCAGTTGACCCATTTGAAGTCTCCTTCAGCCACTGAAGGTGGTCATGGTACTGGGGACTTGGGAGGGTGAGACCCTGTGGAGGGAGAGGAGAGAAGAGAAATTGTCTGGGTGGGGTTTGGGGATGGGGTGAACGGTGCTGGAAGCCCAGCTAAATTTCTGTCTTGTTTGGTTTTTTTTTTGTTTTGTTTAATGTATATTTTTATTATAATTATTATATATGAGTGCCATTCAAATCGTTCCTTTTTGTTAACAACGGGCATGGGGAGGGGTGGGGGGTGGAGGGGGGCTGAGGCGACTGACCCCAGAAACCTGCAGGGCGGGGCTGGGTCAGTGCTCTCTAAGGACATTTTTTTGACCTTGTTCAACCTTTCCACGAAGAATAAACTGTGTTTCACATTCTTTGTGTGACTATAGCTTGGTGTAGGGGTGGATGCGGTGTGGCCAGCAGGGCTAGGAAGAGCAGACATTGAGAACAGCATTTCCCATGAAGCAGGTTCTAGTGTTTGTCATAAATATTTATTCTTAGACTGATAGAATTTAAGACTTGCAGTTGGGGAACAAGCCATACCCTACTGGAGGTTGAGGAATGACTGGAAGAACCCAGCTTCCTCCTCTCAAAAGCCTTAAAAGGCTACCTTCAAGAACCAAGACTGCCAGAATAGGAGGAAGTGGTCAAGCTGAGACCATTCGGAAAATCTTCCTAAATTGCATTATTCTGCCGTGTGATCACGCCACATTTGCGTTTCCTCATAAATCTGTCCCTGCAGCAAGGGTATTCCCATGATCACATTAGTGTGAAGTTCAGTGACAGGCCCCAGGACCTAAGAAGGTTCTGTTAAGTCTGGACATAGTGGCATACTTCTTTACTCTCTGAAGACAGGGGCAAGCATATTTCTAGGAGTTCAAGGCTAGCCTGGTCTACCTGAGTAGGATCTAAGCTAGCTGGGGCTACACAGTAAGACCCTGCCTCAAAAGGGGTGAGAGGGGTGGCAGGGAGGTGGTGGTTCTTATAGGCCTGAGACTCTGCTGTTGGATCAGGAGACTAGGGAAGAAAAAAAAAAAAAGAGGTTTCTCCGTAGTCTATGCTCCTAGGAGTGTCCTCTCCCTGGCACAACAATGTTTCTCAATCGCCCAGAAGAGCCAGGACCCTCAGGTTGGAAGGGTAGAATAGCAAGGCTTTGTTTCCATTTTCCATAGAAACTGCTGCCCTACACAGGGTTCCCAGGCTGTTGACCCTCCCTTCCTCCAAAACCAGCCTGAAGGGAGGGGTCAGTCCAGCTGCTGAGTCAGCTCAGCTGGAGGAGAGCAGCCCCCTTCTCCCGCCTTCCCTTCCTGCCTCTGCCCAGTCTTCCCTGGGCTCCTGCCCAGGTCCTCCACAGCCTGCCTTCCAGAGCCTGGCTCCACCTATGCCCTCTTCCCTCCAGCTGCTCTGCAGGGTCGTTGGTATGATTATTTTGGCAGATGGGGTACCCTACCTTTCCTGCCAGCCAGCAACCCTGACCCTATGCCTGGTCACCTGTGCCTCTGCTGCCAACAGCTGTTTGCCAGGGCCTGTGTGTCTCAGTGAAGTTAGGCACAGCCTCCACCGCCACCCTCACCAAAAAGAATTGGCACTGAGGTGTCCCTGGGGAAGTCAGGGGCATCTAGGGGTAATCAAGCCTGAGCATGTGACAAAAAAAAAAAAAAAAAAAAGTAAAAGATGAGCTAATGGCCCCTTTGTGTTTTTTGTGGTCCACATCTGGAGGCAATTACAGATGTTATCCAGAGGGAATTCTGCAAAACACAGCTGGAGCCAGTGGAAGAGCCCAGGAGGGGGTATTGCCAGAGGGAAGAGGAGGGGGAGCCTAGGGAAGGAGTGCGGTTTCCCCATCACGAGGAAATTGTTTGGCTGGGGTTCTGGAATCACAAGATGCTCTCTGAAGCCAACGGGAGAAATGGGAATGCAGAACTGGAGACAAAGGGAGGTGAGCTGGAGGATCGATTCTGCGCAGACTGGACTGTGGGGTGGAGGTCGAATATCTGATGCTGATGATGTACTTGAGCCTGCTCACCCCACCCTGGGACCTTGGAAGGTCCTTCGTGGTCATAAGCTCCCACTTGAGTGAGCCACCATGTCAGGATAGGATGACAGGAGGCAGAGGGCCCTCTGGCTCCCAAGGACCTGCAAACTGTTTTCACTGGCCTGGCCTGGCCGATTTGTCTGCTGGGCCTGACCCAGTTTCTATGGTTCCAAGTTCCTTTATTCGAAAGCAACACTCGTGAGTTGGGGCAGCCAGAAGGAGCCAGTTGGAATATGTGAGGAGGTTTGGGTTGCCCCGAGAACACTGGGCTAAGAAGATA
This sequence comes from Mastomys coucha, assembly GCF_008632895.1. Lineage (NCBI taxonomy): Eukaryota > Metazoa > Chordata > Mammalia > Rodentia > Muridae > Mastomys > Mastomys coucha. The sequence goes on from NW_022196915.1 coordinate 40,960,149, forward strand.
CCCGAGTGGGAGCAAGGGCCAAGAAGGAGCAGCAGTTTGCCCACCAACACACCCTGTGGGGTGAGGGGCCTCTCTATGCTGCACTCTCCCTTTCCAGGGATCCTAATAGCAGCAGGTCCAAAGCCTCTTGGGCTACCAGCCAGGCAGGCCAGGGAAGGGATGGCCTAAGAGGAACTGCACTCTCTGAAAGAGAATATGTCAGAGAGACATCTCCACACATTACAATCTGGATAGCCCTGCTGGTCCTTCCCTGCCCATTCTCAATGCCTTTATCCCATCGAACAGTCTTCCCAGCTCCCTCTCCCCTTTGCTCCTTGCCCTTGCTGTAGGCTGGAGAATAGCAACCGCTGAGGCCTTCACTATACAGAGCAACAGCTCAAGGTCTCAGTTTGACTAAGCCCCATATCAGGAACTAAGGACACGGCACGGGGCTAGAACATTTGCCTAACATGAGCAGTACTGAATTCGATCCTCAGCACTGTAAAACAAAACTAAGACCCAAATGAAACTGAGTGGTTGTTCTATGGAAGCAGATTCCGACAAGGTTCCTTGGGCATCTCTTCCAGTGTAGCCCCACGCAGCTGGTTTGCTCTGGGGAACTGTCAGTATGTCTATGTTTGCTTGCTGGACTATGCAGCAGATCAGGGAAGGCAACCAGAGTGGGGAGGATGGGGCATGGGAGAGGTTCCCCAGAAAGGAAAGCCAATTTGCAGCCTAATCCTTTGCTTCTCAGGGGTAGGAGCAAGTGTTCAGAAGGAAGGAAGTGAAGGTCGCAATGATTCAGAAACTGGAGGGGCTGGAGGTGCTTGCTTACAATAGCAGCAGGGGGTGTTGGTGATCACCTTGACAAGAATAGAAGGCACCAGGGGCTGGAGAGATGGCTCAGTGGTTAAGAGCACTGACTGCTCTTCCAGAGGACCTGAGTTCAAATCCCAGCAACCACACGGTGGCTCACAACCATCTGTAATGGGATCTGCTGCCCCCTCTTGTGTATCTGACAGCTACAGTGTACTCATATACATAAAGTAAATAAATCTTTAAGAATAGGAGGCACCAAAGCCTTCAGAGAAATGGCTACTATTCCCACAAGTCCCCAGAAAACTCCAGCCTTGGCTCAGACAATTGTCCTATAGTTCCTGTACCAGGTTTGTACTCATCCCACACCTAAGTCTATTTCTCCCTTAGGAAAACAGTTTTCTATATTTATCCCTACCCCTTAGGACCTAGTACCTTTCCCCCTCAATCTTGGGGAGACCAGTGGCAGACTGCACTGGGGCTAAACAGCCAGGGCCTGGAAGGCAGGCAGGCCTGACTGGACAGAAACCAGCTTCCCAGTGAGCTCATACACATACTTTCCATGCTGGTCTGGTGCCAATGGCTTAGTTCCTTCCAAGCCTGCCTTTCCAAAGCCAGGCTCAGCCCCCTCCGTGCTCCCTTGCCACTAGTCCTGGTGCTCCACAGCAGGACTGTCATTACATCCCCAGGGGGCAGCTCACTCTGCATCCTTGCTGAGGCCAGGTCCCCCTAAACAACTTATCCCTAGTCACTGTGTCCTTTGTGGCTTAAAAGACAGAAGTGCTTCACAAAGACCCAGGTCTGTGTCTGGGGTGTACCTCAGTTGGTAGAGGACTTGCCAACCATGTGCAAGACCTGAGCTTGATTCCAGCACCACATAAAACCAGGCATTGTGACATACATCCATAACCCTAGCATTCAGGAGATGGAAACAGGAAGATCAGAAATACCAGCTTCGGTTACATGAGACGCTGTCTGAAAACAAACACCTGGGTAGAAAATGACTGGAGAGCAAGCAGACAGAAAAGGCGGTACTGTAATGGATGTCGGAAGGGCATCCTCTGAGTGCCTGAAGTAGCTCACTGACTCAGGGACCAGATGGGCCTAGGAACTGGCTCAGCACAGCTCATATCCTGCTCACTCACTGGATTTCCCACTCCAGGCACTTCCCTAACTCCGGGAAGGATGGGGGTCCAGTTGGGGCAAGGCCAGGCTACCCACAAAAGAGGAATTAAAAAAAAAATGGCTCCTTGCCTAGCTGTCATGGTGCACACTTTTGATCCCAGCACTCCGGAGGCAGAGACAGACAGATCTCTAATTTCAAGGCCAGCCTGGTCTACAGATGGGGTTATACAGAGAGAAACCCTGTCTGGAGAAACCAAACCAAACAGGCAAACAAAAAACCGGCTCCTTGCAAGTTAGTGAAAAAGAGTCAATGTATCTATGATATGACTTAGAAAAATAGAACCAGTATCTCTAAAGGACCCTTGTGTGCTCCCCACAATCTCTCCATTAGAGGTTCCAAGTCTTTGAATGTTGTACTATTTCTTTGCCTTTCTTTCTTTTTTAAAGCTTAGTTTTATTTTATGTGTGTAAGTATTTTGCCCGCATGTAACTGCACCAGATGCAGGTCCGGTTCCCACAATAGCCAGAAGAGGGCATGGGATTTTTCTGAAACTAGAGTTCCAGACAACTGTGAGCCTCCACGTGTATTCCGGGAGCTGAATTCAGGTCCTCTGGGAGAGCAGCCATGACCTCCTGAGCTGTCTCTGTAGTTCTGAGACTTTTTGTTTCTCACGGTTTGCACTGCTGTCATTTGCTTTGTTCATTCCTGCTGCTGTGCTTCACTCATGATGGTACGTGTAGCTACATTTTGTTTCTTTGCCGTAGTACATCTCCATGTACAAATATTTTGGTTTTGTAGGGTCATATTTTCATTGGTCACCAGGCTTGATCATCTTCATGAGGTGGAGCAACAGCTCGCTGACATTTTAGTTTGAATTTCTGTAAATCCTAATGAAGGTGAGCAGCACCTTTTCTCTCATTCATGCTTTTGTTATATGTTGTTCTGTTGAGATAGGGACTCACTATGAAACCTAAGCTGCCCAAGAACACCTGATCGTCTGGCCTCAGCCTTCTAAATTATTACAGGGATTACAGGCCTGTACTGCTAATGATATGTGTGTGTGTGTGTGTGTGTGTGTGTGTGTCTGTGTCTGTGTCTGTGTGTGTCTCTGTGTGTGTCTCTGTGTGTGTGTGTCTGTTTGTGTGCACAGCACACAAATGGAGATGGCTCTCCCTTCCACTTTACATGGGTCCTGGGAATCAAGTTGCCAGGCTTTCTTAGCAAATGCTTTTATTTGTTGAGCCAGCTCATCTGCCCTCTTTCTCAGTGTTTTGTTTTGTTTTTTTTTAAAGCTGCTTTGAAGCCGGGCTGTGGTGGCACACACCCTTTAATCCCAGCACTTGTGAGGCAGAGACAGACAGATTTCTGAGTTCGAGGCCATCCTGGTCTACAGAGTGAGTTCCAGGACAGCTAGGGCTACACAGAGAAACCCTGCCTCGAAAAAAAACAAAAACAAAACAAAAACAAACAAACAAACTAAAGGCTGCTTTGAAAATATATCTTGGACACAATGATGTCTCTGTGAGTATTTTCAGACATGACAGAGGATTCTTATCTATCTACCTACCCAGTCTAGACAAGATCTCAAATAACCCAGGCTGGCCTCCAACTCCCTATGTAGCCAAGAATAACCAAGAGCAACTTCCTCGTTGGGCGGTGGTGGCGCATGCCTTTAATCCCAGCACTTGGGAGGCAGAGGCAGGTGGATTTCTGAGTTTGAGGCCAGCCTAGTCTACAGAGTGAGTTCCAGGACAGCCAGAGCTATACAGAGAAACCCTGTCTCGAAAATACAAAAAAAAAAAAAAAAAAGAACAACTTCCTCTTCCTCCTCCTTCTAGACTTTTTCTGTGAACTCAGTCTGTAGACCAGGCTAGCCTCAAACTCTGATTGGCCTGCCTCTGCCCCATCCCCACCCCCAGTGCTAGGACTGTAGACCAAGCTAGCCTCAAACTCAGAGATTGGGCTGCCTCTGCCCTCCAACCACCAGTGCAAGGACTACAGGTGTGCAGCACCACTACCTGTCTTAGCCGTGTATTGTTGTTTAAGATTTATTTATTTTATGTATGTGAGTACACTGTAGCTATCTTCGGACACACCAAAGAGGGCATCAGATCCCATTAGAGATGGTTGTGAGCCACCATGCGGTTGCTTGGAATTGAACTCAGAACCTCTGGAAGAGCAGTCAGTGCTCTTAACCGCTGAGCCATCTCTCCAGCCCCAGCCATGAACTTCTGATCCTCCTGCCTCTACCCTTTTTCTATTCCTTTGGAACAGAATCTGACCTGGAGCTCACTACATGAGATCCTGCATCTAAATCAATCAATCACTCAGCCAATCAATAAAAGGAGCTGGGAGGTGTAGCTCAATAGTAGAATCCCATCCAGCATGAGCAAGGGCCTCCTTGGGTTGGATTCTTAGTATGGAAAAAGAAAAAAAAATGTAGAGAAGTACATCCAGGTAGAAGTTCATACATACCCTTTTTATCTGCTGAGCCATCTATTGTGTCACCAGGTTCCATACCCTCTACAAGGCCTGTTCTTAATCTGGGAGTGGTATTAAGATGTGTTGGCCCAGCTCTTGAGAAGATTTCAAGCCTTCAGGTGCCAGGGCTAGCCCGACCTTCACCCAGTCCTGAAGAGCACACAGGGTATCCCTTTCAGCATCCTTCTAACCTGTATGGCAGACATCTCCAACTGTCTCACTGTCTCACTTTACTGTCCTGCATCTTTACTGTCCTGTGACAGAGACCAATCCTCCCCCACACCCATTTTGTGCAAGCCCCACAGGTAAGTTCGAGGAGAAGGGAAGCTGGGCAGAAAGCTAGAGGAGTACACGTCCCACTCTGTGGGGACCCACCCACCTCTACAGCAGAAACCTGCTGGGCAGAGTTTGCAGGGTGGTATCGCCCTCTTGTGTTCGGCGTTAGGATTGGTCGTCGACCCTGGAAACCCAGAACCTAGACAAGGATAAAACTGGTAGGAACCAAGGAAACCACCAGCCTCCCTCCCGCTTTCCATGTTTCCTCTCTAGACACCTGTACTTAAAGGGGTGGCACTATGGGCCAGACGGGGCCCACAACTGTTCTTAGCCTCGCAACCACCAAAACAAAAGGTCAGAGTTTCCGTCGCTGTCCGCCCTAGCCTAGGTGCGGGGGTTAGTGGGCAGCCCTTACTAACTCGGAAACCAAGAGCGTTCTGGGCGGTCTGCAGGAGGCTCTTCTGCATCCTCAAAGCTGTGAGCAGCCACACTGCCTCCCCACAACACCCGTGGGCTCCGTAGACGCTGATTATTCCTCCATGCCTGTGCGGGGGACCCCAGGGTCAGGAGTTCGATTGAGACTATACTCCCGAACTCTATCTAGGTAAGATGAGCATCTCGTGTGCCTTTTATCTAAGAGTGAGACATTTCCGGGAAACTTCTCTGAGACCTTTGAAAAACATAGGCTATGTCTCACCGAAGACTCTTTTAGCCTTCCTCTTGTCTTCACTCTGGGACCATGGTAGTCCATCCCTAGATTTATAAATGTCCTTACATTTCTAGTCTCTCTCTCTCTCTCTCTCTCTCTCTCTCTCTCTCTCTCTCTCTCCCTCTCTCCCTCTCTCTCCCTCTCTCTCTCTCTCCTTCTCTCTCTGTATGTATGTATATATATGTATACATATCATATACATATCATATATATACATATATATCATATGTGTGTGTGTTTAAGTATATATATTTTTTCCAGACAAGGTTTTTCTCTACTCTCTGGCTGTCAATTAAAGGTGTGGGACATCACACACGGCTTGATGTTTAGTTTTGTAGTTTAAAAAAACTCCCATATCTTTTGAATAGCACTATATTGGGACAAATTTTTCATTTGGTAGATTTTAAGGGATGGGGAGATTATTTGTTTGTTTGCTTGCTTGTTGCTTAGATAGTGTCTCACTATGTAGCATTGGCTGGCCTGTAACTCACCACATGGACCAGGCTGGCCTTGAAATTACAAATACCCACCAGCCTCTGCTTCCTAAGTACTGGAATTACAGGTATGAGTTACCACACCCCACTTTAAATATCTTAAATATAGGGCTGGAGAGATGGCTCAGTGGTTAAGAGCATTGACTGCTCTTCCAAAGGTCCTGAGTTCAAATCCTAGCAACCACATGGTGGCTCACAACCATCTGTAGTGGGATAGGATGCCCTCTTCTGGGGTGTCTGAAGACAGCAACAATGTATTCACATACATAAAATAAATAAATAAATCTTAAAAAATAAAAAAAAAATTTAAATATATCAGGCCTTTTAAGATATGTCTTAATATCTGGGCATGGTGGCAATTACCTCTCATCCTAGCTCTGTGAGGGACTCTGAGGGAACAGCAGATATATTGATACAAGTTCAAGGTCATCCTGGTCTATGTAGCCAGCAATAGGTCAGACAGAACTACATAGTAAGACACTGTCTTAAATAAAAAGATACAGCTTAGTGTATTTCAATTTTGAAATATACAAGACTCAAACATAATTAAAGCCACTAAACCTGGGAGGCATGCCCTACCCCACATAATAAAGAGATAAAGCCAATTCTTTTTTCTCCCTGAAGCACAAACTAGCACCTATAGACATGTGGTAGGGTCTTGCCTCGCCCTTCAAACAGGTTTCCCATCTTGAAAACCTTTTCCCAGGTAATCAGAGTTCTCCTCAACTTTTTTTAAGTCTCTCTATTCAAAGTTGGAGAGTGTGTGTGTGTGTGTGTGTGTTGTGTGTATGTGTAGATAGGATTTGGAGACATGACTCAGGATGGCTTCTGACTGAAGATCCTCCCTGAGGTTCAGAAGTACTGGGATTACAGAATTCTACCATGCTGCTGCTGCTGCTGCTGCTCTTCCTCCTCCTCCTCCTCCTCCTCCTCCTCGTCCTCTTTAAACACAGAGTCTCACTAAGCAGGGCAGTAGTGCCACACACTTAATGACAGCACTTGGGAGGCAGAGGCAGGTGAATCTCTATAAAATTCAAGGCCAGCCTGGTCTCAAGATTAAGTTCCAGAAAAGTCAAGGCTACACAGAAATACCCCGTCCCCCCAAAAAGAAGATGAAAACCAAAAATAAAATAAGATAGGATCTGACTATGTGGACTTGGCTGGCCTAGAACTCTCTATATAGACCAAGCTCCTAAGTAGACCAAACTCAGAGAGATCCACCTACCTCTGCCTCCCAAATGCTGGGATTGAAGACATGAGCCATGGCTGGGGATTTAGCTCAGGGATAGAGCATTTGCTTAGCAAGCATCGGGCTCTGGGTTTGGTCCTCAGCTAAGGAATGGAGGAGGTATATGCTTCCCAGCCCAAGGCTTCAGTTTAGTCAAGCTTCTCTATGTGAATCTCAAACCAAGGCATTTACTGAACTTGCCTCCTAAAGAGCCTTCCTCAACCTTTCCATCACACCCTATGAGCTTTTCCCATCCTTTGATTTCGTTGGCCTTGTTTAGCGTCTACCACAACTTGTTCCATGAGATCCCCATTGCCCTTGTGGTCTGTGAAGCTAGACAATCCTTTCACTCATGAGTTGTAAGGAGCATCAAAAGCCCTGACAGGTGTCCTACGCAGTGTAGGTCCTCAGGTTCTCTACAACAAGAAGAGGTTCCTCATCTTTAATGAGCAACTAATAATTCAAAGGGTGGTCAAATAGATGAAAAGATATCATCTAAGAGACACCTGTGTCCAGAAGTCATTGATTTGTTGATTAATTCATTCATTCACTATTCACTCAGCTTGTGTTTCCTGAGTACCAACACATACATCACTTTTAGTACCAAAGACGTAACAGAAGGCAAGTGATCTCTGATATCTATTCTTATGAATAGAGTGAACAGCAAATGTGATAAATTAGAGAAAGATATAGTATGTTGCATAGCAACAAGTATTGAGGGCAAATTTTAAATGAGGAAGAGAGGTACTGCTTCCATGTGATTTTACATGGTATGGCTAGAGAAGGCCATACCATGGGATCTTGGGCTATTAGTGAGCAAGCTATGTAGTTCTCAGAAAAATCTTCCAAGCAAAGGGAAGAGCAAATGCCCAAAGCCTGAGGTGATAGCATGCCTTTTGTGAAATCCATAGGGAACAAGGCAGTGCGGCTGGACAGAAGGAGCAAGGAGGAGAACAGGACAGGTGGAGGGCAGGTAGGTACCAGGATAAGAGACCGTGATGCCTCATAAGTCATCGGAAAGATTCTGGCTTTAGTGTGTTTGGGTTGGTTGGTTGGTTGGTGGTGGTATCATGTTGATACAGGGTCTCATGTAGCCAAGGCTGGCTTTGAACTTACTTTGTAACTGAGGGTGACTCTGAACTCCTGTTCTTCCTGCCTCAGACTCCGGAGTGCTAGAATCACAGGCATGTTACCATGATGTCTGGCAAAAACTTAGGCTCACCACTCTGACTAAAGGGAGCCTTTGAAGTGCAAGGAAGAAAGGCTATTTTAGCACATTGCAAATAGTATTGTTTCAATAATTTGAGGCAGTCTGGTCAGGAGAACAATTGCCATTGTTACATAATGCTTTCTGTAAGCCAAGACACTTAATTCTTTGATGTTCCTGTCTTCAGAAGCTAGAAAGACTGAGATCTGCGTTAATGAAAACCAAAGTGCTCAGAGTAGCTTCCATGATGGCCTTTTAAGGGAGGTAAGCTCAACAGTTAAGAGCACTTGCTGCTCTTGCAGAGAATCTGGTTTTAATTTCTAGTACTCTCTCTCTCATCTGGTGGCTCACAACTGACAGTGAGAAGAACCCCAACTTTAATCCCAGTGCTGGGATGCTGGGAATGGTGGGATTAAAGGTGTGCACACCATACCTGGCCCTCTTAGCCAGTTTTCTATTGATGTGATAAAACACTAACCAAAAGCAATATGGGGAGGGAAGGGTTTATTTAGTTTACATACCCCAGGTCATAGTCCACTGAAAAAAGCCAAGGCAGGAACGCAAACAGGGCAGGTGCCTGGAGGCAGAAACCACCATAGAGAGGCAGTGCTTGCTGGCTTGCTCCTCAGGGCTTGCTCAACCTGCTAGTACATAATCCAGGACCACCTTGCCTAGGAGTAGCACCTCCTTCAATGGGCTGGGCCCTCCCGCTCCAATCATTAATCAAGGAAATGCCCCCACTGACTTTCCTACAGGCCAATCTGATGAGGGCCATTCCTCAAAAAGATTTCCTCTTTCCAGGTATGATTAGAATTATGTCTAATTGGAAAAAACCAACCAGCGCACCAGGCAAATACTTTCATCACTGAGCTGCGCGCCCAGCCTTGGAACGTGATTGCTGAGATTAGTGTTCCAGAATCGGACTCCCACTTTGCTCCCTTGTGGATTATTCTTTCTGAGGAGCCAGCTGACATGGCATAAGGACACTCGGAGAGTCTGTGAAGATGCTCACACGGGAAGGGACCGAGTCTTCCTGCCAACAGCTTGCCTACTTGTCAAGCGTGGAAATGAACTATCTTGGAAAAAGTATCTTCCAGCCCCAAGCGAGACTCAAGACTTTTGATGACTGCAATGAGACCAAAGATAGGCAGGCTCCAGGGTCCAGTACTATTGCCTCTGGGTTCTGAGTGTGTGTGTGTGTGTGTGTACATATACATGCAAATTCCCACAAGGGTGAGAATATGGTGTCAGATCCCCTGGAGGTTTATTTACAGGAGGTTGTAAAGCATCTGACGGGGGGGGGGGGGGGGGGGGCTAGAAACCAAATTCAGTGAGCTCTGAGGATCTACCTGTCTATGTCCCCTATGGACTTAACATGCCTGAGCTGCCATGCCCGGCTTTTTATATGAGTGTTGGGGATTTGAACTCAAGTCCTCAAGCTTGCAGAGCAAGTGTTCTTGTGCACTGAGCCAGACTCTCATGTGTTTCTGAAAAAGGAGCTGGTACTCTTAAACCCTGGGCCACCTCTCCAGCCCCTTAGCTGACCTTTTAGTAAGTTGATAATTTTAATCAAAGTGCAGGATTTTGCCATTTTATCTGGTAAACACTTTGGATCCATCATTTGAGGTTGTCAGAATCTTCACAGTCCTAGGGTTGGAGAGATGGCCCAGTGTGGGTACGGGTCGCATCTTCTGTTGCTGTGATAAGGTATACTGACGAGAGCAACCCGGGGGAAACTGGTTTATTTTGGCTCACAGTTCAAGGGTACAGGCCATCATGGTGGGGAAATCCTGGGGGCAGTAGCTCGAGGTAGCTGGCCACATAAAACCATAACCAGGAAGCAGAATACTATGTTAGTATCTGGGAGCTTCATTCTTGTTGTGCTGTCCAGGATTCAAGTGCAGGGGGTGCTGGTCTTGTTTAGCATGGGTCTTACCATCTCAATTAATCTATTAAAATAATCCCTTCATAGACCCATGTGGAAGCTAACAATATAAAGAATCCCTCACAGGTGTGTCTGGAGGCTAATCTCTTAGGTGAGTCTGATCCTATAAAGTCGATAAACAGTATTAGCTATCACATTGGGGTAAAGCTCTTGCTACAGAAGCATGAAGATCTGAATTTGGATCTCAAAAACTCATGTGAAGCAAAATGTTATGGGAGTGTGGAGGCCTGGTGTATGTCAAGGGTATCCCTGTACAGAGGCCTATGAAGCTGGGAAGGTGAAGCCTAGATTGTATTGAAGACCCCAAAGTGTTGGAGATGCCAGAGTTGTGGGATACTTGCCAAGGAGAACTACAGACTGAGTATGGAACCAGCACAGAGAGAGAAATGTGATACAGTCGACAAAGCTGAAAGGAGTTGGAGATCAGAAGACCGCTTTGACGTCAAACATGATACAGGATGCAGAATTTGGAGATTCCCCAGCTGGTTTCATCTTGCTTTGGTCCAATACTTCCTCACTATGCTCCCTTTGCTCCCTTTTGGAGTGGTGATGTACATTCTGTGCCACTGTATATTAGAAGTGTATGATCTGCTTTTTTATTTTGATTTTACAAAGGGTTACAGCCAGAAGATTGCCAGGAGTCTCAGAAGACTTTGAACTTTGGACTTTTAAATGGTATTGAGACTGATAAACTATGGGGACTTTCAATGAAGTGGGACTAAATGCATGTTTTGTATTACGGAGGCCAGGGAGTGGACTGTGGTGGGTTGAATAGGAATGGACCCCATGCGCTCATGTATTTGAATGCTTAGTCACCAGGGCGTGGTACTGTTGGATAGGACTACAAGGCTTATGATGTATGGCCTTGTTGGAAGAATCATGTCACTGGGGTGTAGGTAGACTTGGAGGTTTCAAAAGCCCATGCCGAACCTAGACACACACACACTCTCTCTCCTTGTGGATCAGGATGTTGCTCTCAACTACTTTTCCAGCACCGTGCCTCAAACACACTCCTGCTACCCCCCACCCCCAAGTCCCCACTGATGATAATGGACTAAACCTCCTGAAACTATATACAAGGCCCCGATTAAATGCTTTCCCTTATAAGAGTTGCCATGGTCACAGTGTCTCTTCACAGCAATGGAATAGTCACTAAGATCGGGGTAGCCAACTGCTCTCTGGTTAGACTTAGACCTGTTCCACAGCAGGGAACCTGAGCCTGTACTGTGAATCTAGCCAAGCACTCATAGAATCTAAGGGTGAACTTACTACTAGTATTTTGTTAAATGGACACACAATCAAACTGCCTCTAAATCTGCATCCCTGTAGTTAGGGCAGCTTTCAGATCTCATCAGAGAAATTCCTCTACACTGTACATGGTGGTTAACCCAGAAAGTCACAACTGATCAAAGGACAGAGAGTGTCTATAGAGTGTGCGGCCACAAATGGATCATTTCTCACCCGTGGAAAAGGGGACAAAACAATTCTAAGAGCCAGATGTTGGGGAAGACCTGAGCAAAATAGTGATGTGACCAGCCGCTGTACTCACAGACTCACAGCAGCTATAATTGGCTGCTTGCACAAGACCTGCACAAGATCAAGCCAGACAACATTCCAGCACGGCAGGCATAGGGCTCACAACTCCCCACTCCTTGCTAAGGAGCTATTGACAGTTGATGGATTCTAGAGTGGGCCAATTACATTCTAGTGGATGCTTCTATATGCCCAAGTATATGGGCAGCACAAATTAGACATTTTTTTTAAAGTAATGAGGGAGAGCTGAATAGATATCTCAGAGGGTAAGAGCACTTACTGTTCTTGCAGAGGACCCAGGTTCCATTCCCAACATCCACATGGTAGCTGACAACCACCCTTAACTACAGTTCCAAGAGATCCAATGCTCTCTTCAGTTTTTTCAGCCAGCAGGCACACATGAAATGCATACATGTACATACACACAAAATAAAAAGTTCTAGAAGGAGAAGGAAGAGCAGCAGCAGTAGTGCTCAGGAGGCAGAGGCAGGTAGATTCTGAGTTTAAGGCCAGCCTGGTCTACAGAGCAAGTTCCAGGATATCCAGGGTTACATAGAGAAACCCTGTCTCAAAAAAAAAAAAAAATCAAAAAGAAGGAGGAAGAGGAGGAAGAAGAGGAGGAAGAAGAAGAGGAAGAAAAAGACATGAAGTTGGAAGCATTAGGAGGGAGATCTGGAAGGAGCTAGGGATTGGGTGGGAAGTGAATATGATCAAAATACATTATATGAATGTATGAAATTCTCAAAGAATTAATAAAAATGTATTTGGAGGACCTGGAGAGATGACTTGGTGGTTACGAGCACTAGCTGTTCTTATAGAAGACCCAGGTTCAGGCCCAGCATCCACATGGTAGCTTTGTATTTTATATTAACAAATGCATAATATTCTTGTTTTTAGATAAGAGCTCTCTATGTAGAACAGGCTGGATAGAGTGCACAGATATCCTCCCGTCACCCGCATCTGCCTCCTGAGCACTGGGATTAAACATGTGCACTACCAAGCCTAGCATTATATTTTTACAAAGAGAAACAACTTTGAGAGATGAGATGGCTCCGTGGGTAAGGATGCCTGCCATCAACCCTGACAACTTAAATTCAGTCGCTGGAACTCCAGGGTGGAAGGAGAACTGACTGACTCCTGAAGGTTGTTCTCTGGCCTTCATAGGAATGTATGCTCATGTACTCCAGGGCACACACACAGTAAATGAGCAAACAAGTAAACAAATAGACGGAGAAGAAGAAGATGGCTTAACGGGTAAAGGCACCATCAATGAATTTAATTCAATCCTTGGAACTCATATAGTGGTGGAGAGACTCAACTCCCAAAAGTTATCCCTGACCTACACATACTCATTCAAACACAACAGAGAGAGAGAGAGGTGGGGGGGAGGGAGAGAGAGAGAGAGAGAGACAGAGAGACAGAGAGACAGAGAGACAGAGAGACAGAGACAGAGAGACAGAGGCAGAGAAACAGAGAAAGAGACAGAGAAATACAATATTTTTCATTAAAAAAAAATCCAATAGTAATGGCATGTCTAGAGACAGAAGAGGAATTCAAGGCCAGCCTTGGCTGCATGAGACTCTGCCTCAAAACACTAAGAAAAAAGGGGCTGGAGAGATGGCTCATCAGTTAAGAGTGCTTGCTGCTCTTCCAGAGGGCAGTACCCAGCACCCACATCTGGCAACTTACAATTGCACGTTAACTATAGCCATAGGGGATCTGATGTCCTCTACAGGCACTTACACACACATGACATGGCATGGCATACACACACACACACACACACACACACACACACACACAGCCATACTCACATAAAATAAACCTGGAGGGGAAATAAGAAGTTGGGAGTGTATGGAAGAAATATGTACAGATAAGACAAAATCGCCAAAAACTGAAAGGAGATGCTGAGAGAGTCGGGAGAAGCTGAGAGAATTGGGAGAAGCTGAGGAAGGAAGGAAGGAAGGAAGGAAGGAAGGAAGGAAGGAAGGAAGGAAGGAAGGAAGTGGTAGAACCTGAGCAGCTAGGGGCTAAGCCACCCAGCCACAGCTGAAACCATGGCAGACTGATAGCCCCTGCTCCACCCAAAGTTAAAAGCAGGGGTGTAGGGCACATCCTGGATCCTCCTCCTCCCCGCTGTCGCAATCTTCCCCAATAGCTGAGACTACAGCGAGATTATTCTGAAAGGGAGCCTAAGAAATGTAGTTTGCAGAAAGTTGCACAATGAATCTCAAAGCAGGTGAATAGTTTGGCAGATAGCCTCGTTCCTTATTTACAAACAGTCTAGTGTTTTTGTGTTTGAGACAGGCCCTCACTGTGTAGTATTGGCTTGCCAGGAACTTACTAGGTAGACCAGACAGGTCTCAAACTCATAGAGATCCACCTGCCTTGGACTCCTGAGTGCTAGAACCAAAGGTATACACCAACATGACCAGCTGTTTTTACATAAATTCTATTCTAAAAAGTAGCCAGGTGTTAAAATCCTTGCTCTAGCTGGACATTGTGACATGTTTATGATCCCATCACTTGGAAGTAGAAACAAGAGAATCAGGAGTTCAAAGTCAGCCTAGGATATAAGAGACCCTCCCTAAAACAAACAAAGTGTTTGATCTGAGGATTCTAAAATCTACCTTGTCATGTTTAGCTGCAGGGAGTCTGGTCCAGACAACTTGACTAAGTCTTGTTGTCTGAGTCTAGCTCTTTTATATGCTAAGAGTTTGATTTAGAAACAAGTTATCTCAACTATTTGTGACTCAGTTTCCAACTCTGACTTCTCAGAGGTGTGGTCACCTTTCAATGAGATAATATGTGCAAAATGCTATGAATAATGCCTAGCAGATGGTGAGTGATCTCTAGAAGCATTGAAAATATTTATTGACATTTATTTTAATCACACATACACACACACACACACAAACACACACATATACAAGTTGCAATGTATGCCACAGTACACAGGTAGATGGGATTTATTCATGTTTCATATACACATCACAAGTAACCTGAAGATAAATTTAGTCAATATTTTTAGCAATTATGCAGATGAAACAAAGTTTCACTATATGGAGAGGCACTAAGTTGGTGCTCAAATAGTTTAAAATTGTGGGAGCCGTTCAGATTTGAATTTTCAGGTTAGGGGAACAAATTACTGAACTTCTCCATGCCAGCACTTCCTTATCTGTAAAATGGAAGTAACCACAGACTCTACCTCACCAGACTGTTGACAAGAGGAACAAACATCTCGCTGTTAAATATTTACTATATGTGTACTAAATGTACTTACATATAAGACTGAAATGTGAAAAAAAATTCAATTTGTTATCCTTTGTAAATATTACCCACCTGTGTCACAGGAAACCAGAAACCCACAAAATTTAATAATACCACCCTTGTGACTGAGAATAATTGTTGCTATTGGACAGAAGCACTTCACTTCCTATGTCTGCCAACGTGCTCAATCTACATTATCACCCTAAATGTTCACAAGTACTATAGGAGGGAGTCGCATTATCATGACCCTCAATTTTACAGAGTCATTTTCTCAAGTTCACGGAACCAGCAAGTGAAGCCATATTGTGTATTTACCATTCGTTGTGATCTTACTGGATCTCAGCAGGGGAGCAAAGCAACTCTGTTGGGACAAAGGTACCCAGTCTAGGTCCCAGCCTACAGGAAGTGTCAGTTTCCAATGCTGAGGCGGGGGCGGGAGTGATGAATAAACATTGTAACCGATAATTATAATACTGTCTGGTAATTGGTTCAGTAAAGGCTTACTTCCAGAAGCGATACCGGATCTCAGGCGCTGGGTCAAGAAAAAGTACTGAGGATTTAAGAGTCCAAAGAAACTTAACAGTTACGGCGGGAAAAGCAGACCTCCTTGGGCAAGACCTGTCTTGAAAGATAAAGCCGGCGGCAGGCATAGGGGTAATCCAGAGCCTGACGGCAAAAGCAACCCGGAAAGGGGCTGAGCGCAGGTGGGCGTGGCCGCGCGGTGACTGGCAGGGGTGGGGCCAGGCTGGCCGCGCCCCTCGTCGCCGGCTGCTGGGCTTCGGCCGGGGTCCGCTGGGCACCGCGAGCTGTGCAAAGCCGCTGTCCCCTGAGGGCCGCGGGGACCGAGCCGCGCGCCGGCTCGGGGACGGACAGTCCACAAAGTTTTGTCCGCGGAGGACACAGCGTCGAGCCCGGCAGGTGCGGCCGGGCCTGGCCCGGGCGCTCGCGGCCTTCCGGGCGAGCACCGCCGGGCACCGGTAAGGAGCGATCAACTCTGAAGTTGGCAAGAGACGTCACCCCTGTTCCTCGCCGCCGTGCGTCCAGCCCTGGCAACCCGAGCCTGGGTCGCTCCGGGGCTATGCAGCCCCCACCCAGCGAGGCGCTTACTGCCAGGTAGACAAGCGGCGCCCCGGGACCCTGCCGGCACTCCTGTTCGACCCAGGATGCTATCGGGCCTCCCCCTTCTTTTCCTCCTCCTCGGTAAGAGTCCCCGCCCCGGTGTCACTGCCCGCCGTCCCGCGCCCTCCATGGCGACCCACGACCCCTGCGACCGCCGCCCCGTCGAGCCTCGGCCTCCTCTCGGGCTGTCTCACACTGTCCCTCCCACTCACAGCCAGGAAGGCGACCTTTCGGCGAGGTCACACACCTCCTTCCGGCTTCTCTACCCCTTCCTATAAACTGTCCGGAAGTCTCCCTGGAGTTGCCCAGGTGAAGAAAACTTGACTCACTCTGCTGCCCTTTCTCGATCCCCCCTCTAGGAGGTGCTCTGGCTCGCCCAGACCGGATCACTTTCCCAAATTCTGGTAAGTAGAGGGAGTTCCTAGAGTTCTGAGGCATGCATGGGAATGAAGATGCACCCAAGAGAAAGAATCTCTCTCCTGGATCCTGGAATCTGTTGTAATTTTAGAATAGGTATCATCCACTACTTTACAGAAGGGGAAACTGAGGCCCAACGTGAACTTGCACCTGGTAGTTGTTATGAACCTTCTCATTTTTTATGTGTAGTATCCGTGTTTTGTCTTCTTAGTTAGGGTAAGCTCTTCCTGAGAGTAGAAACAGTATTGCCTCTGCCTACGAACCCTGTAGCTGGCCCAAAGCCTACATTAACATTACTTAGAGTGTTAATATTTAAGATGAAGTATAAAGAATATGGAAAAGGAATGGGGTGGTCAACTCCTATAATCCCAGCACTTGGGAGGCCAGCCTCAGTGACTATATAGTGACTTTGAGGATAGCCTAGGCTACAAAAGATTTTTGTCTTAATAACAACAACAACAACAACAATAATAATAGGGGCTGGAAAGAGATGGCTCAGCGGCTAAGAGCACCGATTGCTTTTCCAAAGGTTCTGAGTTCAAATCCCAACAACCACATGGTGGCTCACGACCATCCTTAATGAGATCTGACACCCTCTTCTGGAGTGTCTAAAGATAGCTACAGTGACTTACATATAAAAAATAAATAAGTCTTTTTAAAAAAAATAATAGAGAGGAAGAGGGGGACCAGTTGGCTGTAACTGGTGGGTAGGGGTTTTGGCCTTCTTGAGGCATCTGGAGGGGAAGAAGAATGCTAAAGAACTCTACCAGTGTCCCCACTTTCACCCCCCAGCTTGTGAGGCACCCCCAGCAGTGCTCTTGGAAGTACAAGGCACTTTACAGAGGCCTCTAGGCCGGGACAGCCGAAGCTCCCCTGCCAACTGCACCTGGGTTATTCTGGGCACCAAGGAACAGACAGTAACTGTCAGGTGAGAAATAAAGCAAGTCCCCATTTCTGTCTACTGTCCCTTCCTTCTCCCTCTGAAAAAGCCTTTGATCACTTTTCTGTATTTTCATCCTTGTCTGCAGAATAGAATTTAGTTTGGCTGGGTCTGCTGTAAAGGCTTAGCTGTGGTGGATATTTAGCTTGGGGACTGTCCATCTCAAAAGGACTCTAGAAATTATTCTGGGCTCAGCTAGACTTGTGATGAGTCCTTTAACTGTAGCATGGCCTATTTGTTAATAACTGAGACCCTTCCTCAGGGTTGGGACTATATTACTAGCTCATTGGTGGCATGCTTGTGTGGAGTGTGCAGAAGTTGCAAAACAAACCTTCTCTGGGTCTGCCTTTCTGCATTATGCTGCTCCATCCCTATTCTCCCCTCCCCCTTCCCCTTCTCTTTCCCCTTCCTTTCTTCCTTCCTCTCTCTCCTCTACCCTTTCCCCTCCTCTCCCCTTGTCTTTCTTTCCTCTCCTTTTTGTTTTAAAGATTTATTTATTTATTTGTATATGAGTACACCATTGCTTTCTTCAGACACACCAGAAGAAGGCATCAGATCCCATTACAGATGGTTGTGAGCCACCATGTGGTTGCTGGGAATTGAACTCAGTACCTCTGGAAGAGCAGTTGGTGCTCTTAACTGCTGAGCCATCTCTCCAGCCCCCACCCCCACCCCTTTTTTTTTCTGTTTTTGAGACAGAATTTCACTGTGCAGCCCAGGCTGGCCTTAAGTTTGTACTCTATCTCATCCTCCCAAATTTTGGGTTTTCCTGTGGAGTCACTATGCCTAGTATTCCTTTTTCTTTTTTCTTTCTTATTTTTCTTTCTTTCTTTTTGTTTTTGTTTTTTTGTTTTTTTGTTTTTTGATTTTTTTTTTTTAATTTGGTTGGTTGGTTCTTTGGGGTTTTTGTGTGTTTTTGGTTGTTTTTTGTTTTGTTTATTTGCTTTCAGTACTGGGAAACAACTCAGGGTTTCACACCTCCTAAATGAGAGCACTCCTAAGCAACAGCCCCAGTCCTGTACCCCTAAGTCTCCTCATTGGGGCCCATGGCAGTTTGCCTCACACATTTCACTTGATAAGAATTTGCCCATAGAGCAGGATGGCAATGGCACAGGCTTTAATCCCAGCACTCTGTGAGTTCGAGGCTAGGCTCACTCTGTGAGTTCGAGGCTAGCCTGATCTAAGTCCCGAGTTCCAGGATAGTCAAGGCTACATAAAGAAACCCTATCTCAAAAACAAAATAAACAAAACACCAAAGAGTTTATCCAGAAAGGTATATAAAGGAGAGAACAATTTAAAAAGAGGCTGTGTTGACCCATGGGACAGCCATGGGAACCTCAAATTTTCCCTTGTAGATTGTGGAACTGAGCTGTTGTGGTTAATTGAACTGATACATTTTGTCAGCTAACTGCTGGGCACTGTGCTTGGGTGATGGTATTGCAACAACTTTAAAGTAATAACCCTGGTCTCACCTTAGTCCCTGAGCACATCAGTTCTCTCAGAGGACTCTAGGAAGGCTCTTGTGGTCTGATGGTAGGTACCTCTATAGGAACTTTGCCCCTTGCTTACATTTTTCCCCAATCTACTCTATTGACTGAATTGGCGAGTTCTCATTCGGCTCTTTGAATTATGGGTAAGGAAGTATTTGTGCTTCCTGGGCTTCCAGGGACTGTCATCAAGGGGGGCGGGAAGGGTGGCGAGCAGAACTCCAGAGCATCTCATGTCTTGCCCTTCTGTGCCTTGTAGGTTCCAGAAGCTGCACCTGGCATGTGGCTCAGAGCATTTAATCCTGCACTCCCCTCTGCAGCCACCAATCTCCCTGTGTGAGGCCCCTGCCGGCCCTCTGCAGCTACAAGGAGGCAATGTCACCATTACATACAGCTATGCTGGGGCCAGAGCACCCATGGGCCAGGGCTTCTTGCTGACTTACAGTCAAGGTAGGCTGAACAGAGAGTGTCGTGGGACCATTGGAAGAGACGTGGGAGTCCCGGGGAAGAGGTGAGGATCCTGGGAGTTCTGGCGCTTCCCTGTCTCTTGATGCCTCTACAGATTGGCTACTGTGCCTGCAGGAAGAGTTCCAGTGCCTGAACCACCGCTGCATACCAGCTGCTCAGCGCTGTGATGGGATCGATGCCTGTGGCGATGGCTCGGATGAGGCAGGCTGCAGCTCAGATCCATTCCCTAACCTGAACCCAGCCCCGGCGCCAACTCTGGCCTGCAATCTCACCTTGGAGGACTTTTATGGGGTCTTTTCTTCCCCTGGATATTCACATCTGGCCTCAGTCTCCCATCCCCAGTCCTGCCTGTGGCTGCTGGATCCCCATGACGGCCGGAGGCTGGCAGTGCGCTTCACAGCCCTGGACTTGAGTTATGGAGATGCTGTGCACGTGTATGATGGTGCCGGGCCCCCTGAGACCCCTCGACTGCTACGTAGTCTCACCCACTTCAGCAATGGCAAGGCTGTCACTGTGGAGACCCTGTCTGGTCAGGCTGTTGTGTCCTACCACACAGTTGCTTGGAGCAGTGGCCGGGGCTTTAATGCTACCTACCATGTTCGGGGCTACTGTTTACCTTGGGACAGACCCTGCGGCTTGGGCTCCGGCCTTGGGGCTAGTGAAAACCTAGGCGAGCGTTGCTATAGCGAGGCACAACGCTGTGATGGCTCCTGGGACTGTGCTGATGGCACCGATGAGGAAGGTTGCCCTGGCTGCCCACCGGGGCACTTCCCCTGTGGAGCTGCCGGCACCCCTGGCGCCACAGCCTGCTACCTGCCTGCGGACCGCTGCAACTATCAGACGTTCTGCGCTGATGGAGCGGATGAGAGGCGCTGCCGGCATTGCCAGCCTGGCAACTTCCGGTGCCGGGATGAGAAGTGTGTGTATGAGACATGGGTGTGTGATGGACAGCCAGACTGTACTGATGGCAGTGATGAGTGGGACTGTTCCTACGCCCTGCCCCGAAAAGTCATCACAGCGGCGGTCATCGGCAGCCTGGTGTGTGGCCTGCTGCTGGTCATCGCTCTCGGCTGCACCTGCAAACTCTATGCCATTCGCACCCAGGAATACAGGTCAGTTGGAGGGGGGCTGGCTGTGGAGGAGTTGGAACTGAGGGTGAGATGGGACCCATGCCGTTCCTGGGCACTGAGCAGGCCCACCTTGAGGAGTGCTTCCTGTGCGTAGTCTCTAGGAAGGAAGGAACATGACTTTAGACAGACCTGACCTGGGGATGGAGGGGAGAGGCCTTCTCGGCCTGGACACATTGCCCTCAGTGGGAGTGACTTATGACTGAATGGCCCTCCTTTCTTCTAGCATCTTTGCCCCCCTCTCCCGGATGGAGGCTGAGATTGTGCAGCAACAGGCACCCCCTTCCTATGGGCAGCTTATTGCGCAGGGTGCCATCCCACCTGTAGAAGACTTCCCCACAGAGAACCCTAATGATGTAAGTCATTCTTCCAACCTTGGACCTCATGGTGACAGCTTGTTTCTTACCTAGCCTTCTGGCCTCTGACTCTGACGTCTGCCTCCTCTCCTTACAGAACTCAGTGCTGGGGAACCTACGTTCTCTGCTTCAGATCTTACGCCAGGATATGACTCCAGGGGGTACTTCCGGGAGCCGCCGTCGCCAGCGTGGCCGCTCAGTTCGTCGTCTGGTTCGCCGTCTCCGTCGTTGGGGCCTGCTTCCTCGAACCAATACCCCAGCTCGGGCCCCTGAGACCAGATCCCAGGTCACACCTTCTGTTCCCTCTGAGGCCCTGGACGACAGCACAGGCCAGGCCTGTGAGGGTGGGGCAGTAGGGGGGCAGGATGGGGAGCAGGCTCCTCCACTACCCATCAAGACTCCCATCCCAACCCCAAGCACACTTCCAGCCCTTGCTACTACTGTCCCTGAGCCTCCAGGGCCACTACCCTCAGTGCCTGTAGAATCATCACTGTTGTCTGGAGTTGTCCAGGTCCTACGAGGCCGCCTCCTACCCAGCCTGTGGCCCCCAGGCCCCACTTGGACCCCAGCTGGAACTCACACAACAATCCTGTCCCCAGAGGATGAGGACGATGTATTGTTAATGCCACTGACTGAGCCAGAAGTCTGGGTGGTTGAGGCAGAGGATGAACCACTACTTGCCTGAGGGACTCTAAACACAATGGTATGATCCTTGGAAGTGGTTCAGCTTCCCCACTGACTTATGTAGCACACAGAATGTTAGTGTCCCTCCAGCAGGGAGAGTGTTCACTGTGCACACCTTCTGTGTATGACGAGAGACTTCACCACCACCCTCTGCCCAGCCTGCTGTCCAGGTGGCTGTGTTAAGAAAGGTCCCAAAAGGATCACAGGCTTGGACACTTCATTCTTTCCAACTCCCCACCCAAAAGTGACCTTAACTACTAGACTGGTTGGCTGGAGGCCGAGTCACCTAGGGGAGGATTGGGCCCAGGTGATGGTGTTGCCAGCCTCCATCCCTGTGGCACCTGGCCCACTTAGAGGACACGACTGCTTTTGCCCCTTAGCTGCATCATTGTCCAGGAGATCAAGATGACAAAAATAAAGGAACCATAAACTTCAGCCCTTAGTAAATCCGCCGTGACCGTGACCAGTGTCCTGCATCCGCCCATCTCTGCCTCTCACTGTGCTGCTCCTCCAGAGACTCAGCCTTCTGCTCCTGCTCTCTTTCTGTGTGTTCTCAACTGCCTTTCCCTTTTGTGCTACTTAGAAGGCAGGGCCATGCAGGGAACCCTGAGGAATAGCCTTCTCGACTTCATTCACCAGGACCCAGCCCTGCACTGACCGATGTCAGGCTCAGCATCAAGCCTGAACACAGTGTAGGCCCATTTCAGAGCCAGCTGAGCCCTGAGGTCAAGAAAGGTTCAGTTTATGCAGTACTCTCAGAGCACAGATCACAGCAGCAATCTGTTCCTGGGTAAAACTCGGGAGCGCCTGGCTCTCCACCCCAGCCAGGCAAGAGAGGTGAGGTCTCCACCCAGGCCCTTCAAAGCAGGTGAAGAAGCAGAGGAAAGAGTTTGAGGTTGTGAAATCCCTGGCACAACTGACCACATCCAAGGGGTCTGCCTGGAGGAGAGCTCAAACTGAGTTCTCAACCATGCTGTCAGCAGTAAGATGAACTCTAGGCAGGAGAAGCAGATTAAAACACAGAGGCCAGACCCAACCTTGGTGAAGCCTAAGGAGTGGTTGGAGCTGAAGTGTTGGCAATGGTGGGTGAGGGGGTGAGATGGAAGAAGTGTTGGAACCCAGGCTGATGACAGAAGCTGCCCCAGAGCGTCAGAGGAATGTCAGCATTCCCTACAAGTCCCCAGGAAAATGGCTTCCCCAGGCTCTCCCTTCTTAGGACCCTCAACATTTTGGATCAGGGACGAAGCTTTGACCTCACGCTCTCCAGAGATTGCTGCCAGGCTAGGGATCTTACACTTTTCTCTGTGGGCCCTCCTTCCCATCAAGATAACCCTTGGACCCTTCAGGTGGAAGTGGTGCAGCTTTCAGAGTGAGTTCCCAGACAGCCAAGGCTACCCAGGCAAACCCTGGAGAGAGAGAGAGAAAGAGAGAAAGAACACAAAGTGAAGCTACCTGGTTTCTCACTGTAGCCCCCTCTGACCCTGCTGACTGATATCTTAATCCCTCTACCTCCACCTCCCTCAGGCCTTTCCCTTCCTGGGGTATCTTGCACGGTGGACAGAGAGTCAAGTGAGAGTGCTGCTGGTTGGGATGTACCAGCATGTTGGTGGGAACACTTGAAAACAAGAGTTTGGGGTGTGTGGAGTGAGGTGTGTGTGTGTGAGTGTGAGTGTGTGTGTGTGTGTGTGTGTGTGTGTGTGTGTGTGTGTGTGTGTTGGGT
This sequence comes from Mastomys coucha, assembly GCF_008632895.1. NCBI lineage: Eukaryota > Metazoa > Chordata > Mammalia > Rodentia > Muridae > Mastomys > Mastomys coucha. Next base: position 40,983,531 of record NW_022196915.1, read on the forward strand.
TTATAGGTCATTGTATGTGTGGGTAGCAGTTTATCCTATTCTGGTACAAGCAGGAATTTTGCTTTTGCAGCCACAGTGGAACCCCAGGGTTGGTGGGAAGGGAAATTGACCTTGCACAGACAATATAAGGAAGCAGATGTACTCACTAAGGTTTCCTTTTTTTTTTTTTTTTTTTTTTTTAAGCCTAGGCCCACCAAGGGCTGGAATTACAGGCATGGAACACCACACCAGGTTTGTACAGTGCTAGAGACTGAAGCCAGGGCTTCATGCCTGGAGGTCTGACTAATGGTTCATCTAGGCTATCAGCTTGACTAGTTCCTCCAGGGAACCCTGACTAATGCAAGAGGCACACACTCTACCAGCAGCACAAATTTACTTTGCTCAGGGCCCAAGGGGGAAAAACTAGTGTTACTGCTACTGTAGTAAACAATAGAGACAACCACCTTACAAAAAGAAGGCAGAAGTATGCACATATACAATCCTAACACATGCAAAGGAGGCTGAGGCAGGATTGTCATGAGTTCAATACCAGCCTAAGCTACAGAGCATCGTTCTGTCTCACAGTTACTTTGCTCACAGTTCTGGATGTTTTGCTCTATGATGCCTGTGGTACAGGTACTACATTACACATCACGGCTGAAACTCAAGGCACAGTGAAATCGTTCTCTATTATGAACTGTAGGAGGCAAGGAAGAGGCCAGGCAGGGTGCCTCATTCCCCTTGGAGGCTGGCCTACTAACTCAGTAATGAAACCCCATATAGAGCAAAAGCAAGTCAGAGAGGAAAGGGTTAATTTGACTTACACTTCCACATTGCTGTTTAGCATTAGAAGTCAGAACAAAACTCAGACAGGGCAAAACCTGGTAGCAGGAGCTGATACAGAGGCCGTAGAGTAGTGCTGCTCACTGGCTTGTTCATCATGGCTTGCTCACCCTGCTTTCTTGTGGAGTCCAGGACCACCAGCCCAGGGAAGGCCCCATCCACAATGGCTGGGCCTTTCTCCCATCAATCACTAATTTAGAAAATGCCTTACCCCACCCCACCCCTGGCAGTGATGGCACACGACTTTAATCTCAGCACTTGGAAGGCAGAGGCAGGTAGATTTCTGAGTTTGAGGCCAGCCTGGTCTACAGAGTGAGCTCCAGGACAGCCAAGGGCTATACAGAGAAACCCTGTCTCAAAAAACCAAAGGAGGAGGAGGAGAGGGAGGGGGAGGAAGAGGAAGAGGAGGAGAAAGAAGAAGGAAGAAGAAGAAGAGGGAGAAGGAGGAAGAGGAGGAGGAGGAGGAAGAGAAGGAGGAAGAGAAGAAGAAGAAGAAGAAGAAGAAGAAGAAGAAGAAGAAGAAGAAGAAGAAGAAGAAGAAGAAGAAGAAGAAGAAGAAGAAGAAGCGAAACAAACAAACAAATAAAGAAACAAAGAAACAAGAAAAAAAAATGCCTTACAGTTGGACTTCACCCTCACACCCAGAGCTGAGGCCTGAATCTAGGGCCTTGGGCTTTCAAGGCAAGCATTCTACCACTGAACTAAAATCCCCGTCTACACCTGGAGCTTATAGAGGCATGGTCTCAACTGAGGTTCCCTCCTTTCATATGACTCCAACTTGTGTCAAGTTGGCATAAAACTAGCCAGGACAGAAGCCACACCCAGTAACTTAAGACATCCCACTAAGCCCCACTGCTTCAAGTGTAAAGGGCTGGATCTTGGAGGCTTATTCTACATTCAAAATACAGCATGAATCCTTTTTAAATGCTGGGAGAGATAACACTAAGAGGCCGAGTCTCAGGTGTGTGGGACCCCCATGAATGTCCTCAGAAGGGAATGAGGAAATACAGAGTTGGGGTGAGTATGCAGCAGCAGACATTTCTAGCCCCTGTCGGTGCGACAGTGGAGAAGGCTGTTCAGTGAAACTTGTGCTGCTCTTGTGGTCACAACTGGCACGAAGAGGCTGTAATCCCAGTGGGAAGCTTGCCAGGGCCTGCAGCTTTGTGTTCAGTCTTAGGTAGCATCAGAGAAACGAATCCAAGTACCAAGTCAGCTTTGCAGATCAATAAAGCTTGCATCGTCGGTAGGGTGTCTGCTGAGTTTAGTTTTGAGACAGGATCTTACTGGATAGGCCAGGCTTGGTCTCTCAACTCCATGGTCTGCCTCAGCCTCTAGAACAGCAGATTGGTTGAGTCTCTGTTTACCACTGAGCTATATCCCCAATCCTGCCTTTCAAATATTTCTAAACAGATTTCAGCCAACCTCTTTAGGGTGTCTTCTGGTTTAGTTTTGAGACAGGATCTTACTGGATAGGGCAGACCCATCCATTTCAAACTCTTTGGGGTTTGAATGACCCTTTCACAGGGGTCACCTAAGACCATAAGAAAATACAGATATTTATATTAAATTCATAACAGTAGCAAAATTACAGGTAAAATTATGAAGCAGCAATGAAAACAATTTTATGGTTGGGTCAGCACAACATGAGGAACTGTAGAGGAACTCTGTTAAATCATTGCAGCATTGGGAAGGTTGAGAACCACTCGCCTAGAGAGAATAGAGATGGGCCACCATCCATGCCTAACTACAAGTTAAACTTCAAAAATAGAGCTGGAGAAGTATCTCTGGTATCAGGCTTATTTTACATGCATAATGTCCTGGATTTGATCCCCAGAACTTCAAAATATAATAAGATTAAAAGAGATAAAATAAGGTTGGTGAAGTGGCTCACTGGGAAAAGGCACTTGCTACCAGGCTGTGGCCCACACAGCGGAAGGAGAGAGGAGCTCCCGATGTCCTCTGACCTCTCCCCATATGACTGCAGCTGCAGTCCACACACATACACAAAAAATAAAGGACAAAAAAATCCAGACATGCCAGGCGGTGGTGGCGCACGCTTTAATCCCAGCACTCGAGAGGCAGAGGCAGGTGGATTTCTGAGTTCGAGGCCAGCCTGGTCTATAGAGGGAGTTCCAGGACAGCCAGGGCTACACAGAGAAACCCTGTCTCAAAAAACCAAAAGAAAAAAAAAAATCCAGACGTGTTGAACCCCAGCACTCAGGAGGCTAAGGCAAAAGGATCACCATGAGTTAATTCAAGGACAGCCTAAGGAACAGAGTTGCTCAAGATTTCACACCTTCTTCTGGCCTCTGCAGGCACCTACATACATGTAGCTTACACACATGACATACACACAAATCTGAAATATAAGATTTTCCAAAAGGTGCTGGGTGGCATTGTTGGCGGCGGTACACATCCTTTCATCTCAGCACTAGGGTGGCAGAGGCAGGCAGGTGAGTTTGAGGCCAGCCAGCCTGGTTTACAGATTGAGTTCCAGGACAGCCAGGAATATACAGAGAAATCCTGGGGTTTTTTTTTTGGGGTGGGGTGGGGTGGGGAGGGGAAGATGTTCCAAAAGGTAAGGAACACTCATAGAAACCTATGGCTACCAAGGTCACAACTCCAAGTATACATCTATTACAGAATATACTTTGTATAGCAAACTTATGAATAAAATAAGTATCACATTTGTTTCAGCTGTCAAAGTGAAGAGGAAGAGAAGAGGAAATCTAAATAGTGGGTTCACCTCTGCCAGTTTATCTATGGCCGTGTCTGTCGGGCATTTTCTTGATTGCCATGGGGTCCTGGCCCACTGTAGGCAGTGCTTCTCTAGGCAAGGATCCTGAACGACATAAGAAAATTAGCTGAGTAATCTAGAGCTTGGCATGGTTTCTGGCTAAGTTCCTTTCTTGTGTTCCTGCCTTGGCTTCCCCTGATAATGCACTATATATAACCTGTTTGCCAAATAAACCCCTTCCTTCCAAGATTATTTCTGGGTTTTATCACAATAATAGAGATGCAAAGCAGGACAATAGGCTGTGAGTGGAAATGAAGGGTCTGTGGAGTTAACAGCATGAGTTCTGTTGGCCCCTTCAGATCCTGCTCAGGGGCTGGTCTCCGGATCAGTGGCACTATACATATTCCCAGGACTACTTGTAGTTTCTTCCATGGAAGAAGTTTGCCGAGAATGGCAAAATACACCACCAATAAATGAAGGTTGCAGATATTTAAGAGAAAGCAAGCAACTATGTGTATGTAGCAATGGTGGGTTGGCGTGGTGCTGGGGATATAAAGGTGGGAATCCTACAAAGTGACACTTTGCAAGAGTGCTTTGGGGACAGGCCACCCACCCACCAACCATTCTAAACCTTAGTCATGAAAAGGAAGAGGGTTAACATAGGCGAGTACTTGGCAAAATAGGGTAAAGCAGAGAGGCAGTGGGGTGTGCAGAAGGAGGCTGACATGAATGGAAACCTGAGAGAAAAGGAAGCTGGCTTCCCTTAGATTAACCCCGGCTGTGTCGACCAATGGGGAGAGGGAAGGTGAGGGCGAAATGAAGCTGCACAAACAGGCTTCCCTCCTCAGAGCTCTCATCTGCCTACAGACTTCTGTAGCTCCAGAAGAGGCAGAGTGAAGGACCTAGACAGTAGGGTGGCCATTCTCCAGCTTTGCACCCCTTGTTTCATTTCTATCTTTCCAGTTAGCCTTTAGTCAGTCTGTCACATTCTTTAGCCACTGAGCACCCACCCTGAGCTGGAAGATGGGGTGGGGGCTGGAAACAACAGACAAGGTTTATATTATAGTCTTGGACCCTGGCTCAAAAGTCCTCTGGCTCTCGGGGTCCCTGCCACTCTCAACTCCTTTATCTGCATCCCCCTGCCTCCACACTGCCCTCTGATACCTTCTCTTCTGTCCCTCTGACTGCTCCGCTCTGCCCGTGTGCCAAGCTGTGCCTATGCAGGGAGTATGCTCCCAGAGGGAAGTGACACAAAGAAAAAGGAGGGAGACAGGAGGAGGGAATCCCGCTTACATCACTGCTCATTAGCATATGTGACCTCATCAGGAGGCGGGACAATTTCCCCAGGTGTCTGGAGCGGGGAAGGGTGGGGGGAATGGGGTGGGGGGGGGCAGTATTTAAAGGGAAAAGCTGACAGTGCTGCTGAGTGAGGAACCGGTGCTCTGAGCCGCCGGGCTGCACTCGCACATGCACGCCGATGCACACGGACCTTGACACCGACATGGACACGGACACAGAAACCATAGCACTTTGTTCTTCCAGCAGCCGCCAGGCCTCCCCACCGGGGACACCCACACCAGGTGAGGGCTAAGGGGAGTAGGATGTGGCTGAAGCTGTGGGTGGGGGAGCTGAAGCTTTGGTGGGAAGGTCTGGGCAGGGTCCAACGAGAAGGGAAAAGCAAACGCGGCAAAGGGCAAAGGAGACCCCTGCACTTTTGAGGTCCGGACAGCCAAGGGAGAGGGGGAAAGCTGCCAAGGTGTGCCCCTCCCCCAACGCTCCCAGGGCTTTGCTAGAGAAACTGGCACTTGGCCCCTAGGTTAACCCCAACCCCGTTAGGCAGAGACTGCCAGGAGGGAAGGGGGAAGAAAAGAAGCAGCCCACAAAGCTAGGAATCCCCAGCTAAGGGGGCTTCCCTGGGGACCTGTTGTAAGGGCTTCTTCTAGCTCCATCTTTGGCCGCCTGCCAAATATTGATCCTGTGCTATTTATAGCCTCGCTCCATCCCCCTTTGTTGTGTCTGTTGTTGTTCCTCTAGTTACCCCAACCCCTGAATTGTCATCCTCCTCACACACACTCTCCAGCGCTACCTCCCCACGAGCACAACATTCTCTCCCATCCCACTCACCAGGACAGGCAAGGATCCAGGAGGATTCTCTCACACACACAAACACACACCGCATGCGATTCTCACCTACCTACGGGGGGGGGGGCACAGGAATCAGTACATTCCCCTTCTCTAGCCCCTCCTCCCCCAGACCTAGGAATAAGGTCCCTGTGAAGTTTTTGATTCTGCCTACACCTGCTAGTCTGGGGACTGAGGTGCGGGAAGAAATAGGAGGCAGGGCCCATTAGTGGAAAGATAGAGCTTCCCACTAGGCCTAGTGTAGGGGTGTGCCTATGACAGTGTAAGGTGTGAGTGGTGTGGAACCCTGTGCACAGGACCTCCCTCAGTGACACAAGTTTTGGACATGTCATAGCTAGGATCAACATGCAAACTATCATGCCGGCTCCTTGAAAGTTCATCGCTTTGAGTTTCAGAGGAATTTTAGGCTAGACTAATGACTCTCAGTTCTTTTAGGGGTCATGGTCTTTAGCTGGGTGTAGTTGGGCCTCTGAAGAAGCAGCGTGAATTAACCCCTCATCAGCCAGGCAGTAGTGGCATATGCCTTTAATCCCACCACTTGGGAGGCAGAGGCAGGCAGATTTCTGAATTTGAGGCTAGCCTGGTCTATGGAGTAAGTTCCAGGACAGCCAGGGCTAAACAGAGACACCCTATCTCGAAAAAAAAAAAAAAATTAACCCCTCATCGGATATCTTGATATACCTTTTCTCCCCCTCTCTAGAAGCAGATACTACACCTCTGAAACAGAAACCAGAGAAACTGTTGGCAGAGTTGGACCGAAGTGGGCCACCTCCTGCTCCTGGGGTCCCCAGACGAAGAGGAAGCATGCCTGTGCCCTACAAACACCAGCTTCGGCGGGCCCAAGCTGTAGATGAACTTGACTGGCCACCTCAGACCTCCTCCTCTGGCTCCTCTGACTCACTGGGCTCAGGGGAGGCAGCCCTTGCCCAAAAAGATGGTGTCTTTAAGGTCATGCTTGTGGGGGAGAGTGGCGTGGGCAAGAGCACTCTAGCAGGCACTTTTGGAGGTCTCCAGGGAGACAGTGCTCATGAGATGGAGAACTCAGGTATTTGGGGGCACCCTGGAAGGGCTCTGGTCAGGCATGAAAGTGTTTGTATTGTGAGCAGTCCCTGGAGGACAGAATCTAAGAGAAATGTCTCCAATGCTTTCTATGAAGTTATCATCCCTGGGGGAGGGTCTGTAATGTTGGGAGGTGTTCCTGGATACCAGGTCTCACTCATGTTGGGGAACCTCCTCATGTTTTGTTCCTTCTTTCCCAACAGAGGACACCTATGAGAGACGGATCATGGTGGACAAAGAAGAAGTGACTTTAATTGTATATGACATCTGGGAACAGGTGAGGACTAAGATGTGGCTGAGACTCTGCAGGGACTGGGGAAGAGCAGTCTGGCTGGAGCTGCTGGCATTACCCATCCTGGCTCCAACCATGGCTAGCAATGACTCTGCATTACCGCATCTCAAGGAGAAAAGGCCCACCTTGGCATGCCTATCCTGGCTCATGTTTTCCTAGGACCTTTTGGCTCAGACAAAAGTTAAAATATGAATTTGACAAACCCTTCAGCTTCAAGTCAGGTTAAATACACAGAAACTGACTCATTCATAAAATACTTCAGCCTGAAAGTCTGATGTGACAGGACAAGAAGACTCTGTGGTATCAGTAGAGGGAGGAGAGTGCAGGGGCTTCTGAATGCTTGAACATAATAGTTCTATATAGAAAGAGGAGGCTACATTCTGTTACTTTGTAAAAAAAAATTATAGTTCTTTATTTGGGGGAACAGGGTCTTGCACTGTAGCTCACTCTAACTTGGAACTCACAACACTCCCTTTGCCTTAGCCTGTGAGGGATTACAGGCTTACAACATGCTGGGAACTGAACTCAGGCCTTTGAGCATACTAGGCAAGCCATCTACCAAATGTGATACAATCCCAGCCCCTCCATATTACTAACAGTCTTCTAAGTCTAAGAAAGTAGATGATTAACCTACTATGACATCCTATTTCTCCAATTCTCCCACGTGGGATTCACATCACTAACTCCCCTCATCCTCCACAAGGCCCCTGAGCGTGGAAATCCTGCCATGAACTAGCTCCTAGTCCTGAGCAAGTGGCCTCTCTTACACAGTCGGTTCCTGGTCGTTGAGATACAGGTTCTAGGCTGTCTCAATGCCTCTAGCCCTACCTAGCATTTCATGGGTCTCTGCTCATCTGCAGGGAGATGCAGGAGGATGGTTGCAGGACCATTGCCTTCAGACGGGAGATGCCTTTCTCATCGTCTTCTCAGTCACAGATCGACGAAGCTTCTCCAAAGTCCCAGAAACCCTTCTTCGGCTCCGGGCTGGGAGGCCCCACCACGACCTGCCTGTCATCCTTGTTGGAAATAAGAGTGACCTGGCCCGCTCCCGGGAGGTGTCACTGGAGGGTGTGTATCCTGAAGCCATTCTGTACTTGAAATCTCCAGGAGGCCTTCTGTCCCCACTGATGTGTGAATCACGGGTGGGTCAGGGAAGAACCCCATTACTCAGCTTCTGAGGTCCTTCACTAGCCTTCCCTGCGCCTCCTGGGCACTTCGTCCACCCTTTTGCACCTCCGCCCTAGGATCCGAGCCCAGTCACGAGTTGGGATTCGGTGGTCCCTCCCTCATTTCCCGCCCCAGCTGTGCGAGCCCACTCTAGGCACGGGCAAAGCTGCCCAGCGGGCGCCTGAGCTGCCTTTCCTTTCCTGCAGAGGGTCGCCATCTGGCTGGGACGCTGAGCTGCAAGCACATCGAGACGTCGGCTGCTCTCCACCACAACACTCGTGAGCTCTTCGAGGGTGCTGTGCGTCAGATCAGGCTGCGGCGGGGCCGGGGTCATGCCGGGGGCCAGCGACCCGAACCTAGCAGCCCCGACGGCCCCGCGCCGCCCACGCGCCGCGAGAGCCTCACCAAGAAAGCTAAGCGCTTCCTCGCCAACCTGGTGCCGCGCAACGCCAAGTTCTTCAAGCAACGCTCTAGGTCGTGTCACGACCTCTCTGTGCTCTGAGCCACGGTCGCCATGGTCACTGCCGTCGCCATGGTCACCGTGCCCTCCGCTCGCCCCCTCACCCCACTCTTGTCCGTCTAGGAAACCAAAAAATACCCAGGATGCCCTGGTGTGAGCCGGAGGCGGGGCCGGGTAGCAGGTAGATCCACGTCTACCACCTCTCCTGGTCAGAACAGCCGACCACTCACAGCGCCTCAAGACCTGCAAGTCAGGGAAGAAATCCGTGCTGCAAGGTATTTTTTTATTGTTATTATTAACTTGCAAGAAGCCACCTCTCCCGGAAAGAGACTCCAAAAGCTAGAACCGGAAAAGTGCTTTGTAGCCTCCTGGATGGAGCTGACCTCCTTGGTACTCTGAACATGCCTTACCTTTAAGCAAGTTTTAAAGGTAAAAACCCAGAGATGACTTTTCCAGAGATAACTGAAGATGTTCTCTTATCCTCTGTCCTGGTCCACTTTGCCCTTAAGAAGTTCTTGAAAGAAAGGGCTGGAAGTTTATTCTTGAAATTGGACTCTGACTTAGCATTCTAGTATGGCACGTTTCCTTTAAGGTTATTGAAGTGAAGATGTGGGCAGACTCTCTGTGTTTAGGTGCCCTAAGGTAGAGCTGAGTGCTGGCAACCCCTTTGGCCAGGGACTAGGAGGCACCAGCAAGGGCCACCCTTTCCCCTTTCCAATAAAAATTTTTTTTCTATTGCACAATGTTTATCTTGGCTTTCTGTTCTAGTGGTTCCCAGAGAAGGAGATGTAGGGGGAAGGTTCTGTTACAGGCAGGAGAACTTGGTAGAGCCTGGAAGCGAGGACTGGATATCTTTAGGAAGGTCTGGAGCTGACTCCGTCCTAGGACAGGCCCTCAACAATAGTAAGAAAACAGAGCTGGAGAGAAACAGGCCCAGAGGTGATCCGGCAGAGTCCCAGGCTCCAGATCTGGGTCCCAACTCTTTATTCTCCTCATCCTGCAGGGACCAGGCGGAGAGTTCCAGAGTCACCCCTCTTTGACTTGGGCTAGTTCAAGGTGGAGACCATGTCCCCCAGGGATGCCCATTAGCTAGGGCATGCTAGGGTGGGCCTTTGCCTTCCCTGGCAGGGCCCCACAGCTCCAGCTGTCACCTGCAAAGCCCGTGTGAGAACTGAAGCTGTCATTGCCTCCCCTGGGGACACCCACGCCTGCTGCTGCCTGAGCCATGAGTTTGAACAAAGAGAGCAGAGGCAGCAGCTCTCCTCACCTCTAGTTATTGAGTTCAGCTACCTGAGTGCTGGGGAGCCAGGCCTCCGACCCACCACATGCAGCGTCTCACAGCCTGGTAAGGAGAGGTGAGGCGCTTCTAAGTCCTTGTAGCTAGGGAGCGGGGCTGCCCACCAGAGGATGAGGTGGGAATGCAAATAATGGAGTTATCCTTAGGAATAGATTTAACTTTGTTAATTCCTTAGAGACCTTATAAGGGGTTGCTGTCTGCTTTACAGTAGAAGAGACCTTTGCAGTAGCTTCCCTATCCAAGAAAACAGCAAGACAGAGATTCTATGCATCGTGTGCTTTGGTTCTGGCTTTAAATCTGCAGTTCAGCACAGGTGAGATAGAACTATAGCAAAGAAGATGCCGGGATACAGCGGGCAGAGCCACAACGTTCGGTGGCTGTGGAGAAAGGCAGGGATGTCACCTGGCTGGAGTGCAGTAAGAAGGCCTGTGACTCCTGTGCATAGAGCAGTTCAGATTTAAACATGCAGGAAACCATGCAGGGCCAATAAGGGACCAGATGGTTGTGCATTTGGATGGAAACCTCAGGGACACGAAGAGGAGGGTAAGAGAGGAGCACGGGAAAAATTTGGAGCCCGACCGCAAAGGACCTTAAATGTCAGCAAAGGAGTTTGTGCCTAACTGCAGGAAGTGAGTCACAGAAGGCCCCTGAATGTGTAACACGTTAGCAATGGTCCTTTGAGACTCGAAGGCTGGTAGAGTTGGCCCTGGACCAGGACAGCAATGAGTGGTAAGAACCATAGAACAGTGTTCAGGAACTAGAAACAGTGACTCACATGGAGGTGATGCTGGGCCACCCTAAGAGGTGGCACTGGAAAGCACAAGAAGCCTGGGCTGGAAGGTCAGAATTCATGCACTTGGTTCAGCACTCCGGAGACTGAACAGGAGGATTGTGAGTTCAAACCCAGCCTGAGCTACACGGAGTCAAGGGTTGTCTCGTATCCCAATCCCCTTGCACCCTCCGCTCAAGTGTTTCAGTTATAGGTGTTGACTACTGTGCCTGGCTTCATGGGTGCTGTGGACTGAACCTAAGGCTTCATGCATGCTAGGCCTCCCCAGACTTGTTTTTTTGCTTTTGTTTTTTGTTTTTTGTTTTTTGTTTTTTTTTAATTATTTTTAAAATTGAAACTGGAGAAATGACTCAGTAGTTAAGAGCACTAGCTGTTCTTCCAAAGGGCTTAGGTTTGAATTCCGGGACCCACATGGCAACTCAAAACTGTAACTCCAGTTCCAGAGGATTTGACACTTTTGTCTGATCTCTGTAGGCACCAGGCATGTAAGTAGTACACAGATGTACATGCAGGGAAAACACTCATACACATACAATAATGAACTAATAAAACTTATTTCATTTACTTGTGTGTTGGGTTTAAGCAAGCCATGGTGTGGATGTGGAGATAAGAAGTCAGTTTGCAGGAGCTGGTGTTCTCCTTCCATCATAAGGGTCTTTGGGATGGAACACTGCTTGTCAGGTTGTAGCATGAGCTGCCTCACCCTAGTTTTGCTTTTGGAGACAGGGTCTCACACTGTACCTCAGGCTGCCCTATACTTCTGTCAATGCTCTTGTCTTGTTCTCCTGAGACTACAAGTATAAACCACCATATCTGGTTTTGAACTGTTTTTTTTAATATTTTCTTCTTATTTTCTGTGTATGGGTGTTTTGCCTAAATATATGTCAGTACATGTGTGTATGCAGTGCCTGTGGAGTCCACAAGAGGGCATTGGATGCCCCGGAACTGGAGTTAGAGACAGTTGTAAGCCACCATGTGGGTGCTAATGACTGGATTCTCTGCAAGAGTTGCCAGTACTTTTAACAAGCGAGCCATCTCACCAGCCTCCCAGGTTTGGATTTCAATCATGGGATTTATTGCTTGTTCAGAGACCAAATAAGAATAAAACCGCTCATGAAACTGTGTGCTTGCAGTCACCAAACTTGAGAGGTATCCCTGTCTCAACAATAAAGCAACAAAATAATAATAATTTAAACTAAACTGTTAAATGGGTATTGTAGTGCATGTGTTTAATGCCGGCACTCAAGAAGCAGAGGCAGGTGTGTCTCTGTAAGTTGAAGGCTAGCCTGGTCTGTGTAGTAAGTTCCAGGTCAGCTAGGGCTACAAAGTAAGACCCTGGCTCAGGGCTTAGAGAGATGAGTCAGCAGTTAAGAGGACCAAAAGTTTCTCTAACTCCAGTTCTAAGGAATCTGAAACCCTCACACAGACATATATGCAGGCAAATACCAATGCACATAAATAAATAGATAATTTAAAAAAATCCAGGTGGTGGTGGTGCAAGCCTTTAATCCCAGAACTCAGGAGGCAGAGGCAAGTAGATCTCTGCGCTCAAAGCTAGGCTGGTCTATAAAGCAAGTTTCAGGACAGCCAGGACTACACAGAGACAGAGAAAACACTGTCTAAAAAATGTGGTTTTGAAAAAGTATTTAATCATATAAAAATTAAATCAGTGTTACAGAGAAAGGAGGACCAAGGAGAACCCTGGGCACAGATAGACGAGGAAGCTGTTGCCACAGAGCTAGGACCAACCAAGCACACAGGGTAAGCACCAACAGTAGGTAGAAGTGAAGAAGGATAGGATCAACAAGGGTGGCTTTCAGGCCTTGATGCTTCAAGCATGAACACTGCATATTGAAGGCGGTGGCAGGACCTCCCCCAGGGGGAGAGCCACATCTCACCAACCTCCCTCCCTCCAACTCAGCCAGTCCCATCAGCCAGGCCCATCTGTGTTCCTTCAGCCGCCTACAGAAAAGAGCTCAGAACAGACAGAAGCTAAAGCCAGGCTCCCACCAGACTTGAGAGAGGTAAGGTCTTCTCTGAGAGAGCCCGACCATCTTCCCTCTGCCCAAGGTGAAGTAGAGTTGTTGGCCTGGGCTGAGGTGAGCTGTCAGCAGCCAGTCTTGGGGCCTAAATTACTTGTGGCTCAGTCAGATGCCCATAGAACTCTTAACCACTGTAGTTATATCTTGAAGTCCGTGCTCCCTCAGCATCTCCTACCGTTCCTGTAACTCTCCACAAGACCTCCTCAACACCAGACCTTGTATGCTTTCCCCTGGGGGGACAAAGAAAAAAGACAATTCTTTGTCAAGAAAGGTATCTTTCCACTTCAGGCCTTTGCTACGGTTGGGACTTTAGGCTCTGCTACATCTAACCCCCTCTAGAGACTAGAATAGGGGCTCTCCTCTCCAAAAGGGTGCCAGCCATGTGGGTAGAAGTCCTCTAGGAATCCCAGGAAGCCCGCACATGTCTTCTTTTTTAATCTAGCAGTTTCGATCCACACTGATCTTAAGTATATTTTTCTGGGAATTTAATATTTCTACCACAAATATCTGAAGACATTTTGTTCCCCTCTACTAGTAAGCATATGCAGTGTGCCAGGCACTGTGCTAGGAAGACAGATCCATGCGTGACACAGTCTCAGAACCCCAGTGAACTTCCAATTAAAGCTAGAAAGATGGGCAGGATGGTGACAGTGCTAATACAAGTCAAAACCAGCAGCTGCCAGACCACGGGCTGTGGGCTGGGCTCTGAGTATTATTCCAGGCTTAGGAATTGGGCCTAAAAGGACAAGCAAGATTTGGGTCTACATGCTTAGTTCCAGGACAACTAGAGTTACATAGTAAGAGCCTGTCGCGAACACACAATGCACACGCACACACACACACACAAGAATATACACATACACTGGATGGATAGATAGATGGATAGATGGATAGATAGATGGATGGATGGATGGATGGATGGATGGATGGATGTAGGTAGGCAAAAAAGGGAAAACATTGGTTGTAAAACAACATAAAGTGCATGGAGGAGCTCACTTCATCCCTGTGCAGAAGGCAATACAATTTGGGTAGATGTCGGTGCCAAGTTATCTGGAACCCCACAATGCAGACAGAGATATCCTCCTTCTCAGTCCTTTCATCCTGGCTCACTGATGGATATGCCCAAGGAACATTCCACCTATTCCATTTTTCCTCTTTTGAATATAAGGTCTGAAACATTCCAGGCAAGTACTCTGCAACTAATCTGGGCCCTCCTTTTTGTTATTAAGAAAAAAAATAAAGTTTATTTCTATAATTATAAGGTTTTGGTTTTTTGGTTTTTTGGTTTTTTGTTTGTTTGTTTTTTGAGATAGGGTTACTCTGTGTAACTCTGGCTGTCCTGGAACTCACTCTGTAGACCAGGCTGGCCTTGAACTCAGAAATCCACCTGCCTCTGCCCCCCAAGTGCTGGGATTAAAGGCGTGTGCCACCACTGCCCGGCTCATAAGGTTTAATTTTATCGCATTGGTTTGTGTGTGTGGTGTATGTGTGTGCATGTATGCATACATGTATCCCACAGATACATGTGGAACTCAGAGGATAACTTGTGAGAGTCTGTTCTCTGCTTTCACCATGTGGTTCCCTGGATGGAACTCCAATCATCGACTTGTCAGCCAGCGCCTTACACACTGGGCCATCTCACTGCCCTATATGTGTGGGTCTAACTAAGTTGCCCAGGCTAGCCTTTCACTCACACTGTGGCCTAGGCAAACTGACTTTACAATCACTCTGTCTCATCCTACAGTGCTGGGGATTATGGGTCTGTACCATGGTTTGACTTCATGTATTTGAATCCAGATGTCAAACATCCATAGCTTGCTGGTTTTGTAAAATTCATGTAAATATGAATTTACAGTACTGCCTTGGCGTGCTTTTGATTAGCACTCAGAACCTTATACTGAACCTATTCAGAAATATTCAGAAACATTTTATGTTGTTATAAGTATAAAATGGTAGTCATGAGAACTAAATCCAAAGGCAGCTGGTGGGGGTGCTGAGAGAGAGGTGAGACAAAGCGAGGAAGATCTGTGGGACTTGCTAGCCGCCCTCACCTAACTTCAGGTGAGGTGAGGTGAGCTTCAGGCCATTGAGCATCCCTGTCTCAAAGATCAGATGGATAGACTGAGAAACACCACCTGAAGTTGACCTCTGGCCTCCACATATGGGCACACACGTGTGCACATGCACACAAATGCATGTGCATGCACACATGTACACACATATACTTGTACAAGTGTATATGTGCGTATATAAATACACACACACACAGGACTGGGGATGCAGCTCTGCTGGTAGAGTACTTATCTAGCATGCACAGGGCTCTGGGCTCCACCCCAGCACTAGGAGGATAAAAACAAAACAACAACAAAAACAAAAACAAAAAAACAAAAAAAAAAAAGTAAAAGAGTGGTGTACTGGCTGGTTTTGTGTGTCAACTTGACACAGGCTGTAGTTATCACAGAGAAGGGAGCTTCAGTTGGGGAAGTGCCTCCATGAGACCCAACTGTGGGGCATTTTCTCAATTAGTGATCAAGGGGTTAAGGCCCCTTGTGGGTGGTGCCATCCCTGGGCTGGAAGTCTTGAGTTCTATAAGAGAGCAGGCTGAGCAAGCCAGGGGAAGCAAGCCAGTAAGAAACATCCCTCCATGGCCTCTGCATCAGCTCCTGCTTCCTGACCTGCTTGAGTTCCAGTCCTGACTTCCTCTGGTGATCAACAGCAACGTGGAAGTAAGCTGAATAAACCCTTTGCTCCCCAACTTGCTTCTTGGTCATGATGTTTGTGCAGGAATAGAAACCCTGACTAAGACAAGTGGAGATCTTTAAAATCTGTCAAGTGATTCACTGTTGGATTCACAGTGGAAATCCAAACCCCTTCTGTAGGAGCCAAGAAGCATAAAAGTATAGTACTACTCTGGAGATACAAACGTACTTTCCAGCACACAGTCCTGTGGGATACATAGGCAACCCAGTACTGGGGCTGGTGGTGTGGGACACATAGGCAACCCAGTACTGGGGCTGGTGGTGTGGGACACATAGGCAACCCAGTACTGGGGTTGGTAGTTTGGGGGAGTTCAGGGGGTCCGGGGGGAAAGACTAGAAACGGAAGCTTCCATTTTACTGTTTAAATCAGAACTTGTATTTAGACAGAGGATCTGTGCTGATTTAAAATACTTATTAGAAAGAAATTTGCCAGTGTGGGACCAGGCTCTGGGAAGCCACAGGCAGGGGTTATATGATGGTGAGAGGTAGGGAGTCTACTGAAAAAAGGATTGTAGCCAAGAGGTGGTGGTGCATGCCTTTGATCCCAGCACTCAGGAGGAAGAGGCAGGTGGATCTCTGTGAGTTTGAGACCAGATTGATCTATAGAGCAAGTTCCAAGACAGCCAGGGCTACACAGAGAAACCCTGTCTCAGGGGAAAAAAAAAAAAAAAAAAAGGATTGTATCAGTAACTCTAGGCTTCTTCCTTCAAGATGAAGCAGAGCTCAGCCACTAAATGCCTAAGTGGGGCTCACTTTGAATTTTCAAAGCTGTCTTTATTGTGACTTCCGTCATAGAAGGGTCAGGCTAATGGGAATTTGTTTTCCTACCAATAAGGCTGACTGTTCACATACAGAACTTGAGACTTTAACCAGGAACTCATTCATTTCACATTTCCTGCCCACCCTCTCCCCTTGTAAATTTTGAGCATTTTCTAAAATGAGAATGAACTTAGGTGGGAAGTCCAGTGAGTAAGCATCCAGAGGAGAGGGAGTGACAGAACAGACTAACAATTTCTAAACCCTTCACACTTAGCATCTCATTTAACCCTCAGAACACACCGACACAACAGGCACTACCATCATTTCCTTTTACAGATGGGGAGCCGGAGGTGAATGAAAGCCCTGAGCTTAGTCAGCACCTCGTGATAGAGCAGGAACCTGAACCATGTAGTTCCGTGTGCCTGAGGAGCACATCCTTTCTAGAACACTGGCAAACATTTGACAAGTGTTTGATTTCCAAGGTCATGGTTTCCCCTCTCTGAGCCCAGCACTGACTGGCTCCTTTCCAGCCTTCAAGCAGATCCATCCATCCACCCATTGCTCTAAAAACAAACCTGCCTAATGGCTATGCAGTAACTTCAGCCAAGAACAGATCATCTGGAACAGTCTGCAGAGCGCCCAACTTTAAAAGTGGTCTTAGATGCCAGGCGGTGGTGATGCATGCCTTCAATCCCAGCACTTAGGAGGCAGAGGCAGGTGGATCTCTGTGTTCAGGGTCAGCGAGCTCCAGAACAGCCAGGGCTACACAGAGAAACCCTGTCTTGAGAAACAAACAAGCAAGCAAACAAACAAAAGAGTTGTCTTGGAGTTTGGAGCAGATTTTCCCTCACATCCACCTTCTCACATGATGTAAGTCTGCAGTCAGCTTCACCTCACAGATTCAGATTCCTCAGTCAGGAAGAGTCTTAAGAGCAAGCCAGCTCTGGATACTAGGTACATGTGAAGAGAAAGGAAGATTGAGGCTACAAGATTCAGACACACAACTCAGACCAAAATTCCTTCTTGCATCCCGATCATCCAGCAAGTGCCTTCACCTGGTTGCTATGGAAACGTCAGTCTCTGGTGGATGGCAAGCAGCACTTTAGAAGTATCATAGGCTACCATGGCAACACCAAAAAACAGAGATGCAGGAGAAAGGAATGGATGAAGCTGCTGGGGGAAACTAAGCTAGAAGAGAGTTTTTAGAAAGCCTGCCTCTGACTTTAAAGAAGGAATTAATTCAATAGACATCTCCTGTGTGCATGGCAAAAGGCAAAATGGAAAAGACTTGTATGGCTTCACCAGACTAAAAGCATTGAAAAATAATTTGCAAAGAACTCTAAGTGCAGAATGAGCCACGTACTCACACCTGTCATCCCAACACTCAGAGGCTGAGGCAGGACTCCTGCTGCATGATAGAGGCCAGCCTGGGCTACAGTAAGACCCTACCTCAAAAATCCAAAAGCAGGCTGGAGAGATGGCTCAGCGGTTAAGAGCACCGACTGCTCTTCCAGAGGTCCTGAGTTCAATTCCCAGCAACTCCATGGTGGCTCACAACCATCTGTAATGGGATCTGATGTCCTCTTCTGGTGTGTCTTAAGATAGCAACAGTGTTCTCATATAAATGAAATAAATAAATCTTTAAAAGAAAAAAGAAAAAAATCCAAAAGCATCCAGTGAGGCAGCTCAGTGGGAGAAGTCACTGGCCACCACACCTGACAGAGTTTGATGCCCAGTATTGACATAGTACAAAGAAAGAACTAACTCTCATAAGTTGTCTTCTGACTTCCACACATGTGCCTCCTCAACACACAACACCACACCACACCTCACACAAACACAAACTATTGGCTGCCAGCCTAGCTCTATGCTCAGAGAACATATCCCTCTCAAATAAGGCATGGGGTGGTAGAACAGGACACTCAATGTCATCCTCCAGTCTACACACACCCACACACATGAATAAAACACAGAAAAGGGCTCATGAGGGGAGCTGTAGGTAGTTACTGGAGAAGGGGGAGACATTTTTCTTAGTAGTGTAGCTAATAATGAGGGACCCATGCTTCTGTAAATAACCCCTCACCTACCCCCTTTTAAGTAACCTTCATTAAATTCATTGGTTCACAAACAAAAACAACAAAACTCACCATGAACAAAACACAGAATGAGACCCACCATTGGACAATACTAGAAAGGAGTATTAACTCCACCTAGGGAAGCTATGTTCTCACAAGACTGGATTTTTGACCAGCAGAGTTCAGAAGGAAGAGGGCTCAGAGCTGGGTACAGTTTAGTGGGTATAGGGGTTTGAATAGGTTTGGTCCCCATAGACTCATGTGTTTGAATGCTTGGTCATAGGGAATGGCACTATTAGGAGGTGTGCCACTTGTTGGAGTAGGTATGGTCTAGTTGGAGGGAATGTGTCACTGTTGGGTGGGCTTTGAGATCCTTCTCCTAGCTGCCTGAAAGACAGTCTTATTCTAGTTGTCTTTGGAACAAGATGTAGAACTCTCAGCTCTTCCTGCACTGTGTCTGCCTGGATGCTGCCATGTTTCCTGCCTTGATGATAATGGACTGAACCTCTGAACCTGTAACCCAGCCCCAATTAAATGTTGTCCTTTATAAGAGTTGCCTTGGTCATGTGTCTCTTCACAGCAATGAAAACCTTAACTAAGACAGTGGGAGAGAGTTTATCATGTGTGATGCCCTCCATTAACTCTACTGCATAGAGTGGGGTAGACCTGGGGACTGGATCAGAAGATAGAAGTCATTGCCACCAACCCTGAGGATCTGAGTTTCATGTCTGTGGAAGGATGGAACTGACTCCCCAGGTTTTCCACTGACCTACACACACACCACATGCACGTACGCATGCACACACACCCACACACACAATCTTAGTTAAGGTTTTATTGCTGTGAACAGACACTATAACCAAAGCATTTAACTGGGGCTGGCTTACAGTTTCAGAGGTTCAGTTCATCACCATCATGGTGGGAAGCATGGCAGTGTGCAGGTACACGTGGTGCTGGAGAAGAAGCTGACACTTCTACATCTTGATCCGAAGGCAGCAGAATGAGACTGTGTGCCACACTGGGTATAGCTTGAGCATAGGAGACCTCAAAGCCCGCTCTCACAATGACATAATTCCTCCAGTAAATCCACACTACTTCAATAAAGCTATACTTCCTAAAAGTGCCCCTCCCCATGGGCCAACCACTCAACACATGAGTCTAGGGGGGCCACATCTATTCACACCACCATAATAAATAGCAGATGCAGATAAAGGTGACACTTCCCCAGGAACTCGAAGGCACCCGTAGTGGTGTTAATAGGCAGGTGAAAGTTGATAGAGGATCTTGAAACCAGACTAATTATATTGGAGTCAAATTTGCCAAAAGATTGTGGAGCAAGTCTCTGTCTGTCTGTCTGTCTCTGTCAATAGATAGATGATAGATAGATAGATAGATAGATAGATAGATAGATAGATAGATAGATAGACAGATGGATAATAGAGACACAGAGATATATTTAGATAGAAATATAGGTATATAGATATATGTCTCACTGGTGAAGCTTTTATTAAATCCACAGAATATTTTTAAGTTAATCTCTTCAAATCTGTTTTCCTTGTTCACAAAGTAGAAAAGACAATTTACCCTACCCAATTGTGGAGAGTAAATGAATAGGCACAGTGGTTAGAATTACTCCTTTTAGCAGTACAAGATGGTGCATACCTTTAATCCCAGCACTTAGGAGGCAGAGGCAACTAGACCTCTGTAGTTTGAGGCTACCTGGTCTACACAGTGAGTTCTAGGCCAACCAGGTGTCCATAGGGAAATCTTGACTCAAAACAAACAGAGCAAACTGCAAGCCAGATGTGGTGGCAGACAACTGTAATCTCAGCATTCGGGAAACTAGCCAGGTCAGTTGCCACAGATTTAAGGCTGGCCTGAGCTACACAGTAAGTTCTATGCAAGCTAGGGCTACAGTGCGAGGCCCTGTCTACACACACACACACACACACACACACACACACACACACACCAGAGGCCTGGCCTGTTGAACCATACCTGTAACCCCAGAACTCAAGAGGTGACTCAGCAGTTAAGGTCACTACTGCTCTTGCAAAGGACCCAGGTTTGGTTCCCAACACCTACATGGTGATTTACAATCATATTTAACTCCAGTTCCAGGGAATCAAATGTCCTCCTCTCCTTCTGATCTCTTCTGCCAGGCTCACTCATGGTCCACAGACATACATGTAGGTATGCTCATACACATAAAATTAAAAAAAATATATATGTGAAAGATTGAAGCAGGACTGACTGCTATGAGTTTGAGGCCAGCCAAGCTACATAACAAAACAGTGTCTCAAACAAAAGAACATAGCTAATAGCTATTTAAAGATTTAATGTGTGTGTGTGTGTGTGTGTGTGTGTGTGTGTGTGTGTGTGTGTGAATGCTATGTGTGTGGATACCATAGGAGACCAAAAGAGGGCAGTCAGATCCCTTGGAACTGGAGTTATAAGCACTTGTGAGCTACAAAACATGGTGCTAGGCATCAAACTCTCCAGCTCAGGAACACAGCAAATCAAAGGAAGGTCTTGTCTTAGAAAAGTCATAAGCATACAGTATGAGACTTCTCTGATTAGTTTTTCGGTCACCTTTCACACCTAGGAAACTGAAAAATTGTGTGGACCAAACTGGCCTCTAGTTACATGTCTATGAAGCATTTTCTCAATTGCTAATTTATGTAGGAGCACCGCCCAGTATAGGTGGTATCATTCCTAGGCAAGTGGGCCTGGGCTGTCTAAGAAAGGAGGCTGAGCAAACCTGGGGAAGCAATGCAGTAAGTGGTCCCTCTGTGGTTTCTGTTTCAAGCACCCACCTTGAATCCCCTCAATGGTGGAGAACATCGCTGATGAAGTCAAGCCTTTCCTCCCCAACTTGTTTTCGGATAATTTTTAATCAAAACGATAGGAAGCCAACCTACAACAGAGCCCAAGCCAAAGTGAGAAGTCTATTTAGATCTGAGGGTTAGTTGGGCAATGCTAGCTGTGCTGGGAAAAGATCTGGGTCAGAGTCTCACTGAATCCCTCCCACCCATGCTCAGGTAGGAGAACCAGAGGGAGGTTTCTTCTATCTTAGCCCGGACAGAGACTGTTCATTGCCTGCTTCTCTCTACTCTAACCACCCCCCTACGGAGGGATGAGTAACAGCACTGAGTCACACAGTGACACCAGCTGTTACGTACTAGACACTGCCACCTTATATGGGGTAAAAGTACTGCAAAAGTTGTCCTAACTGTTTCCTTACACCCATGTTGTCTTTCTCTCCAGTGAAGTAAGAACAGAGTAAGAGGCAGGGCAATGGTGGCGCACACCTTTAATCCCAGACTCGGGAGGACAGAGACAGGCAGATCTCTGAGTTTAAGGCCAGCCTGGTCTACAGAGTGAGTTCTAGGACAACCGGAGCTTCACAGACAAAACCCTGTGTTGAAAATAA